>NC_140471.1:32893124-33208124 GCF_051167445.1 Perissodus microlepis | reverse complement strand
CGCTGTGTGCGACTTTAAAAGGTAGAAATATGCTGGTGTTTTGTGGACATGGGAAGCAGGCTGATGGGTGCATAAATAAGGCATGTTGGAACATCTGGTCTTTGTTGTGCGTTCAGCTTTTTAATGTCTTCAAAGAGCAACTCTGACGCATCGCTGACTTCCACTCCTTGCTCCGGCTTCATTTTAGCATGGAATAATAAACCATCTTTGGGGAATTGAGTCCCTCAGTCTCTCTCTCCCTCACTCGTTCTCTCGTTTCATTTGGATATGCCATTGCAACAACCCCCCACCCCCACCCTCACCACCCCTCCACCCCATTTAAGACAACTTTCCTTTTTACTTAGTCGATTTTAAATTTTTATACCTTAGGGAACGCTGGTGTGTGTCACTGCAGTCGCCGGCTGTGTTGCTGCAAGCACAATTAAAATTCACGCATACTTTCCCCGTCCCCATTCCCCAGCATGCTCAGATGCTTCTTCTTTGGATGGCACCGAGATGGAAAAGTTGTAAATTTCTGATTATATGCAGAATAGATTTAGTCTGGAAGGCCCCTCTCAACACGATTAAGCACCCAGCACCCATAAATTAAACACATATAGGACTTGGTATCTGAATGATAATCCTGTTGACCATGAGAGCTCTGCTCAGCTTGTACTTTCATTACGGGTGTAGTCACAGACTATGTTCAACCAGAGCTCTTCTGCTCAACTTAAATCAACCAGTGACATGACACATTAGGAAATGTTTCTAGCAGCCCAACACAGAAAAGTTGTTCTGTCGCAGGCACCAAAGACACGGCAACACTCTCACAGCGTGTCATGTTGCTATTTTAAGAGAACTCATTCACTTTGGCACATGGTAATTGAAAGATGACGGCACACTGTATTCCCTGAGAAAATGATAATTCACATGTGGACTCAATGGAAGGAAGTGTTGAGGAACAAAAGGCATTTTCTGACTTTGGTGCAGTGGTGTTGTGGGACATGAATGCTGTGAAAATTGGCACGCATGCCGAGGTCAGGCCACTTTTAGTATTTAGTCTTATGAGTGGCACATGACTCGCTGGTGATGCAGATTTAGTTTGTTTAGCTGCAGGAGTTAAACTGAAGCCACCTGAGGTTAGAAGTGTTTCACGCTTCAGAATTGTAATGTAAGAGAAGAAGTCCAGATCTAAAATCTTTAACCTTCCAGGGATGGATGCTGGAAAGGTGAAACTCTCTACGCACGTTCATGAGTCAGAGAGGGAGCGAGCTGTTTCTGAACCAGAAGACACGGATCTCTTACCCTGACTTCATCTGTGCCCTGACACCAGGCTACAGCACTAGTCAGATGGGTCTGTTGCTCTGAATTAAACATTTTTTGTTTAATTTACTGCTGTGAAGAGGAGTAGTTTAACCCCAACAATGATCTTTCTCTTAACCTCAGGAAAAAGGTTTTAGTGCTTACAACTAACCAACTAGTTTTTAGTATCAAACCCAATCAGTGAGTGAAACTGAAAGAAAAAAGTGAGTGAAAATGAAAAAAATCAAGCACTACCGTCTCCTGGTTGATAAACCTGTGACCTGTCCCACCATGCTTCTTCGACCTTTTTAATGTAGATTTTGTCGCCTTCTAAAAATGGGACCTTTAACTCTCCGTGGTCATTATTGCCACGGCCAGTGCATCAAGGACACCTTGTGTGCAACGGTAAGATGCAGGTGACATTTGAGAAAATGGCTCATCACACCTCAGGATGAGAATATGCTGAACCAGCCTGCTGTATAATATTATAGAAACCCAAAGAAAAAGTACAACACAAACAGCTCCAATGCTGTTTAAATGCTGCGGCATGCATCCATCTCGTCATGAATCGGCTGTATAATGAAGGCAGGAAAGGACCCAAAATGCAGACTCACGGAGACGGGACTTAAACTCAAAACACAGCTTTATTTGCTGAAAGGGAAAAACATATAAAACTATACTGGGAAATAACAGAAACTAAAGACATGAAGAGGCACACAGGGAAACACACAACCATAAGGGAGACTGGGACACCAGACAGAGGGAGATGCAGACCTAAATGCACAAAATGATAACGAGGGAGGTGGAAACACACGGGGAACACAGCTGACACATATTAGAACTGATGGGACGGGGAGGAAAGCAAAAAATGAAACACTAACCCAGGACATGGACTGTCAAAGTAAAACAGGAAACATGGTGAGACGTAGACTGTGACAACCGGACATGGAACATGCAGATATGAAACACACGACTGACTGGGGAGACAGGGTGGAACACAAGAAGGGGGACAAGGGAACAGGCAAAGAGTTAAAACACAGACACACAGGACAAAGACACGGGGGGAATCCAATAATCGAGGAACTGAACAGGGAACATAACAAACTCAGACTAAGGCTACTAATGAACCTAAACCAAAATACAAAATATCACAAAAACACAAGAAACTCAGAATGCTGGGTCAAAAGGACCCAGAACCATAACGCATCTGATGTTAAGCTTATCCCATTTAGGGTCGGGGTGAAAGCCCAGCCCAGCCCAGCTTACATAGGGTAAGAGGTGGGGTACATCCTGCACAGCTCAGCTGATGCCAGGCTAATGGTGCAACAAGACCAGATTTTAATCTTTTATCAGAATTTTGAAGCAAGATCTTTTTTTTGTTTAATAGTATTTCAGCATTCGCGTCCTTCTTTGTTGCTGGCAGCCCATTTTAGCACTTAATACAGTGCCATGCTACTGTGATATCATCGGCAGAATATGTTGCTGTAAAATCTGGATGCATATCATCCAGCACTGATGGTGCCTTCACAGATGTGAAGTGGATGTGGACTTGGATGGATGAACTCAAATCAGTAAATGAATGTCTGGATGTTGTTCTATATATTTTTTTAAACTTATTAACATTTGTGTGAGTCCATGCAACAATTTACACAAAGAAACTTGTTATTAATCATCTGTGTTTTCTTTAAATTGTAAACATTCATCTTATGTCCTGTTATTTTTTTTTGTGTATTTTCACCCTATTTCCCACTTTTTTTCAAAACCTTAGGATCTTCCTCTGTCTATCTTGGACAGACTCAGCCTCTCTGGAAAGCTTTTTTATTTTTAAATATTCAGTCAAGTTCCATCAGACCTGTTACTATTTAACCTAATTGGCTGTGGGATGCGCTATGCTATCATCAGGTGTTACGCATATGAAACGCACTGCACTTTTCCAGTCTATTATTGTGACTGGGACAACTTTTTTGATATGTGTTTGTATTTTTCAAATATTCTCAACTTTTTGGACTTTGTCTTGTACAGATCATTGTTTTGTTACTGTACAGATGTCATAAATGCAACAGCCGTTCCCTAAAATTGGCTTAAACCAGTGTTTGCCACATTAACTACTATTAAACCTATTCTGGGCAAGATATTTAGATATTTAACGATTCACAATATAATTTCAAACGAATGTCTGAAGGAACACTGGCTTCACAACATGCGTTTCAAGCACCTACAAATTTGCATGTGAACCATCAACGAGTCAGTAAAAACTTTCCTCTGACCCTCAAGCGTGAAATCGATATTTTCACTCTAGAGCAAGATGTAGATGCTCATTTACAATGTAACAGTTAAGAAAAGGTATGATACCAAAGGATTTAACTTCTTTTCCCCTGAAATCAACCATTAATTAGCAATAAACAATTTCTCCTCACTATCTAATTGGCATCACATTTGTCAAGATACAGTTAAAGAGACTGCTTAATTAATTAAACATGAAATAACACCTTTCCTGAGTGTTTCAGAATACAGATGTAACCATAGATTTTTTTCTGCACACACACATGCACACACCTGCACGCACGCACACACACACACACACACACACACACACACACACACACACACCAACACCTCCACCCCACCTTCTAACAAAAATCCAGCACCAGATTTGATAAGATTTGTTCTCTTTATCACTTTAATTAGCACCTCCCTCCTGTCCCCTTTGCAAATGAGGGTTAGGTGAGGGGGTTCGGGATTTGATGACTTAAAATGCACACAGCTAACGAGTTATTCATACCCTGCACAGCTGTTAAGGCAATTTAACTGCTTCTTCTCTGTTCTCGCTGCTTTCACTTGATGCTTACTTGTCGAGGAGGGAAAGGTGGCAAGAAGCCTCAGAACTGCTCCATTATCTTACAAGAGACACTGTCTGATTCAAAAAGGGTCACAATTTCCACCATTCACCTGTAACAGCAAAGATTTACAACTATTCATATCTCAAAGTTGCATCTTTCCTGGAACTTCTGACAGTTTTTAATGCAACTCTGTCTCAGCTGTGAAGACGTAGGTGTTGGGTAGGCAAGCAGAGTCTAAAAAAACCCCACCTGACTGCTTTAAAGCTGTTCCTGTTTGGAGCTATGAGCACATTTCTATGCATGCTGTATACTTGTGCGCTCCACCATTGCCCATCTGTCACTGTGCAATTATGATCAGGGGAAAGAAATGCTCGACTGTAGTATCTGCACCTCGGCTCCTCTGCAGATTGCCGACCAGGACGTGTCAACTTCTCCTGGATAAGCATCCCCATGATTGGAAGATCACAACTCACATCTACAAACACTGACGCAGATGCAAGCATGCTTTACCTAAATCCGCTGAATTAACTTCAATAAGGTTCAAATATTGCAAAGGTTCTACACGGTTTAAAGACATTTAGGAATATCAAAGACAAAGACTGAATAGGATTTTTCTCCTTTTTGTTTTTGAATTTATTAAGGCCGGAGTGGGGAAACCTCCAAGGACAGGCTTGTGAAGAGACCTCCTAAACTGCCTGATTTTGGGTGAGTACTCATACCTTAAGTTTACCTACAGAGATGCTTTCAGCTCTCTACTTTTAACAGCCTCACACTGAATACATTAAACATAATTCACACCGATAAGTGGCGAGGCACTTTGACGTGCCAGCGGCCTAAAAATCTGCAATGCAACTTTCACTGTTGAGTCTGTTTTGGTCAATGCATAAGTGGAACTATTGTGACAAGTGGAGCCTGGTGAGTGGTGTTGTTCATCGATGAGTTATTGCTTTAAAATGAAAGTGGTAAGACAGGTTTAGAAAAGGAAAATGGGTTCAATTAGTACTTCAAATAACAAGTGGCCACTTCAACTAAATTCCTAGAACATGAACAACAGGCCGCAGACTCGATAAATAGAGAGTAGTTGATTTTCGCTGTAATTTTAAAGCAGCCCGCTGCAGTGGCTGCTCAGTCAGGTATAATTCATTAGCAAAAAGACAGAAAAACCAACATTCGTTAATATATCAGCTCACTTCTATCCCCAAATTTACGTTGCTTTTTCCTAAGAAGCAAAAGTGATTACTCAATTCTTTAAAAATACATTAAAAAATACTCATATCCGTTCCTTCAGACAACAAGGCGAGTGAATGGACTCATACGTTCATCCCTAAGTTCGCAGATGTCAACATTCTTGGAGGCCTATTAGATTCATCTGCCCGTTTCACAACGTTATGCTTGAGATGCTTGAACTGTAAACGGAGGTGGAAGGGTCTGAGCGCCATGGAGCCACCGCTGTGCTGTTGTGTCTGCCTCCAGACTTCAAACAAAAGCTGTTATGTCTGAAACAGTGGAGGCGAATAAAAGGGCAGCCATAGGTGTCGGCCCCAAACATAAATACAAGCAGTGGAATGTGGTACTTACACTCTCAGAAAATGAAGTACCCTATTGTACTTTTAGTGGTACGCTCCTAGGGTTCTCAAAGTGCCCACGAGGGCAACAAGGAAAGAATGCAGCGCTGTGCATTTAATTCACCCAGAGTTCATATTGATATAACGGCTCGTGGAGTACTTCTATTCAATTCCAGCTCTTCTGTTTCAGCCATCATGGCTGACTAAACCTTCATAACACAATGCAACTGCCAGACAACAAGAGTAACAGCGACCTCAGTAATGGTTAAAAAAAGCCCTGTAATCTAGCATAAAAGTGCCAGTTACTCTGAAGTGACACCAGGCACGTGCACAGGTAGAGCTCAGACACATTACAAGTGTAAATATATAAGTCCAGAACATAAGTCCGCTTCAAGTGTCACTCAGTTTTTATCAGTTTTGCTTTTTTCCTCTTAAATTTTACACATTTTACAATACAGATATCATCAAAAACAGTATTTTTAAATGGACTCACTCTTATGACACTCTCCTACTCTACTTGAACATTCAAAGCACTTTTTTGTTAAGCATTTGGTAATTGGAGCAAAACCAAGTGCAGGTTGGAAATATTCAACGCAAAAGATCATCATATAACTATAAATATAAATTAATAATATACTAATTTTTGATCTGATAGATATCTGCAGGAGTGCTGAATGAGAAATAACTCAAGCAAGTAAAAGCTGTGTTACTTTGTGCAGCTTCATTTTTACATTTTTTATTATACTTACATATTTGCTCCTTTTTCAGTTTGAACACATGCCTCCTAAAGTGTCTGTGCACAGCTATGACTGACACATTACACCGATGTTTGATGTCATAGCCGTGGGAACTTATTTCAGGTACGAGGGTGATGTGGAGATGAGGCATCTGTGAAAAGGAACATCTGTTAGATGAGGGCAGCACCCTCAATACAAATACAAAATAAATCTGTATTACCAGTTTACCTGGGCAGCTGGCCGTTAACTGAGAAGAGGCAAAGACACTAGATCATCACAAAAAAATCATTTTAGGCTTTAATTTGTCGTTATGGACATGCATCACCAACGCATGCTCCAGAATCCTCAGCAGCCCTGCTTCACATGTTCTTGTTTGTGTGCATTAATTTCTATGTGTGATATACGCCTCATATGCTATAAAAATAATGCTGTTGTACCCTTATTTGTACCCAGGTGAATTGGACATTATAAATATCAGTCGAGCATGTCTGGTGACAATTCTGTACCTTAGCGTAGTGGTAAAAAATCCTTTATATTCTAATAATATTAATATTCCATGAATTTCCATTCAAACAGTAGTTGTCAGTTTATCTCTCCTATATCTGTAGATACATTTACAATCATCAGTTAACCTATGGACTGTGGGTGTGGGGGTTTGTGTAGATTGTACCTTTAAGGTCAGAAATGGACTATTATTGTACTCCTACTTCTAAAATTGCGCCAGGTTAGACCCTTTGAAACGAGCTAAAGATGATATCTGCAAACCTTTTGTGAGATGAGCCCTTTATCTTGCAATGACATAATAGGATAAAGCACAGGCATGTGCCACTTGTGACATAAATCAGACAGACAATATATGCATGGGAGAGTAATATTTCTACATGAATGTGACCAGAAGGACACCTTGAGTCCCCTGAGTAAGTCCGTGTTTAATTTTATCACTTTAAAAAAACGAGCGAGAAGAAATCAACTCTGTGATGAATGTCATTAATTTCCACACCTCTAACCTGTTTCTGCATCTTTACATTTGTTGAGAAGTGTGTCATTTTGCTCTTACCAAGCAGCTTGGCATAGGAGCGAGGGAGAGACAAGTTCCCAATTTACGTTGCGGTGATACCGCAGAGATTGCTATCATTAGAATAACTTTATTAGGCTTTCTGCTGCATTTCCTGTTTGATTTACTGCGCAGTCCCGAGGGCTCGCGTGTAGGCACAGAGGACTCCGCTATGCGAGCCAGACCTGCCAATGTTGTGGCGCAGGAACCTGAGTGTAACGTCCCGATTAATCTGGAGCTAAACGTAGCAGAAACATAACAAAGACACTGCCCAGTAAATCTGCTGCAGACCTTTTACATCAGCATGTGTATGCATTGGTACGTCAGTGTTTGTGTTAGCAGAAAGCTAACAACCATTTGCGGCTCTGGTACTGCAAAGTTTAGTCCTTGAAGTGCAATTAAATATATTGTGTATATTCATATAAAAGTGTATGATTGTAAATAAATGCATTAAAAAAAGTAGCTCAGGTGTTTTATCAATTCATGGCATATGTGACACCAGTATTTTACTAAATGCGTAAAAATGTATGTGATTACATATAATCTATTCAAACACAACAATGAACAATCAGAAGCAAACAAACAGTTTATGTCACTGTCCCTTGTTGTGGTGTTTGTTAACGAGCAAAGATTTCCTACTTTGCAAACAGTGTAAATAAACAACCTACAACTTTCTCCAGTTGTGTGACTTTTCCTTATAATCTTGTATAAACCAAGGAATTATTCAAGGACTGCAGCAGAAAATAAACAGAGGTGAACTTTGCTTTGTGCTGTAACTGTGTGTTAAAGAATTAAACTATTTTGTTGAGTTCCCTTTGGCCCGTTAAGGACTTAGACTGTATATAAACATTGAACATTATGAACGCTATATTTGCCCCAAAACAAAGCTTAAAAATGCACGCAGCTTCATAGCTAAGTAACAATGTCCAGGACTGAAAAATGAAAGCAATATGAAATTGCCAAAAACTCTAATGGGCGCTAGGGGCTGGCTCCCAAAGACTCCCATGTTAAAGTGCCCAACTTTACAGTATTAAAAGCATGTTTTCAACCTTATACAAAACAGTTTTGGACTCCAGTGCAATAAGATGCGAAGTAGATGTAAAACAAGGACATAAAGTAAACAAGTATCCAAAAACACAAGGAAGAGGCGAAAACTAAGGACAGCCACGGAAACAAAGTAACTGGGCTGCAGGACACATCGTGACAAAGTACACAGGGAGGATTGGGTTATTTATACACACACAGATGGCTGATTAGGGATTAGACACAGGAGGGGAATGAGACACAGGGCCACACTGTCAACAACAGATGAAAACAATCAGGGAATCAAGCGAAGACAGAGAGGAAGCAAAACTACCACAGAACACAAAAGAAAACTAACCTTCAAAGTAAAACAGGAAAAAACACAAAGAGACTAATATCCATGAATGTTAACACTAAACAAGAGAACACAGAGGGACTAAGGAATAAACTGCTGCTACTACTGCCACTACTGCTACAGATAACAATAATAACAGACCTAAACAAAAACACAAAATGGAAACTCATCACTAAAATGAACAAAGTAATAACATCAAGACTCACACAATACTGGAACAAAGAAATCAAAGCAGGAATTTAAAATCCAAAGACTAAAAATAAAACACAAACACTATAACAACCATGAACTGGGGCCGTGTTGAGCTAGGTGGCTAGGCTTGCCTTGCTTGCAAGCATTAGCTTATAGCTTGATGATTGCACTTCACCCCATTGTCTAAACACCTGGCCACAATCAGTGGCGGTCCTAGCCTGTTTGGCGCCACAGACAAAACATATTAAGGATTGTACATTAACATAAAGCTGTTGTACACACACACACATATGAAGAGAGAGAGAGTATGCATAGTATGCAAACGGCTACCAAACAGCCATCATAATTCGTCATACAATGAGAACAGGACAAATCAACAATTAACAATGACTAATTAATATTAGAATCTGTAACATAATGTATTGTTTGGAGTTTAGTCTGTTACTGTTGCTATTTTTACCATTTCTTCTTGGAGCAACTGTAACCCACATAATTTCCTTAGGGATTAATAAAGTATTCTGATTCTGATTGTTTCAGGATGACCTGCCATTATCCAGTCACACATCTGCTTACCTGTATCTTTTGCTCGTTTCTCCTCCTCTTCTTTTCTCTTTTTTCTAAACTGAGGACCTGATGGCTTTGAACTTTTCTTGTCCATCTTACATTGGTTTTAATTTTGCACTCCAATATGAACACCCATCCCTCAACCCGAGGATCGCCACAACATGATCTAACACACCTACACCTTAGTTCACAGATTCACTTTGTCTAGGGTGCATTTCTGAGATTTCACACAACCCAGGATTTAAATCATGAATACATAATGGGCTTGGATTTACAACATTATAAATGAAATTTGGAAGCAGCCGGCCCCCCTCCCCTTTTGACGGGTTGTGTGTGAGACTTTAAATCATCAAACTGTAAATTTTAAATTGTTATTGATCCCTTTATCCCAAGTCCTAAAGTGTATATTTATTTTCTTACTCTTCTTATATTTATATTGTTTGTTTACTTGCACTGCTGTAACTGGAGCCTCGTCGTCTCGTCTCTCTATATACTGGACTGTATGTAGCGGAGATGACAATAAAGTTTACTTTGACTTCAGCAGCAAGCAGGCGCACCGAGGGCTCTCGTGCTCACTTTTCGTGTATAGAATTTCGAAAAAACATCGTTGCAAATTATAAGTCTGTATCATAATGTCTGGTGTTTTCGTGTTTGTTGGTTTGTTTTTATTTTGTTTTATTTTGCGAGTTGGTTATTAGATGCTGCTCCAGCCGGTCAGAGAATCCCCGCCGCCCCGCCCTCTCCTCTCTGCGCCGTAAGCAGCAGGCGCACCTCGCAAACGAAGGGCGCCCTTACTCCCAGCAAATGGGCGATAGAAAACCGATCGGTGCCTGTGCCATTCCCAATATGCGCTAGCATGACGTCGGGGCAGCATGAGTACGAGCATTTTTTTTATTTTTTATTTTTTGCCGATGCCCGTGATGCCGCCCGTATCTAAAACCGCTACTGGCCACAATGCTAACGTTGAGACTTGCAAAGTGGGGAGTCCAAAATCAGTCACAGAGCCTACTTCCATCTTTTATGTACAGTTTGTGTTAACCCCATAGTACCGACTCAAGCTAATCCTACCAGAGCTCTGAACATGCTAATTGATGCTAATTCCCAAACCAATAACTATTCTAACTTATGTCTTACAGTGACCACAGGCTGGAATGATAACAAGTAGATATACCTACAACCACACTTAGCTGTTGCTACTCGTTTTGGGGATAGGGGTGGAACAACCTCCATATTTGACAACGAACTGCATCATCAACATCACCATTAAGTGTTCTATGAGTATCTGAATGGTGTACTCAAATATCAAAAAGTTGAGTGTGGAGCACTGTACATCTTCAACAGTCAATACTTTGGCCGTATAGCTGAAAGATCGAGGCAAGCAAAGATTTCAGTTATCACTGATAATGATCATGAAATCAGTGGCAGCTAGCTAACTGCAGCAGATGTTTTCATCATGCAGGTGAGAGCAAACATTGCATGTGTTACATGTGTGGTAAACTGTTCACAAAATGCAGTAGCTAGCACAGCAATTGCAGTCAGATATTGCACGCTATTTATGGTGCACAGCACAGCGCTTCTATTTCAGACAACACTACCCTTTCAGAGTGCATGTGACAAACGAGTAACTAATAAAGAATGTGCAAAAGAGGGACTGGTTTGTATTGGCCACCACCATCTTGTTTTTTTTATTAGAAGTGACCATATTTGGATTAAAAGCTGAGGTTACAAGCTAGTGCTGTTAATCTTGGTTAGTGAGGTCTACATATAAACTATATGAGTGTAATGTACTGTCATAGATATTTGCTAGTAGTAGTAGTGCTAAGTAACAGACACTCACCAAAACTGAAGCACAGACCTTGGTCGGCATCACAAAATAAGATATTTTAACTGTAAAATAATTACATTTTTAAAAAATTCTCAAAAAGGCACAAACACAGTAGAGAGGTCCAGTTTAGCAACTCCAAATAGCAGAGATGAGGCCTATCTGATCGATCAGGTGTCAAAGTGGCCATGTCTGAGATCCAGTTTTTAAATGAAAGAGTTAATAACATTTTTTTTATTCCCCACACTTGGAGTTGTTATGAAGGCCGTGCGAGGATTCACTCACCATTGGAACAAGCTTATAAAGGAAATGCAGTTTTTGGCACTTCTGCGTTATTATTCCTTTAGTTGCGCTGCCTAGGCTGCTGGGGACGTCTTTCTTCTTCAATCCCCTCTTTCATTCTCTATGTATTTATACACCATTCTGTATGTAATCATTAGTTATTAATAATCTCTGGCTCTTCCACAGTGTATTTTTTGTTCTGTCTTCCTCCCGTCGCCCCTAACCAGTCACAGCATACGACTGCCCCTCCCTCTGCTGGAGGCTTCTTCCAGTTAAAAGGGAGTTTTTACTTCCCACTGTTGCTTGCTCAGAAGCGGTCGTTTCCTTGTTGGGGTTTTCTCTGTGTTATTCCTTATCATACAAAGCACCCTCAGGAGATTGCTGTTGTTATTTGGTGCTATATAGATGAGCCTGAATTGAAAACTTGAATTGGATTCTGCTGCAACTTGGAAAGTCCTTGACGATTGATCTGACAATAATAAATAATAAAATCTGACAATAAGCTACACACGGTCTGAAGCAATGCAAAACTGCACATCTTTGAGTGTTATTTGAATCAGTCATATATCATCGTGTACACAGTCCACCTTCCTTCCATGTTTGAAGTTTCAAATGCTTCCTTTGCATGGAAGTTTTAAGGTCATGCTCTATGTCACAACCACTTTGCACAAAACTTATGTTAACCTCTGTTTTCCAAGTAGGATGTCCTATTTCTCCCCAGCACTAAGAAATAAAATTATACGACCTCATGATGCTGTAAAATTCTCAGAATTTCTCTCTAAGTGCTGAACGTCGACTATTAGTCTGATGAGTGCAAACACTGGATCAAATATCACGTGAACAATTACGAAACAGAGCCTGTGAGGGACCGGGCCAAGCCGTGAGCCCTTCTCCTGGTTTACCCAACACTGAGACACTTTCAGAGCTCTTTTTTCAGAGTTGCTAAGTGTCTGTTATGATAACACAAAGTGGAAAAAAAAAAACCCACACACACACGCAAAATATGACGCATCCCCTCAAATCTGCATTCAGAAAGCTCAAACTCCTGCTTCCTTCAAATCGCCTGTGAAGTGTTAATGTTCATTGTTGATTGACATCTTTGCATGTACCCTGGGGGGTTGTGTTCAGTGGAGCATGTATACGTTCTTTGAATGTGTCCATCGTGCAGCTGTGCAGCCCAGAAATATAAAATACATATTAGTGGGATAACATACTCCTACTGTAGGTTTTTCATCAGGGATGTTTGATTTTAAATTGTCACTTCAGTTCTGTTTCTGTCCACCATTTGTCTTTTTTTTTTTTTTTTTTTTTGTGCGCTGGTGGAGTGTAGCTGTGTACAATGTTTTAAAATACTGTACTTAAACACTTTTCACCACAAACCTGGAAGCCGTCCAGCACGACAATCTGACATGTTGGCAGTTGGAATTAAAGGCCTCACTCAGGAGCTTCTCTTTGACGGAGCACAGAAGGTACTTTTTACAGCACAGCACTGACATATTTAGTTATCAGACAGAAAATAATTTAACTCTGAAAACATGCTAAAAAATAAGATACTACATTAAGATGACACATTTGTAAAGAATATTAAGTGCAGCTTTTTAAAAATCTTTATCCACTTTGACAATGTCCTTTTTTTTTGTTACATCACAGGCTTTTGTATATATTAAAACATATTTGGACCAAATATTAAAAGTGCATCTTCCATTCATTTGGATAACATAATTTTAACATAAAGTACTAAACCTAATTGAGATGAATAGTTGTCAGTCAAAAATATATGTAATAAAAAATATATATATCATATATTTATGAATATAAAACTGACACGCAATTAAAAAACAGACTTTTTTGTGTATGTTGCATTATTGCTGAACTTCCATGCCTGGCCTGTGTAAATGTAAGGCAAAGCTCTACACCAAATCCATTAAGCTCCTATGACCTGCAGGTAAAATATCACTTTATATGTGACATGATATCTCCGCTTAAAGTTGGATACCTCCTGTGACATCCAAATATACATACCTGTGAATTTGGTTAAAAATAAACTTTGTTTGGCATTTTGACCTCAGCCTCTCCAGCCCACCGTCTGCCAGCCACGTCTTTATGTGGAAGCTGTTTATTTGCTCTGACGCTGAGGATTTCTACAAATATCACAAGAAGACACTGTATCTGCTGGGCTTCTTTTTCCACCGGCGGCATACCACAGTATGATGTGGCATCATCTACATGCTTTCTGGTAAATTTGTGTAGCCTGCTAATTTTTTTCTAAATAAGCAACAGCATGAGGCGCCCGGGGGTAACGGAGTCAGTGATTCATCAGTCACCATTCTTGTCGTAATTATGATTTCTATTTTGACATCAGGGAAAGTCTTTGAAGTGTGTTTGGTGCCGTGGAGAGCCAGCGAACAGCCTAATGGAGATGGAGTATCAAACCTGTTCGGTGCTTGCCAGTCTTCTCTGAGCAATCACCCATGATACCCACCCATGGTGAAACAGAACTGGCTCTTTCTTGTCATGGCAAACCTCCTCATCTCACGATCCCCTGAAATAACACCATGTTTGCCGAAGACTTTTTTTTACAGCTGCTGGAGAACACCGGATAACCCCTCTGTAGGATATTTCACTTTATAGCTGAACTTTTCCAGAAAACATCAGAAATCAAGTCTTGAACCACTGTTAGAGCAAAGTATTAGCCATCTGTGTAGAAAAACCTTTTGTAAGCGTGCGGCAAATATAGCTGATCCTTATGAAAACAGTGATAATGAGGAGGAGTATTACGCTAGAGTTCCTGTTTGTTGGTGCCTTCACCTCTGTTTGTCAGTGAGTAAGCCATTTGTAATGTCAAAATGGAGAAATAATGAAGCATAATGGCGCCTCTTTGCTCTGTGACATGCGGTAATGTTTTTTTTTATCACCTCTTAACACTTATCGTGTACCCTCTGATCACCTCTGACAAAAGGATGTCCTCTTGAGAGCATCTGACACTTCTATATGTCTGTTTCGTTTGATTGTTCTTTTCCCGTGAACGTACACAACATTGCACTGTGGATTTCTTTCTATATTTATGGGATAAAAACAGCACAACACAAAGGGAACGCTGGCCCAGACAGGCTGGCACATATCTCAGGGTGTGAACGGGTGGGGGTAATTTCCTAAAGGTGTAGACACCTGGCCCCGCCTGGGGTTTACGGCAAGGTCAGGACACCTGCGCTGTTTTATAGCCGAACTTCCTGCAGAGGGCTTTGCTATTACAGGTGTTCACACCTAACATTTATTTATTTTAGATTTCAAAGGTGGTTCACATACACTCAGCATGGAGAAGTGGAGATGCAGCAGAAGAGCCCCGGTACAGTCGGTTTGGGAGGAAGAGGCACGACAGAATGGTGATTCAGCTTTGTACGGTGAGCTTTTGCACAAACTTCAAATATATTTACAATATTAAACAATCAATGATTCATAAGATGTGATATTTACAGATATTACAAGTGACATGGGTTCAGTGATCGCAGCGGAATGAGTCAGTAACTGGAGTTGATCTTTCTTAGCAGAACTTGAAAGAAAAAAGCAAAAAGAAAACCAAGAAAAACCAAAAAAAAAACAACCATTTCACATCGTTTCCTCTCCTGTTTCCAGAGGAGACAAACACGCCTCTGGTGTCAAAAGAGCCTGGTCAAGTTAATGCCAAGAAATCTGTGGTACAATACAAACAGTTTAATTGTGTAATTAACAATCAATAACCACTTCTAGTTAGAACATTTCTGCCGAAAGGAACCGAGAAACACTTATAAAACAGTCAGTCGTAACAAAATAACTGGTGTTCTCATTGAAATGAACTCATAAAAAAGAAACACTTTTTTACAGAATATTTATACAGGAGTAGCTTTTTGAATTGGATTCTTAACCAAAGGAAGACACATCGCAGACATCGATTTTCACACAGATTGCATATGTTTTTCTTTCTAAGGTGTTCTATAGGTTAGTCATTTTACCTAAGCTTATTTGCATGATAGTAAAAATTGCATACAACATTAATTGTGAAGCTTGTAGCATGAGTTGCTTGACATACAGCACTTTTTATAGGCAACCTTTAAAGCACATTTCTCCATTTAAAACGTTTAAGACACTTCTTGTTTTTACTGCCCACTGAAATTACATTTATAAATAGAAACAAGATTGGTGGAATAAAAAAAAAGAGAGAGAGCGCGCACAAGGAAACATAAACTGTTTTTTTAGGTTTTTTTTTAGAAAAAGTAATTACATCAGAAACACTGCATGAACTGCAAATAAATAATGTCAGACAACATAAACATTGTGAAATTCACATTTCCAACTGTGTGGCAATTCAGAAAGTTACAGTGACAAAGGTTTTGCAAAATAATCTAACATCGGCAGTGCCGTATAGTACAAGGCATTTGTTGGCATAGTTTTTTAAGACTGTATTTTTTTACAGTTACAATATAATGTCTATATATATATATATTTATATTTCTTCCCTAACAAATAATATGTAAAGAGACTGAGCTATTCTCGTAGATGCACCTGGGCTGGGTGATCGCGTTCCAGAGTTTGGAGTGATCCATAATCACATTATGCGCTTTTTAAAAAGAATAACTAATCTGCCAGCAGGCTCCAGACTTGATACCTCATAATTAAGGCCTTGTCATCCACATGGTCCTTGATTTCATTTGCTATTTTCTTAAAAAAAAAAAAAAAAATCCAGTTAAACATCACATACGTAAACACCTATCGAAGTCCTAGCAAACTCCAGGGGAACTTTTTTTTCCTTTTTCAATATAATCAGTAGCTCAAAAAGATAAAGTAAGTCAGTGTAAAACAACAGACATAGAGTGCAGTCAGCAAATAACCACGGCAACATACTTAATAATTTTTTTGTGCAGATTATTTAAACGATGCATCAGTCTTTACAGTGAATAATACAAGTTTTACAAAATCGAAAAAGTAGTACTTTTTGTATTACTGAGTCTGAAATGGGCTTTCCAGTGTGTGAACACTCATTTCGCACTGTGAGTTCATATATGTGTGTGTGTGTGTGTGTATATGTATATATATATATATATATTTATATATATATATATATATATATGAACACTCCTCATACAGTCCAGATGCTGTACTGATTGAAAACACTACTTTTCTTTGTTTGCAGTGTGGTGTTTCTGTGGCGGCCAGAGCGTTACATTTAGCACAGTCACCAGTCTGTGTGCACAGGAAAACTCTCAGTACATGTTTCAGAGGGAGAGTCCTACTCCTTGGCCTCGTGCTCCGACTCGGACTGGGCTTCGGCGCCTCGGCCCAGCTGCTCTTCGATCTTGATGGAGAAGATGGTGCTGTTGGTCTGCGTGCTCTCGTCCAGCTCCTTCAGCAGCTCTCCGCTCTCCCTGAAGTCCGTCAGCTCTTCCTCAAAGGCCGGGCTGCTGCTGCTGCTACTGCTGCTGGTGGTGTTGTTGACGATGGCTGCGATGGTGGTGGTGTTGTTGTTGTTGTTAATGGACTCCTTGGGTGCCTTTGCTGGGTGACTGACATAAAAGCGCTGGTTCTGGAAGAACTTGATGATGGTGAGCTTGGGCAGGTCCAGCTGGGCTGAAAGGGTGTGGATGGCCTCCTCGTCGGGGTACAGGCCCACGTCCTGGATGAAGCTCTGCAGGATACCTAGAGCTTCCAGGGAGATCTTGCCTCCACCCGTGCGGGATTTGATGCTCCCTCCGCGGCTGCCTTCGTCCTCCGTTTCGGCCGGAGAGGCGGTGGAGGGTTGGCGAGGTGGCAACCGGGGACCGGTGGTGGGCTGCTGTTGCTGCAAGGGCTGTTGGGAGGGGTGGAGGGACAAGGAGGGCTGGTGCTGCTGCTGTGTCTGAGGCGGCTGAGCCTGCAGTGAGGAAAAAAAAGGAAAGAGGGAAGAGAAAGGAGATGGGGATGTTATCAGTGAACACTTATCGGCGCCTTAATAAGGCCTTTCATTAAAATCAATTGAGTTGTGAGGAAAAATGGGCCTGCTGTGTATAGAACAGGCACTTGGTTGAAGGAATTTTCCATGTAATATCTCATTGAATGCAATCAGTTCTGCAGATATGATGTTTTTCCTTTTTTGGTAGTGGGAGATTGAGTCTCATTGTGGAGGTAGAGGAGGCAACAGCCCCACACCAGCAGACACACTCGTACACATGAGTGACACAATCGGCTCCACGCACACTGGGAATTCACAGGCAAACTGGCCTCTCTATTATATCCTGTGCTGCTTATCGGCCTCTATTGCCCGGCAGTGATAAACAAGCTCCCTGTGCACAATTCACATCGCGATGGTCTGGCTGATTTGCCGCCGTGTGAGAATGCTATCGATGGCTTTCGCTCTGCCGTCAGAGTCCCGTTAGTGTAAACACATGACACATTACTCGTAAAATGTCTCATTGTGTGGTTGGAGAGCGAGTGAGTGGGCAACTCGTGGTCTCTATTGACCCTGCAAAATGGGCGCTCTTTTATTTTCATTTCTGAGTCAGACACTGTAGATAGGTGTTTCATAATGAAGTTTGCAAAACAGCACTTTGCAGGGACTCTGCTTGCCAGCTGCATAAATGCACCCAAAGATGTGATTTTTACTGTACCCATATACTGAGCCGGGCTAGTTCTTGTTGAGCAAATGTGAGCTAATTTGGCTAATGTATCATGTTAGTAAAAGAGCAGCACAAAATAGTTAAACACCAGTCTCCTATGGACACTGTAAAACTGCACCATTAAATCAGAAATAATCCTATTTTATCAATCTGCAACCATTTTGCATTTGCATGCAAAGTATGCACAAAATTCCCTCATTCCATATCTGCTGCTCAAACTGATTTGTCAAAGAAATCCTATTACCTTATTTATATCCACTAAATGACAGTCTTTGTGAAACGCTGCCATTGTATCCAAGTAACCAAATAACTAATCAACCACTCTGCTGTGGCTCAGACTTTTAATAGAAGTATTATTGTACTTCATTAAGATGTTTTGACCGTTAACCGAGCCTGTGTGTTATTTTCTATTCATCTGCCAGATGTCTCTTATAAAGCAGCTCTGTTAAGCAAGTTCAGCCTAATGATATCTTTGAAAACGGTTTTTGCTTAAAAAGTAGCAACTTTTAAGTGTTGCAGTGTTGTTAATTTATGTGTTCGCAGAAACTCCTGAGTGCTGTTTATTCGAATTCCTGGAGAATTACTGAAAGAAGAAGTCAAATGGGGAAAATTAAGGTTTCCCTTTTTTTTTTTTTTTTAAACGAAATTATTTTCGACACAGACCTTTGGAAAACAGGATATGCACAGATACAATAATCAGACTTCATTAGGATTTTTAAAAATGATTCTCTCCACTGTTACATAATATCTTTAAACTACTTTTCATAAAGAAATTGTACCAAAAAGAGATCCAAATCACAAGCACAAATAATCAAATTGCTTTGATTTAGCAATTAGTGATCCATCTATCCATTTTTTTTAACAGCTGGGGGAGGGGAGCACCTTATATTTTACTTTGACATCCACACCTAAGGGCAGTTTAGAATAAGCAGTTAACCCAACACGTGATCAGCCACAGCCAACCAGTGGATTCAGCCCCAGAAACATATTGCTGTGATTCAATATTCATGTTCTGGAACACATCTGTTGTAGTTTTAGCTCGGTGCCTTGCCCAAAGGCACTGGCTCAGGTCATAATCTTGTGAAAAATATCACACTCACCTGTAGCTGGTCACTGGAAATGTGCATCAAGTGCGACGGCCGCTCGTTGTGGTGCTGCTGGCCGGCGCTGCTCTCCTGCTCGTAGATGGCATCGCGTTCGGCCTGAGAGAGGCTCAGGAAGCGTCGGATCATGGAGAGGTTCTCCCAGAGTGTTCGGTTCTCTGGAGACGGATCCTCTTTCCAGCGCAGCAGCTCACAGAGCCAGCCCTGGAAAAAACATTTGAAAGGAAGGAAGGAGAAGGAAGGAGAAAAAGGATACAAATCAGTAAGAATGTACTGCAATTTGGACCGTGATCTCCAAAATGTTTAAGCACAGTTGCAGCCCTAAAAAGGCCAAACAAACAACCAGACTACAAATCTTAAAACGGAGATGCTTCTATCGGAAGCATCAAAGTACTGTGAGGAAGAAAAAACCAATGTGACACCATTTCAAAATAATTAACACATTTTTTCACTAAAATGAACAAAATAAAACGAAAACCACACTCATAAAATGCACCATTGGGTTTTTTTGGGTTACACAGTTGAAGATGAAGACGTAAGGTAGACAAGGTCAAGCAGCACAGCAGGAGGGAACATTTTAATATGACAAGAAAGACATACTGGCATATTGAGTAGCACCCTTGGGAGGAAGTGAGTGACTCCCATGTTTAAAATGCTCCAGCAGAGGGCCATGAAAGACAGAGCTGAGGAACAGTATAAGACAAGTGCACTAAGAAAAGGCTTTATTTGATTAATACAATGCACAAAGAGGTCTGACCTTGATGATTAAAAGATTCAGCGAGAGCCCGACACAGGAAGCGCAGAACCCCCACCCCCCCACATGTATTTCACTCGTAGTTGTTCATGTATTTGAAAACATGACTTAAACATGCATGATAAAAGTTGGTCTCCTTTTAGAGACATTGCATCATTTGGTCATACTGCTTTGATATTTTATTCTTTGTTATATTAATTTTTTGTTGTTTAAATAGGGAACTAATCAGTTGCTAAAATAATCAAGATGTTCGAGTTCATATGTTCATTGGATGTTTGAAGATCAAGATACAATACACATACGAATCTAATGATAAATTGAAATGACCAAGAAATCAGTGGGCAGGATTATTGCTCATAAAAACAGCTGCAGGTAGCGATGCACCAATATGTCAGCTTATTATTGGTACCATCAGAGTTTGCTGATGTCGACTGACATCCACATAATCAGCAAAAAACATGAAGACTTAGCAAAGTCAGGCTACGTTTTGTTTTCAAAATATGAAAAATGTAAAATGTTTGCTTCCCCAGTATAAAGGGAGAACACAATAAAAATAGAAAATGATCAGAACTGTTGCTTGGTCAAACTATTATTTAAAGTGTTGGTAACATCGGTGTTACTCGACTCTAACTACTAATCTCACTTCCCTTTCATTTCTTTACAAACAGAAACGCCTCACGGTCACAGTTGCTAAATGTGTGTTTATGTTTGCTCATGGAGCCGAGTGAAAGACTGAGGACTGCACAGACAGAAGGGCTCTACAGGGGCTGAGTGACGTGGTCAGACGTGATGACCTAAACCTCAGCAGGCCAGTGTGTGAGTGTGTGAGTAAGAGTGAAAGGAAATAACGTACTGAAGAGCTGCGTGGGAGAGAGAGAAGGGTAACGAAGTGGGGGGGCCTGCAGTGATGTGGGCATGAAATTGTAGTGAAGCTAGAAGAGAGCTGTAAAGGAACAAGAGAGGATGAAGAAGGAGGGATGGCCGCGGAGCAAAAAGCAGCGAGGAGGAAACGCGGCGTCAAAGACAGGCAGCGAGGTGTGTGAGTGTGTGTGTTACAGAGGGCCGCTCTCTCAGCCGGGTAGTCTGTCCTGGCAGCGCGACAGAGCGGCGCTGTAATCTCCCGGCCAGTGCGCGGCAGCACCTTTCATTTCCACAGGATTACACCGTGCTGCTGGTCTGCACGCAGACACACATGCACACACACAGAGGGCAGAGCCACACCGCCACACTGCATGCAAGAGATAACTCAGCAGTTTGGTTGTCCCCTGTTCCAACTCCTCCCATAAGCCACATCAAACCCAGGAGGGGTTTTGGAGGAAGGCGAGAGGGGGAGAAAGAGAGGGAGAGAGAGACATAAAGGGAGGGAAGGAGAGAGAGAAAGGTGGGGGAGAGGGGGCCATAAAGCCTGCGTGCCCACCTTGTTCCTTTGCCACGTTTATTGTTGCGTTTTTAATTTGCATGCAGAGGGATTTGGACGGCGCTCCAGTTGGGCTGTCTGTGGTTTCAGCTGATTCGGTAGTGAGGAAGAACACACACACACACACACACACACAGACACCCCCCCCCAAAAAAAACAAAAAACAAAACACAAACAGACGCACACAAACCACCACACACCATCTTGTCAAAGCCAGAGAAACAGTACCCCAGCCCAACGATGGAGTAATCCAACTCAAACACTCCCCAAACCAGCAGGATTAAACCCAAAGTAGCAGAGCCAATCAAACAAAGGCGCGACGTGAACTCCATTCCAATGCCAGGAAGTCCATTTGATGAAATAAAGTACAGAGTTTATTAGTTCACAAGTGTGAATGTTCGTTTGTGTGGCTTTTTTTCTCTCTTTTTTGCTTTCGACTGTTTCTGGGCTGCCATAGACGATGCTGAAGGAAGAATCACGTGCCACGAAGAAAATAATGTTTTTAAACGCCGCCCCTGTCCAACACTGCGGACAGTGGACAGTCAGCACTTTCCAGCTTCAAGAGCTCTGTTTGTGTTTGTCTAATTGCATTGCTTCCACAGTCCAGGCAGAGGCAGGGGGACGGCAGAGAGGACAGAGATGGAGAGGGACAACGAGAGCGAGACAGAGAAAGAAGTGAGCAGTTCCCTCTTGAACTTTGGAAGAAATAAAGTTGGGATAAAGTAAAGTAACAAATGTATTGTAAAATACGGCATACCATGAAATTTATTTGATATAAAACCTACTTAAATATGACTATTTTTCACGAAAATTACCCCATCAACGAGACTTTATGTTCAACATTCCCGCACTCCACTGATATTACCATACTGTTTCAAATCTGTTTTCCCCTTTATTGTTTAATGTAATTTGTTGAGCCTCTCCACTGCAGCTGACAAGCACCAACTGCTCTTGATTGGATCATGGAACTTGCTGCCCCTGCCACTAAAGTGTTCCAATACGGCCCAGAAAACAAAAATCTAGGGCTCTTCAATGCAGTGTACTCAGTGTTTTGTTGAAGATCATTAAGGGCTCTCTATAAATAAACAGAACAGGTAGTTCAGAACAGGCCTGTTTGACGACCAATAGAGAATACGGCGCTCTCTCAAAGTGTTTCACAACAACATTGTTGTAAAGGCATTTTCTCATATCGCATGACTACAAAATGCTGCAGCAACAGGAACCAAAAGTCTACTTATACTTGCTACACTGTCTTTGGCTGATAACTTTGATAATGATCAGTTACAGCAAACCTACATTCATATCAGAAACAGAAGTAACAGATTTATTTTTATTAGGTGGACTCTACAGTTCTAATCTTCGCACCTCTCATCCCCCCTCACAGTTTGCAACCGCAGAAAACAATGTCAGCCAAGCTAGAACTCAACACCCAGCAGAAAAACGACGACCAAACTTAACAAATGTCTGTGTTGGAAGCGTAAACGTTCATTTTCCTCAGTCTCCTCTGCGTCTGCCGCACCTGTAATTTGCCCATGGTGGGAAATCACTTGCACTTTCGGAAAACGCCACAAAGTAGGCCTTTTACGGTTTTCCACTAAATTTTCTCTCGGGTGAAAACTATTGCGTTGTTTTCATTTGAATCATTAGTTTGACCTCAAAGTCACACCTTTGACCCCAAAAATTGCAATTATTCATGACATTCTGACTTTTTACTGACAATTAACCTTCACTTTAAGGGTTAATAAATCACATTTACTATGCATTTAAGGACAAACAGCTGACCTAATAAAGAAAGCTATGGCTCAGGAGATCAGAGGTCAGTTCTCAGGCTGCTTGTCCTTCGCATACTCTAAATACTGGACTACAAATTGCCCCCATGTGTAGCTATTAGCATGCGAGTGTTTAAAGTGAAAAAAATGTTTCATAAATGGGTGAATGTGGCTTGTAGTATAAAAAGCGCTTTGAGCAGTCAGCAAGACTAGAAAAGCACTATACAAATACCCGTCCATCCAAACACATTTTTTCCAACCTAGATAACCTCAGAAATCACAGATTAAGTAGTGAACTGGAAAGGCAGTTTATTTGGATCCAAAGCACATCTCTCAGTTGAACTCACAGATGCTGCAAACAGGTTCATTGAAGCAATAAGTACTGAAAGGCATAGGATTATCTTGCTATGCTGGCACACACCTGCAACAATATTGCGCTGTAATCCGCTGCCTCTGGGTCATTGTTGCTTAATTATTAATTACTTTCAAACAACTGGACTGACAATCAAGGATTCTTTTTCTTGTTTTGAAACAGACATGACCGGTGGCTCATGGGGCTACGGGGTCATGGGGTGCCAAATTAAAAGAGCACCTCGGGGCCCTAGAGGTCAGATCTGAGCACAGCCCCATGAGCTTCAGCAGACCATTGTATAATATTGATATAAATAGTAACCGGGTGTTCTGAGAGAAACGGTTTCCTTGCAACACAATAGTTGAATTCATGCGCAAGATTCACCCAGCTATGCAATGCAGTACACCGTGTATGTGTGCTGCAGTCACAAGCTGCCAATGAGAGCATAGGCCTGCTCTGTCAGAGAACAGCATGTTATTCACCGCTCAACCCACCCACCCATTCACCACCAAACTACTGCTGCAAACACCCCCAACATGGAAGCTCGGAGGAACGTTTAAAAAAAAATCTGGCTCTGCTGCGAGACAGGCCGAGTGGACAGACAGGCAGACAGACAGGGAGAGGTCTGTCACATGGCCTGGACCAACACCTTCCCCCTAATCTCATTTGCTTGTTATCAGCCCCATCAAGCTGACCTCGGCCACCACAAAAATAAATAACTAAAATAAGCCAACAGATGTCCATCAATTTGCCATTTGAGGTTTTTCCCGCCCTCCTTTCTCAGATTACTGCGTGACCAAAAATAATGCCTCACATTCAACCCAACAAAAAGTACTTTGAGCACCATTTGGATTTTAACCATCTGGACAAAAAAGGCCATGATGACACAAAAAAATGAAAAGGGTATACTCGGTGATGAAGAAATGATTGTGGCTATTGTTGTGGCTGGCTGGTTGGAGGAGAAGACGGTTTCTGAGACAGCCAGACAAACCTCCTGTGTCTGAATAAGGGAGCGAGCTAAAAGAAAGGGGAAGACAATGCATCACTGTCTTTCCTCCTCCTTGAACCTGGCAGAGGCCCAGCACTGGCAGGCAACACTATGCAGATAAACGCAGCCGATAACACGGTATGTTCAAACCTGTTTCTCCTCCCCGAGCACACCAATCCAGCGTCTGCGCACGCAGGTTCAACCCTGCGAGGTAACGTGCGGCGTGTTGTAAATACATTACGGCATGGTGGACGCCCATCTGCTGACGACGGTGGAGTCTTGAGATGTTCCCGATGCTTTGGCATATGCGAATCTCCCGCAACAATAAGCAATAATTGACTGCACATTTCTGGGCCAGATTCCTTTGCGGCGTGTGGGTCTTTATATGCAAACAGAAAAAGCTTTGACTGTACGAATTGTTTCTGGCATACAGTGAGGATGAAAAGGCAGTGGAAACGGGGTCAGTAGCCTTAATTGAACTGCAGTGGCAATTGGAAGGACGGCCAAAAAAATATACTAAGAGCACATTGTTCCCATCTCTTGTAACAGATGAACTCTGTGACAAAAATGTACACTTCTTCAAGTTCAACTCAATTGTGTTTGTGTAGTTTGCCTTCTCGGAGCAAACGTACAAACTCCCACAAACTTCATCTAGCCCTTTAACAAAAGGACAGGCCTTAATCCAAATATATGTTCCTCTGTGGGGGTGATCCAGTGATCAATGCTTAAAGGGAAGGAATTAATTTGCAGTTCAGCTAAGGATTTACCACATTGATTATCGTTGCACCGCTGCAGCTAGATGAATATGTTGGGTTATGCGGGGAATTTATTATGTAGCCAAAGTAATCGTGTTTATTTTCTTTCATTCTCCGTGTGATAGGCAGATGATCAGGACAAGGGCAAGATTTGCACTAAAAATGTCTGCTAGCAAGATTTGAACATACAAATTTGTCTCGCTACTGGAATGGAAAAGATTACTGAACTGTGCATTCATCATATATCCAAAGTAATGCAAAGTAATCGTGTTTGCATTATTTCTTTTACTTAAGAGAAGGTTTGTGCTGGAAATGGCTTTGCTATATGACAAAATACTAATGTATCCAATGTTGCTGAAAAGGAGATTACTGAGCTCTGTTTCAGGCCGCTTTATGTTGCATTTATAATGCCGCTTCTGGCTAGACTTTATTTCTTGATGCATAGTTTTTGAGAAAGACCACGCCAATACTAAAGAGCCAATACTAAATCTGATCAATTCTGGAGAAACTAGGGACCCGCCAAATCACTAGTTTGCCTCTCTAAGCTTTTTCTCTGACAACTCATGAGTGGATATTAACTACAGAAGACAACACGGCACTGAAAGTGTGAGGCATTTCCAATGGATCGAGAGAAAAACGTTCAGTGCATTTATTACTTTCTAATAATATACCACCTTCTTTGTATCGTATCTAAGGCTGTTCACCAGATGGTGATCAAAGAGTTGAATTTATTGTTAAGCCACATTTTTATTTACCTCTGCATAATTTTTCATAACCTCACCATCTGATTCTAATTCACACGCAGGTCCTAGGCCCTCATGAAGGAGGCAGACTACAAAACAAACGGATCAAACGACCATCTTTGTAAAATGACAGACAGGCCCCAAGGATGGCTGGATTTGCGACTGCAGAAATTAATGATAAAATTTCTAGTACGGACGCTTCTTTCTTATGGAAAGCTTTTAAGAATTAAAAACTGAGTCATCTAAATCTTTAGAAACTTGCCTTTAAAACTCTATTTTTTTTAGTTATTAAATCTCGTTGATACGACTCTGATGTCTTGTCAGAGAGGATGCTTTCCAGATTGTGGTTGCCAGATTGTGTTACTATCTTCTTTTGTGAGGATGTCAGTGGCTGAGCTTTAGGAGAGAGATTCGCCAGTCTGAATCATACATGCCAAACATTTAATCTCTATTCGAGCTGTGACACGGAGAAGTCTTAGCCAAACAGCGAGCGTTTTCTGAAGAGGGGTCGCGACCTCTCCAGATACAATAAGCAAGTTGACAACAATAACAGACTGACAGCTAACGCGACGCACATTGTGAGGGCGAGGCATGACTGTGCAGGAAATGGCCCTCTCTCTGTGTCAGCACTCCTTCCCAGAAACAATACCGACTAGCTCTGTGTGGCAGTTTACGTCATGGCTGCCGAACCAATAAAGCATTGAGGGTATTTTCGAGCAACCAAATAGAGGCAGATGGAGCATAAAGAATAACCAAAGGCAAATGACCAGTCCATCAAAAATGGAGCACATTAAACATCTGTGTGGTTACAGTTTCTTTTTTTTTAACCACACATTTTATTCTTTTCCAGCAAAGTTCTTCACACACAACTGCACATAACACAGTAACAATTGTACGACCAGGGACTTTCCCACAGTCGTCCTCCTGCAGAAAATCCTGATTGTCTGCAGGATGAACGCGCTGCCCGAGCCCAAGGAAAAAAATTGTTATAATTTGCATATCCACAAATTAAACTGTTGTAATATTTTGCTCAGTCCTGACCAAACACTTGCAGGAAATATATTTTCTCTCCTAAGAAGGTAAACTTCACATTTTAGTGGACTCTTTGTCCAGGAAAGCACCACAGATTTTTCATGTGTACAAAATGGCTGAAAATGGAGTCACTGATGATGCTACAGTACACGTGTCTCTCTGTATCAAATATTAGTATTGTTGAAATTGCACCATAATCTAGTTTAGCCTGGTGGTGGGCTGATATTTGTATATCCGCACTGTCTGCACAGCCACACTGAATGTTCAAACACTGTCCTCCATCCACAAATTTACCTCTTGTTTATAATCTTTTCTATTCAATACTGCTGAGGCAGATGGAGGATGAATGCACACAAGACAACAAACACATCGAAGATGAACTGCAGATAATCAACAACTGCAGCAACATTACAAACACAGAAAGCACCTACATGGAGTCTGATTCCATCAATTATAAGAGCTTGATTGAGATTTAATTCAAAGCTGGGGTTTAATTGCTAATATCAAAGCATAATTAAGCTGATAAATCATGACTGATCTTATTGAATTAGGGATTGAAATAGCAGAGAACCTGCAAATTGTCTATGTCAGCTAAATAAGTGTTCTTAATTGTCGACAAGTTTGCAGATTTTAGTGAAACTGATCAAATATTTAAAGTCAGACAAAAGATATATGTTTTTTTTTGTTTCCTATTCAATTTGAAGGGACTTGTCTTATAAAATAAAATCACAATTTTCAAATGTTGAGAAAATAGCTGAAAAACCTCAAATGTCTCTGTGAAACATGGCTGGAAGCCCTTCGTCAGGCTCAGTTCATGCAGTATATTGTAAATTTACCTACTAATAGAATTCAATGTGGATAAAGTGATTAGTAGTGAGAGGCAGTCATCCTCAGAGGAAGCAAAGAGACAGAGAGGAGATTTTGAAAGACAGAGAGGAGAACAAATAATGCTAGCAAAACCAAGTGAACGTAAGCAGGATGAGGACTTAGATAGGTCCTAATATCTCCCCATGCAATTCCCCCTCTCTCACACTCTGTATGCACGCACACTAGCACAGATACACACTCTCTCTCTCTCTCTCACGCTGCATCTGCCGGAGCTAGTGGCTGTAGTTAAATTGAAATATTTCCCGGCGTGTGTCAGAAGCATGCAGAATGGTAATTATGACAGATCTGATTAGGCGGGCCGAGTCGGGCGGCTCCGGGCTGCAGGTGCGACCTTGTGCATTCCTGCGTGTGTAAATAAAATTAATTACAAGCGTAGGGGGCGCGCAGCGCGTGACATCAGCGCGCACAGGGGGGACTCCCACGGGGGGCACCCTAATGGAATATTTTCCCCGAGTCTAATAATACAGTTGGTATTGACTTGAGGTAATTAGGGGGATCATTAAAGCGCTTTTCCCGGCGTATTTGCCTGCCTGATCAGATTAGCGAGAATGGGCCTCAGAACAAGCCCTGTGTGGTCTGTCAGGAGAAGTGGAGACAGTGGGAGTGGGTTAGCTTGCTAACATTTGCAGGAAAGAAAAAGCTAGCAAAACCCTGTGCCTGTCAGTGGAATAGGAGTAACTTTTTCTAACAAGCCAGAAAACAGTGAGAACTAGTGATGTGAGCTGTGTGACAGAATAAGCATCGGTTAGGCTTATTTATCGAGAGAGCTCTAGTGCTACTTCAGTTATGTAGCGAACTGGCTAACAGCTGCTGTGCTCCACGAAACATTTGTCATATAGTAATGTACTAGAGGTGATGAGGATGAGACAATTTGGAGTCTTGACAGTCGGGGCAGATTCCTAGTTTGGACTGCAGGGAAGGAGGTGGGCGACGAGGGGGGAGGGAGTTGTGCGGTTGGAGACAGATGGGGTGAGAGGTGGCACGTAAGGCGTAAGTGAGAGAGATGGCAGGAGAGACACAAAGTGCTCTGAGCATGCTCAGTGAGACCCCGTGCTCCCACTAAGAGGAGGAGGGCTCAGAAAACAGGCTGGTGGGAATTCCACTGTCCATTAAACAATAAGAGAAAGGCTCATTTCAGAGGGAGGGGAAGACTTACCGTTTGCAAGATAATTCGTTCACTAAATTAATTATTCAGACAGCTGGGTCTCCAGTTCAAGAAATTGTGTCTTTAATAATGGAGGGGATCTGGCCTAGCCTGTTTCCCATGGCAACCTAATAACCAAGCAGGCACAGGAGATAAATAAATAAATCAATTAATAAACAGTCACGGCCCTTTTAGATCCCCAGGGGCTGTGATATGCTCACTCTGATCTGCCTAATTTGAGAGAGAGAGGTGAGGAGAAGCACACAAACAAAAATTAAGACTTGATGCCAGCACTGCTGTAACAGTAAAAGTCAAACTTGTGGGAAGCGATGCAAAACTGTAACAAGTACCAGTGTAACATCTTCACTGTCGATTCTGACGATCTATGGATGCCACCGATTTTCATGCAAAACGCGACTTTTAATATTCCGACCCCGAGCAGCTCCTCACAACAGACAAACCTCTGAACGGTCACAATCTAGACAGAGACACCGAAAAGGTCAGCCATCTGCCCCTCTTGTAAAGCAGCCACTGGATGGAGCAGAGCTGCATGTGTGTGTCTGGTTTGGTAAGCTAAGAAAAGCTTTCATGTCCATATAAAACATGTAAAACCACTAAGCGGATTCTACCCGTAACAGGAAATTAGCAACTTTGGAAACATGAAGCAGTCACAGTTATGTGGTCACCCTCCCTTCCTCCTATCAGTATCCCCACCCGCCGCCGCCACCCACCTTCACCCAATAGTCCATATCCTTAGACCAACGAGGCACTCACTCCCCGCCATCACCGGCCCCCCACCACTCCCCTCCTCCACTCCAGGGACTGCCGTGCCAGGCGGGTGCAGGGTGACAGATGGCATACACCAACCTCCCCCCCCTCTCTCCCCTACTGCACCAGCCCCCCTGCTCGGCCCCCCCGGTGGCGCAGCGGCGGACCAGATCAGTGCCATTCTGTCTCATTAGAGCCTGGCTAATTAGCGTAGCCTCTTCCAGGGGAGAATGAGCGAGTGAGAGAGGGAGACAGAAAGAGAACGAGAGATGGGGAGGGAGGGCGCCGTTTGTGGTGGTGACTGCGTTCTGTACTCCACTGGCCATTGAGGAGTCGGAGGGCTTTGAGCCCCGCAGTGCGCAGGGCTCCCAGGGTGCTTGTTTTATGACAGCAGGGACTCTGATTCCATCCACCGCACAGTTCCTCTCAGGAAGTGTTGGGAATGTTTAGACATAAAAGTCGTGTCAAAGGAATGCCCCCGATCCGCTCCACCCCACCCTCAGCCGACCTCCCATCGCTCAGCTGAATATTAGCTGCCCTCTCCGTCAGGCTAGCCAACACAGCAAGCCTCCCCTGTTAACATGAATGAAAACAAAGCACTGCAGCTTGCTAGATAGTGCACTAGCCCTACTGAGCCAGTTAATAATGTTGACATCAACTCCAGGCTATCCAGATCATAGCTTGCACCTCTGCAGGCTAAAATGAAATGGGCCGTTTGGCAAATAGCACAACTTCTGGCAGTGTCAACGCTGGATTTGAACCAGCAGCGCGCAGTTGTTTTCTCCAAGTCTGACATCTCCTGAAGCTAAATGGAGATGGAGCATTCTTGGAGCGTTCGATCAGTTTGAATCATTGAGAAACGGATCATGAATAATGATTTCGATTTTATCAAAGAGTAAACACAATATGTATCCTAATAAATCAGAATGGCTTTGTGGATTGCTTAAAACAATGAATGCTCTGACTTCAAGTAAATAGCAAACATTAATCTGATAAAGTATTATGGCTCGGGTTAGAGTCACTGCTCTATAGTTACTACTCTGAATATGTGGCAGTAAAAGAGTGATTGAAACGCAACGTTGAATATGTGCATGTGGAGGGTGAGGACTGGCAGAGGCCTTCAGTGGTTACGAGCCCTAAGAGAGGACAGAATGGCTGCGTTCCAAAAACTCCCCAAACACCAGCCGACATAAATATGCACACTGGAGTATACATGCACTGGTCCACGCACTCAATGTGCCTCCTCAGAAAAACACACAGTACATGCTCCACACCTAACCGCACGCTCAGTGGAGCGTGAACCAATGAGCAGGCTCGGGTGAACTTTTCTACTCAAAGTATTGCTGTCTGTGGCCTCCGTCAGGTCACCATCTCCCATCTTTCTCTCCTTAAAGATTGTCAGATCTGTTCTCCTCTTCTCGGCTGTCTCAGATACGCTAAATACACCAAGTGGTGTGCACCTACCCGCATGTGTCCCAGTCACCTGGTCCCGTGCTTATGTAAACATACTGGGAAACCCTAAGCTGAGCTGAACAGGCAGAGTTTGAAATGCAAACCAAGCAGACAGGACAGTGCCAGTTTCAGTGATGAGGCCTCTTCCTTCCCCTCCCCCCATGATTATTTCCCTGGACCCCATATGGGCATCCTGCCAGTCTAGCCCATCCTCCATCCTCATCACCAACCACAGTACCAGCAGTCTCTGCTGGCATGGTGCTCTACCCACGGCTCGGATGGTTATTTTTTTTCCCCTGCAAGGCTGCAAACCTCTCTTGACCTAAGCTTAAGTGATGATTTTGAACATTGTAAATGGATACATTCAGCTGTTCCTCTCACTGATTTAGACAAGCATTTTACTAGCATTTTAAAAACCTAAAAAATGTTTTTAAAGCAACACCTCTTTTAAAAACGAGTAACCAATGTAGCCAATAATATGTAGTATGACTAAAGAGACCACAAATCACTGCTAATCACTAACGAGCTTATTGTGGGTATGTGTTCTACAACAAACCTTCTGGTTAAAATAAAACTAGTGCCATCTTTTATCAGTTAGCATAAAGGCAGCACACTTTTACTGGATATGATATTTCATGTTTAATAATCAAAATCTACTAATATTTTCATCGTTAATCAATAACTATTATATTGACTAATCACTTGGTTTTGTTAAATCGGCAACAATCTTTTGAAAAAAATGGCCGTCATAATTTCCCAGGAACCAAGGTGACGCACTGAGGAAGAGAACAGGACGTCTGCTTGTTTCTTATCTATTTAGGAATCTGTGTGTGTATTCCTGTCTAGCTATCTTTGTGAGGACCGAAATCTGCATTCTACTATACTTGTGAGAACCAACAGTCACTTGTGAGGACACACTCACCAGTCCTCACAAGTTTGAGGCTCAAAATGTATTTTTAGTGTCAGGATTACAATTAGGTTATGGTTAGGTTTAGGGTTAGGGTTAGGCATTCATTTTTAATGGTTAAGGGGCTAGGGAAACCATTATGTCAATGAAGGTCCTCACTAAGATAGCTGAACGAGCTTGTGTGTGTGTGTGTGTGTGTGGGTAGCGGGAGGGTTTGTTCTCATTTCTTGACAATTGTTCACCTGCTTCGGGTGTATTGCTAGAGACCTGATTTAGTGCAGTGTCAAGTCTTTGTATTTTGACTAAGAGCTGCCTTCTATTACACTTTCACATCTACCGATTGCCTGTCTGTGAGGCATTTAGAGAATATTGGTAAACTGCAGCTTCATCACTCACAGCCACAAGGATACTTTCAATCTGTACGAAAAACTGCAGTAAAATTGAGTACAAAGATGGTAATAAAGGTTCTCACTAAATACAACTTTGTTCCTTATCTGCATGTCAGAGGAAGTGATTAATACAGGGCGAGATTACATTTGATTAGTTACCAACTGGCTCAGTGAGCATTAGCTCTGCTGCTCAGACTTGCTCCATATGGTTTGTGTTAAGTAATTGTATCCTTATAGGCATCTTCTATTCAATACAGTAACGCTATATCTGTGTATCACCTTTCACAGCCGTTTGCCTGTTTGCGAGGTGTTTAGGGACGTCTGTAAATTTCAGTTGTGGTGATTAACTCTTTCCGCAAATCTTTACAACGAGACGTGACAAAAATGATTGACTCATTGCTTGACGAGCAAACTAGCTAATCTATCATTTAACATATCATTGCAGCCCTGCGGTTGCCTACACAAAGTGCCATATTTATTTACTTTTGTGTATGACAGTGATACTATACACAGCACTGAGGGAAAGGAAACCCTTTTTTATCCAGACTGCGATGCTGGCATTGAGGACAGTAAGATAAAAATGCTTGAACTGTCTGCCCAGCGCATGAAACTAAAACAATGAACCCACTGTCCTGCTTTAAATTAAAAAAAATATATTGACAATTTCTTTTTTGAATATTTTTGAGGAAACTGCAGCTGAAAGCTGGGTCCCAGCATCTGATTTTCAGAGTACGTGGGTGCTGCTGGGGAGGAGCAGCCGCTGGCCTGGCGGTGCTGGTAGATGTGGCAATGCCGGCTGGGTAGTAAGGGGGGAGGACCAGCTGCCCGGGGAGCGCCCATTACGAGATAGAGCCAGAGATAAGTGCTCTCCCAGGCCCCTTTTCAGAGGCATAATTAGCACACTTCTTATCTGCTGCTCAATTCACATTCACACCCGCCTGCCATGAATGGAACGTGAAAGAGAGGCAGAAATCGGGGGAACGAGAGAGGTAGAGGGGCAAGGCAGAGAGATGGGAGGGAGGTGGAGACAGCATGATGGAAACCTGTTCCCAGACAAACCGTCATTTGAGAAGAGAGAGACATGAGCGAGTTAATACTGCGACCGCCTCACTCTCCCCCTTTTCTCTATCCTTCCAAGGAGTCTTTGAACTCCTTAACAAAAACAGTGGTTTGTGCATCAAACTGCAATTTGGTAAAACAAAGCTATCTGGGGCTATAATCATCCTAATCAGCAAGAAAAAAATAAAGCCTTTGCAGATATTTCAAGATTATTCCGCCCTTGGTGATCTATTTCTCCCCCCCACCATCTTCTTCATCAAGCACAATTGTGGAAATCTTCCCAACTCTGCCTGCGACAGACACACGAAAACCTTTAATAATAAGTCCTCAGTGCTACATTTTTAATTGCTTTTAATAAAGAGTTAAACTGGCGCTATGTTTTCACCCTCTGTTTCCAACACACACAAGCTTGTGTTGTGTGAGCTCTGCGCTCTTTGTGAGAAGATGACAGGGGCTCCCATCATCATCTAACTGAGTGGAGCTAATATAAACAGGTTTGTTTGGTGTTGAAACAGTGTCGACTGCTAAACTCCAAACCCACAATAAAGAAGACATGTGTCATTATGACGATAAATCGCTCCACTGATACACTGAGCTAAGTTTCCTTATGCGCCGTCTCCAACCTTTGATGGAGATGTACAGTTTTCCTGCACACACGCATTGAAGGAAATTCACCAGAGTTCACCAATCAGAGACAAAAGGTCCTCAATTTCTCGCTTTAAACACAAAGGCTGTGTCTGCACGTGTGTGGACATTGGACAATTACGTATGCCCGTCTGGACTTTCAGGCTTGGATTTATGGCATATCAGTAAAGCTCTACTTTAGAAAGCACGGTTCAATTAACAAATTATGCTACCTAAACACAGAGGACAATTTGCGACAGTTCTTTAGTGTGTATTTCACTACCTGGCTCTTGGAGGCCGCCACCTTTGCGAACAAGGCCTGGGACACTTTGGCCCTCTTCATCTCCTGCTGGATCTCATCGTAGATGGTGGAGTTGATGTTGAGGATGCAGCTGTCTGCCTTGCCGTTCCACTCGCTGGGCAGCGGTGACGGTTTAACCTGGTAACAAAAAGAACAAACATTTGATTTAAAGGCTTTCCCGGTTTTATTAAACTCTAATATGTTGTTAGATATAAGATTCTATTTGTATTTGACAGGTTTAGCTTGCATGTGTGGACCTGGACTCTCTACTCTGTCTGAAGATTTTTTTTTATTAGTGTTGTGTGACAGTTGGTTTACTAAATACTGCAACAGAGTAATGTAATGTAATTTAACTTTATTGTTCCAGACTTTCTGATAACACTTTGCGCTGAAAGACAGAGAAATTAATATTTGCCTCGCGCTTGAAAAATAACTTTCCAGCTTCATAAACATAGAAAACATTAAAATTGCACTGACATAGGGATATTGTTGTCAATGAGAGTGACTTGTATTTTCAATGAGAATGTATCTGCTCAGTTGGCAGTGCTGGGGTTGGGGAAGTGAAGGGGTGAAGTTGTTTGCTCACAGGTGAAATGCCCACAGGGATTCGGGGATTCCAATCCTCCGGCCTTACGCTGTTACAGTCTTCCCTTCGGGGCTAGAACACAACACAACCATATTTGTTCAGGCTCACATAAGAAAAAATAATAATAAAGGGAATCTGTCTGAACACATGATCATGCATGCAGCCACCTCTTACACACACACCCGCGCGCTCGAGTGTAGATTTCACCCACACACAGCGCCAGCCTTACTTTGCTCAAAAACACTTAGATGTGTTGTGTGAAATGTTATTATTCTTATGTCAAGCCGGTGATTAAAAAATAAATGTAAGTCAAGTGAAATCAAATCATCTTCATTCAGCGGCTTGTTGCATCTTGACGAAAATCCTTTGACAAGGTAACAAGTATCCTAATAAAAGCATTACCCAAGAACCATTAGCATATGAATCATTCCATACGAGTCTTTTTGAAAGGAACCATCGACAGGGTTGGGTGTGGGTACAAGTAAATGGCATTCAAATAAACCATAATAACACCAACAGCTACCATCTCACGATGGAACTGGTGATCAAAAAACATATATATTCAAGTATTTGTCTAGACACCTAATACGAGCTCCTTTATGTGTTAAAAAACAATCTCTGAAATTTGTGGTGAAAGTGGAATGTCTGAGAATTTCTGGGCCTTTTATCCTGTTTTATGACAGCTCGACACGGGCTTGTCAGTGGGAGCAGGAGGGTACCGTGTCAAGCAAATTGTTAAGGCAGAGACATGCACTAACTGGCTTTGGGAGAGTCGAGCCGAGCCATCGGTACATGTGAGAGAAACATACCTCTGCATCTGTTTTTATGAGGCCAATAAAAACCCTCCTCTGTCTCAGGCTCAATTGCCACCCTGTCTGATTTATGTGCTTAAATTCACACCGCATTGCTTCATAGGAGAGGCTGGCAGATGGCCAGGTGTATGAGTGTGCAAATCTGTGTGTGCGCGTGAGAGGGAAGGACAGAAAACAGGTCTATATGATAAATGTCAATTGGTTTAAGTCATACAGGTGAAGCATATTAGGCCTTGAGATATTGTACTGATGTGCCAACAGTATTTTGAGTGATGTGAAAATAAAAATCAGAAAGCAGGATTTGAATTTTCTACACCATGCTGTAGCCACTGCCTTTATTCTCCGCCTTGGAGATTTATTTCTGTTTTATTTTGTTTCGTTATGTGCCTCTGCAGCTCTGTGAGCTCACTGCAGATATACTAAGATAAGCCTGACATGAACTTAACAGGCACTTCATAGTTCCACGTTCCTGCCTTGGCTTTAAGGACACTAACAGGAACACTAGAAGCAGATTATTTTGCCAAAACCTTCTTTTATTTTCCTTTTTTTACATCAATAAATTCCTGTGCAATAGTTCACTCTGCTGCTTTGAGTTCCCGTCCTGTGCCGGCACAGCCTGAGATTGTAAAGATGAGCCGTGAACTGCAAAATGGTCCTGTTTTAAGTTCAGCACCGCTGCTTCACAGTACGACTCTTTCTTTTCAGCCGGCCACTGCCACCACGCTGAGCCTTTTCAGAGGGAAGATTGATTTTTAAGATGGGTGGGCTGGGGCTTCTATCTCACTCTCCTCCGCACCTAAATAAAAGCCAAATTTTCACCAGAGACAGGACAGAAGAAGCCTTTGTCTGGCCCTCTCACCTCCCAAATGCAGCTGACCGCACTTCAAATGGGCTTAAGTGGTAGAAAGTTGCCACATACCTTTCAAATGAGGGACACTGATTTGCGGCGAGGGTACAAAGTTGTGCTGTGGTACGAAGCGATTTTGAAAGAGGCACTGACTAAACGATGTTTGATCTTTCACAGAGCTTGTCATCACCGAGTGAGCTTTATTTTTTTGAAATGGGAGGGCTGTTAATGCTGCCTAATGCATGGTAAAAGGTCAAAATTAGCACAAAAAATTATCCATCATTTGTGCACCATTCTCACCTGTGTGGTGAGGGCGGGGATGATGCACAACTCATTTACATGCAGGAAAAATGTAAAGTATGTTCTCTTTACCACTGACAGACTTTTATTTGTTCCGTGTGTTTCTAGAGAGGCTGATACAATAGAGGGGAATGTGAAGCATGCAACGAAACAATGTGTTGGGGTTGTTCTTGTACACACGCTTGTTGTTGTCCCAGAAAACAGAGTGTGCTAATGAGTGCATGAGGTGCCTGTGTTTGTACAGTATAAATATTTAACATCGCGCAAATGTTTTATACCAACTGACTGAATCTTCTGAAGAAGAAAGAAAAAGGAAATAGCGTTTTGTTTGACCTTGTGTAGTTTGCAGCACCTCTAAAACAGCGCCCGCGTCACGAGGTTTGTTTCACACGTCTGTCTGTCTGTCTGTCTGTGATCCCAACACAAAGACGGACGGACAGACATTCTCAGCTCAATCCAACCTGCTCTCACGCGTGCATACCTTTACCTGTCGCTCACTGCGTGTAAACACATTCATGAAATACCAACAACATCTCGGCAGAGCTGGCTCGACAGTTCAAAGGAACAGATCCCTTCACATATGTCGTTTTATGGGGTAGAAATGTAGATTTATCACCCCTGAGTTTTGCGTGCACACTGAAAACTATAACCGTGTGGAAATTTGATTTTCTTTGCTTTTTGTCAGCCACAGGACTTTAAAGAACTGTCACTTCATTTCAGATTACTCTGACTCGGAGCAGAAAGTGTTTTCTTTGAGTTGGCCACACAACAGAATAGTTGTGGAGTTTAATAAGCAGGGTAATGGCAATAAACATCTGGGTTCGGTTGGCAATACTACATGATTTTTGGGTCCCAAAGTTGACAAAGTATTTACTACAACTGCTGATGCTTTGTGTTTTATCCATCACACTTCTGCTACCAATGGAGCACAGCCTCATCTCACATCATATGTCAAGTTCACCGTCCTAATTTGGCGGTGTATTTAAGCTCCATAACTTTGCATGTGTGTCTGTTGGTTGAACCCATCCACCACCCCAGCATCCACTATAAGCAGCAGGGGCCTGTTCTACTTAAGCAAGTTTTTTTTAGGTTATTACAACATGCTGTATAACCACAGAAGAGCATCCACAGAAACAATAATTTACCTGTACAGGTCGGCTGGATGGAGTGCTGATGAGCGGAGCGGAGCCCATTGCAGAGGCGGCCGTGAGGCTGCGCTCCCGCTCCTCCTGATAGATGCGGTCACGTTCGGCCTCCGGCAGCTGCAGGAAGTTCTGCATGGCGCGCAGGTTGACCAGTAGCGACTGGGACGCCGTCTTGGGATCTTCCTCCTTACGCAGGATCTCAGACAGTAAGCCCTACATGATGAAACCACATTTAGTATATATATTTAAAAAAAAACCCAAAAAGAAACAAGAAGGTGCCAAAAGAGCAGTGGACGGAGAGCAGCATCAAAGAAGAGTGAAAGAGGAAGAGAGAGTAAGAGGCTCCCAGAGCAGGAAATAGATGTGAAGCAGGGGTCACGGTGGTAACCAATAAGGAGAATAATCACATTAGAGGGTTCTTAAGTAAGACAGTAAAGTGTAAATGGAAACTCTAATGACAATGGAGCTGTGACGCTCTCACACACGCTTTCTTTTCTGAGTCAACTGATTATATGAGAGTCTCCACCTCTCACAGACTTGCAGGAGCTTTGTCTACAGAGAGCAGTCCATTATTAATGTTATAAAATCATCCCATCATATCCTCATGACTCTCTGCAGGGCTTTTGTCTGGAAGTACAACAATACTGTTCTGTCAGTCTAAAGCACTTCATCCATGATCATTTGTGGAGATGACGGGAAAAAAAACCCACTTTACTGAAACTTGTGTGTGGCCTCTGAACCCATCGCACATGGGTGGTATTTAGCACATCTTGGACATATTCTTTGAGTCGTGTACTGCTTTGGATAAGAGCGGAGCTACTCGCCTGAAACATCTTGTCTTGTTCAGCGGGCAATCAGTGTATCCTCTGTTTACTTTTCAATAGCGCTCAATTCCATCATTATGAAACGGCGATGACTCCATTATCAGAGACGTGTGATTGGGCCTTTTCATCAGCTCTTGGCCACACACTGTGCAAACCATCGCTCCGCTTCTCTCACCATCAATACGTGTGATTTGGTAATAAAACAAAGTGATGGGAAAAACATATTTGTGCTTTTATTTATTTATTTATTTTTAAAGCATTCGAGTCCTCTCGGGCTAATGATCAGAACTGCAATATGCGATTGACGGTGTTTTTTCGGTGACTATTAAAATATATGCAGCCATATATGTCATGTTTAAAATATGCAGGTCTGTGGTATGCAGACATGTGTGAACAAACCACACATTTTTATTGGTGTGACTGTGTACTTGATGGATACACATTGTCAGAGGACAGATTAGCAGTATATCCTTTTTATGCTTGAACTCTGTGTGTGTCTGTTTGCATTCTTCAGTGTGAACATGCTTATCAGTTTTCACCATCAACCATTTCTATCTGTCTCTTTAGTTGAGTAGTTTCCACCCCATTAAAAAAAAGCGACCTCTGCTCCTTTGATCCACCTCCTGCACTGACAGAGGCCTCTTCACCCTGCTAATCAACACCTCCCTCCCCTGTCCTTTTATTAACGCAGACTTTGTGAAGAAACACAAACCTAATAAATAATCCTCCAAAGGCACGTTGGACTAATTCCTAACATCAGCCACCGATAAGGCTCTATTTGTGTGGGAGCCTGCCATGCTGCACAAAACCACCACTGTCTGAGTAAGTAACACAAACACTCACATAATTTTTGTTGCTGTACGTTCTAACTCCAATAGATCCTTATCGCTCTTTTTTTCCCCCTTTTCTTTTTCACATATAGAACTTCAAAGAAAATGGAGCAGTAATGAGGTTTGTTGTCAACCCCCCAACACAGATAGTACGTCTTAAGGCTTTAACGCTGCCATCTGTGTGTCTGTTGATATGTCTGTTAGGCCTCTGACTCTGCAGTGAAACCACATATTTTTGGCAGAGAGAGAACGGATGCCATGACCGAACCTGGGTCTTTCACATGGCAGCCTGCCAGCTGTCTTCAAGTGAAGCAGAGGTGCTAGACTACTGGAGTGTGTGAGAATTATGAATAAGCAGTGGATTCATACAGAAGCCTTTCCTAACATTTCATAGCGAGAGAGATCTCGTGACATTGTAGAAATGATAATGTGATACGCTTCCTTTTCAAACAGGATGTTGTTGTAAGATATACACTTGATGTGTTACTACGGGAGATAAAAGCTGATGTTTTTGGTTTGATTTTGGTTGGGAGTATTTGGCTGAATTTCACCGGTGCCACTTGATTTTACAACTAAAGAATTTTAAGGGGATGTAAAGGCACCTTTTCCATATTTTAAATACTTTATTAACATCTGAATATACACAGTATTGATAAAAAAAAAATGAATGAAGACTGTATGATGTAGGCAGATGCAGTATGTTTTTTTTTTATAATTTTCTTCCAGTTTAAATAATTGCAATAGACCAAAAAATTATACATTTTAAATATAACCCACTGATTGAGGTCAGTTCTGTTACAATTCGATCTCCTCACCTGTGTTCTGTTGAAGGCCACACGGGCAAAGACAGCCTGTGAGATGCCGGCCCGTTTTAGCTCGTCCCTCACCCACTGGTAAATCTCAGAGGAAACCTCTGTGTTCGATGCCACCTGTGGCTCCAGAGGCTTGGTGTGGGAGCTGCGGTTGACAGGTGGGTGGTTGAGGTACTGCTGTGACAGGGATTGCTGCGCCAGCAGCCGGTTCACTGCATACTGCTGGTTGAGGATCTGTGCCATCACAAGCTGCTGGTTGACCAGCTGGGGACTGATGGGTGTGGACACCAAGCCTGGGTGATGCAGACCGGGGAGCTGGGGCTGTCGGCCTCCCGTTTGACCACCGTGCGGCGGCGGAGCATGAGGCAGCGGCGGCACCGGTGACGAAGGAGTCTGCTCTGCTGTGCTGCCGGGGATCGGCTGCTGCTGCTGGGAAAAACTCAGGTGGTTGTGGTTGTGGTTAGAGCCAGGTGGGGAGAGGTCGGACAGGCCGTCCATTTCCGCTGGAGAAAGACAAAGAAAAATAGACACGAACAAATGATTGGCTTAAATTCCACAAAGAAAACAGAGGAGGAAAAAACAGGAGCGGAGAATGACGTAAAAAGAAAAACTAGCAGATAGCCATCTAACAATCATGAACATCAGTTTAATGGCACCATAGTCATACTCTCTAATCAGAAGAAATGAAACAGACCCGGTCTGCATCAGATCAAATGTTTGCCTCAAGTCAATCTAAGCCTGTCAGCTTACATTCCTGTTTACATTATATGAGAAGGGAATTCATTTGTGAAGCTCGCACATATCTAAGAAACCAACGAAAAGCAACAGGAGGTTAGAATCTTCCCCCCTAACCAGAACTCTCCACTGGCCTCTTCCTCCCTGCCAATGACCGGGTAAAAAAAAGAGAAAAACGAAAAAGATGGAAACGCAGATAAAAGAGCCTCATTGTGTTTGACCTGTGTCTTCCACTAACCATGCCTTCGAAATTAAGTACAGAATGTCTGTGGCCTCATCATGTGAAAAAAAAAATTTCTTGTGTGTGTGTGTGTGTGTGTGTGTGTGTGTGTGTGTAGGTACAGAAATGATATGTGCGTGTTTGTGTGTATGTGCATGCACAGAGGGAGAAGCAATACAGCTAAATCTGATTCTCTCTTTGCATCCTTAATTCTAAAATAAGGAACACAAGCTAGCCAATATGACATATTTAGGGGAGGATGGTTTAAATATAAAATGTTTGGAACAGCAAAGAGAGAAGGGAGGGGTACATCGGAGGACAGAACGAGTAACCTGAGAAACTGCCCTGTTTGAAATACTGAAACGGTTTTGACTCGATCTGTCTGTGAGAAAAAAAAATTCTATGTGCCGTCATTTAATGGCATTTTGGAGATTTTTGCAGCATCTCTTGCTTTGGGAATCTTTAAGTCCATAATGGCTGCTGGGGAATATTTTAAGACAGGTTTAAATTATGTGCTTAGAGGATGAAAACAATGATTTAACATTTAAAGTGCTACCCACAACGAAGTGAATGAGCATTTGGAGCAGCTGAATGTTTTCAGGTTACCGCCTCTCTTTAAGGAATTCACATATGCTGAGGCTCTTTGCATGTACTATGCCGAGTGAGTGAGGGGGCAGTATTTAAGAATTCATACGGATGGCAACATTAACACCTCAGAAGTGTGCTGCGGCCTCCACATCCCACAGAAAAGCATCGTATGAGAATGTGAAAAGCATAAATTGCTGTTAAGGGAAGGGGTGGTTTGGGGGGGGGGGGTCTTCAACAAGCTGAATTTTTCAGCAGATGAAAGATTAAGTGCATGGATGTTTTCCAAAAATACCCACAATAATCGTGTGTTTGAGCTGCCTGTTTCTTAACTGTCAGCAAGCACAAAACACCCGGCCAAGACGGGTCTATTGAGTGTTTGTCGAAAACAAATGATGTGGAGGGGGGGGACAACAAAAAATAAAAATCTTGGTAATAATCACATCTCTTTCCATAATCCCTGGCATTCCCTGGCTCTGATGGTATGATGTGCCTTTTCACTCATATGTGAATGTGTGTATGTGCGTAGTGTGCATATGCTCGCTCACACAGACTGCTGGGGGGCATACTCGCAACACACAAACACACAGGCACATGGAGGCATTTCCATGCAAATTGAAAAGAGAAGGGGTGACAGAAGAGCATGGCAGGCCCTGGGAGAAAAAGGCTGCCACAGAAGCGGGAGTCCTCGTGTGGAATCCTGCCACAAAAGAGCCCCGGATTAAACACACAATGGGAATGGGATGTGGGCTGAGGGAGGGAGGGAGTGTGTATTTGTGACTGGGAGTGAGAGAGAGAGCGCGAGAAAGAGGGAACGAGAAAGAGAGAGAGACACTGACCCAACTCCTGCTCCTGTTTCCTTCCCTGCGCTCACTCGCTGGCACCCACTTCAGCTGACAGAGAGTACCTGTGACCAGGTACTTGTTCCCCTTGACTTCAGGCTAAAGCTACTCACTGAACATGATGTGCTGAAGTGAATTTAGAGTCACATAAGACACTGCTTCCAAAACACAAAGGGTTGCTGTGCACCCCGCCCCTCTCTCTCTCGCAGCCTTCATGCTTGGCAGTTCACCAGTGTTTTTTCTCTTGCTGCCATTTGTGGCCACATACAACAGCCCATCATAAATACTGAGGTTGGACTGGGGCAGGAGGTTTTGCCATAGGCATGTGGTGGGCACCTGAGGCTCATGTGCCAAAGTTTTTGCGTCTGAGGTTTGGCTAACATGGCGTGCGCGCGTGTGAGTTTATCTGAGTGTGTACGAGTACATCCTGAGATGCTATCGCTGCTTCTCTGTGTGCGTACACATCTGTGGTTAGGTTCTTATCAGGATTCGATGTCCTCAGAGAGTATCATACAAAGAAAAAACACAACTGTGTATTAATTATTGCTTTTTTTAAAAGACAAGCATAAATCATTTAGATTCAAATTGTAAAGGAACTCTAAGTTTAGTTGTGACCAAGATGGAGATTTCCACGTGTAGCCCGTGGGTTAAAGTTAACAGAGCGATTTTTTTTGTTTTAATTGTGACTTTAAAATGACTGTTTTTGGTTTTTGGATCAAGATTATAATTGTGATTCAGTTTTTGGAAAGTCTGGTTGTTAACGGCAGTTAAGGTCACAGTCTGAGTATAAAGGAAAGTTTCTCAAAAAGTGACTGCGTGTTTATCTTTGTGTATTAATCTGTATAATCTCATTTCAAGAAACAGGTACAAACAAGGAGAAAGGCCGTAAGGATCAGGTTTGACATCACCGTAAGTAATGCTATACTGAGTTTCCACACAATTAATTAATGCCAAAGCAAAGTCCTCTACAGTGTGTGTGTGTGAGTATTTGTGTGTGCGCCCATGTTGCAACATACCTAGTGCATTGGCACGCGGGCTCTCACGGAGGACACACGTCCCCAGGTACCCCTCCAGCTGGGAGGGTTGACGCATGCCTGAACAGTCAAATAGTGGGGCACGCACACGCACACACACGCACACACACACGCGCGCGCACACACACACACGCACACACACACACACACAGCATACATTGCAGAGTTGTGAGGAAAGAAAGACAGGGTTAAGGCTTTCTACAATTTGTCTCTCCCACTCCAGCTAAGCAGAAATATGACATTTAAAACATCAGCATTTAAAACTGAGGCCAGACTGGCAGCTGCAGCGCTTCCACTTTTAAGGAACATAAAACCAAAAAGAAAACAATTGTGACAGAAAATGTGTAGGTGTATGCAAGAGAGTACTAAAGTACAGCAGGTCTCGAGTAAATAAAGTTCCCAGTGTATGTTGCCACTTTAACTGATGGAGGGAAAAAAAAAAACATCAGATAAGATATGATCACAACACACTATTTGCATGGAAGGCTGTGAAAACATTTTGATATAATATCTGTGTCTATCATCACTGCGAGCAGCAGCAGCAGCACACTGGTAAAGAAAAAAGATAATGTTCAACAGATTGGTAAAGCTAATATCTCAGCATTAAACCAGCTCACAACAGAGCGCTGTTCTGCTGAATCAAAAGACATAAAAATATATCGGCGTGCTATCTGCAGCTTGGGTGCTACTGCTATTATATAACCTCATTTCCTGGCAGGTCAAAGGGGATTTTTCTGAGATTATATAAAGCATGTGTTGGTAGAAGTTTGATAAGAAAATCTAATTGAATTTTAGACTAGGCCGGCTGAAGTCATCCTTGCCTTTTGTTCACTCACACACACACAAAAAACAAAACATCTTGGGTCACTTTGGCTCTTGCATTAGTGTTAGTTAAGCAATAATAGATAAAGCAAAGTTAACACTGTGTGTAACTGTAACACTGCCTGCAGTGAGCTTAAATTATTAGACAACAAAATAAAAATGTATTTCTGCTTCATGCAACAGCAGGAAGACAAAGAGACGGTTGGTTAGGGAACATATTGCAATGGTGACTGGTGTGTGTGTGTGTGTGTGTGTGTGTGTGTGTGTGTGAGAGAGAGAATGTGTGTGCAAAGAGACAAAAGTGTGAGCGCCATACTTTGCGCCCCTCCGTTTTGCTTACCCATCATATCTTTTGTCTTCTTGAAATGTTTATACCAGCGCCCAAATTCCTGACACTTCGCCGCCGACACATTTGCATAGTAAGTGCTGTTCACAATGGAGGAAATCATACTCTGAAAGAGAGAGATTGATTGAGGGAGAGGGAGAGAAAACGAGAGAGAGACTTTAGATTCTCATTGTGGAAAATGCAGACATAATAGTAAAGCTTGTGAAACATGCAGTAACACTGTAGCTTGTCAAAACAAATAAAATATAGGGATCGAGTAAAACCCAGCACCAGGGGAAAAAAAGCTAACTGAAAAGTATCAGACATGCAGAAATCTGAGATTGTTTTCTTCTACAGGTAAAACAAATTAAACCAAAGACGGGGATTTATCTGTCATTAATTAATCAATTACTTTTATTTTTTTATCAAATGCCGATGAGTTTGTCTGAACTTTTTGGGTCACTTATAAGGTCACCTGAGCTCTACATCTGCTCACTCCATGAGCATGCGGTGGGAAAGATATTTACCTTTGAAAGGAAAAGAAGATAGCTGCTTATTGAATATCAGCACCTGGGGAGCTCGGCGATGTAAACAGATAAACCTCTTTTATTTTGCGGCTCTTTATTTATACAATCTGTTAAAGACAACGACTTCGAGCAGATTGGGGGCCGCACCGAGCATGTCGTTCTCCGATGCGTACGTGCTCCCATCTGCCCCCTATACAGTCGCCTCTTTGCCCTCTCAACATTTACTTCAACCGCTCTCCTTCGCCTGGGAAAAACAAAGAGCTGTTTTTTTTCCTCTTTCCCATCCAGTTTCATTAAAATGAATGTTTTAACACCTTGCCGGCCTCCGGGTGAATAGCGAGGTTGGCACAGGAGAAATTGTTTTTGATTGTTATAAATATTCAAAAGAACCAAACCATCTGTTTTCAAATTATAGGTATGCCATCTTTATCATTTTCTATAATATATGCGCTTGGAGGATGGTGGGGGGAACCTTCTGGCAGAGTAGCATGGCAGTGTGAGCAGAAATGAACAGCCACAGGATGATTCTGGTTCTCTGGCTCCAGCTTTTCACCACAAAAGGAGGTTAAAGGGTGACAGCTGTGCCATCAAAAAGGTCGATCAAACTCTGAACTCCTGACCTCTGGATCAAAGCCGTACGCAGCACCTTATACAGCAGCGCTGCAGCTAAGTGTGACGCACCGAAAACTTTAGACATGGCAGGAACGAGCCACCCAAAAGAAACAAGACAGACACAGGTTCCTTTTGTTAAAAAAAAGCAGCAGGTAAGGCACAATTTTAACCAGCTTCCTCCTAAAAGATTTACATGAGGAATATTTTCCATTCCTCTGTGTGAGACAGAGAATACCACACAGGAGACGTTATAAAAGCTAGAGCTCTGTGCTAGCCAAGTCTTGGTTCAGTAATATTAAAACCCAGCCGAGGTTGGAAAAGAAGCAATTACATGTTTAGGAAGACATCGAATTTTGTGTCATGGAAATGACAAAAGACACCAACTATCACACACACAATTACTACTATACCTGCTTGTACCAGGTGGAGTCAAGTTCAACATTCAGCTGCTTATTATTATTATTATTAATATTTCTTTCTTTATTTTTCTTTAAAGGCAAATACAGGCAGCTGAGGCGAGTCACATTCGTGCAGCTGGGTGAGAACTTGTGCCAGCCATGCTGCGGTGCATCATCCCGGCATGATGAAAAACAGGAGGGTGAAAAGGTCTGCATTTGGACTTGTACGCTACAACAAAGCAGTCTTTTATCAATATATTGAAAAGCCTTCATTCAGCGGAAGCGCTGACGGAGTTCAGGTTAGGTTTAATGGGTCACACTTTTATGCATGAACTGACTCATTTTTATACAATACTGGTATTAGGAAATACACAGCTGTAGCTGCAAGTTCAAAATTCTCTGGTCCTACATTGACAGTCTCTCTCCAACTCCACGTCCCCACCCAAAGATCCGTCTGCAAACCACGTATTTAACGTAAGAAGAATTCGCCTTTAAGTCAGGGGGATAATGAACTCCTCTCCTCCAGCCTGGCATCTTTTATTTACAGTATATCTGGGCTTAGGCGGCTCCAGGCAACAAACAGGAGGCCTGCAAAAGACGGTGTGCTTTTTTCTCCCTCACTTCCCGTCTTTCTCCCCTATCTCTCTCGCTCCCTCTTTCTCCGCCATCTTTGACACAGATGTTCTAATAAACGCTCCTCATTAATCAGCCCTCTCCCTCAATACATCACTCTACCTCTCACAGGGGGCCCTGCGTGTATGTGAGAATGAAACAACACACACACACCTATTCTCTCCCTCTCCCCACCGCTCTGTCACACACACATGCATATGCACTAAGTGAAATCAAGCAGATAACCAGAGCCTCTGCTGCCACTGCGGTGCCAGCGGGAGGGCTGTGCTAGGGCTTGTCAACAGGTAGCATGACTGCATTTGTGTGTGTGTGAGAGTTTGCGGGTGTGTCTCTGTGCATGAGCATGTGTGTGGACCCTTTAAGTGATAGCCATCTGCAGCACAGAGAGCTTATCAGCAAGACCAGGAAGTGGCACTGGGCTACTATCGGTCCCCAACATCTATTCCACTCCCCAACATGGGAGACAGGAAGAGCGAAAGAGAGAGTGTGTGTGTGTGTGTGTGTGTGTGTGTGTAAGAAAATAGCAGTGCAGCAGGCAGGTACTGTAGGCACCCAGCTGCTAGTGTTAGAGTGTGGTATATACACACTGGCAAACACACACACACACACACATACAGAGTACAACCCCTGCAGACAAACACACATGGTGCTGTTACACAAACTCACACAAGCACATACACAATTAAACACCAACACGCATTCCAACTTAGCCTGATGTCTTGAATCAGCTGGGGAAAAAAGCGCATCCCATTTGCAACACTGCGCCTCGTCTCTCGCCAACATCTAACAGAGCTCAATTATGGCACATATCCACCTCAACTGGGATGACCCCTCCCCTTCCTTCATTCTAACACACACACACGCACACGCACTGGCAGCCAGGTTATGCCTGTGGCAGCCGAGGTGGTGAAGGCCTGCAAAAGATGGCATTTTGATGACTATTTGCTGCTACACAACGCAGCAGCTGGTGCATCAGGGGCCGCCCAGCGAGAGTGAACAAGGGGTGGGCAAGAAGAGGTAGTGGTGGCAATGGGAAAGAGTGGGGTGAGGTGGTGGCGATGGTGGGGGGCGTGGGGGGGAAATCTCATTTGTTGCCATAGTTTCTGAGAATATGGGCAAGGGGGATGCTAAGCTTGGTAGCAACCTCAGAAAACAAAATCAGCCTGATTGAGGGAGAAGTTGTATTTTGCAGATGCCTCTCCCAGCTATGAACTGTGAATCCTGAAGCGTGCTTCGTATTTCGCACGGGTCAGAAACAGTTCCTGTAGCAGAATGACAACGGGCATTAGTGAACACTGCATTCTCTTGAGTTTCCTCGAGCCATTTGTAGGCCGAACACACAAAGCATGACTCTCCGCTACAAAAGAATGAAACTAAATGTTTGACAAGGCCCCGGACAAAAGAAGCATTTCACAAAATAACGCCCCACCGCCCTCCCCTCGCTGCTCTGCTCCCCCTCCTCCTCTATCCCCCACCCCTGTCTCTCTTCAGAGCCGTGTTCAGAGGTGGGCTAATTCTCTTTCACTCACTCGCTGCGATTCTCTCATCTGTTAACCTCTCTTTTCGGTCTGGGATTACGCAGAAGAATATCAAGGAAACACTAATCCTAAAAAGGTGCCAATCTTCTGCTCCCTCCTGCAACGCCCCTTTCTCCTCCCACTCATTTCTCTCTCCTTTTTTTTTCTGTCAACTCAGAAATCTCAGCGGGTGGGCCAAATGCTTCCTGGCTTCTCACCTTCTCATGAGACTGCACACAGGCGGTGACATCACCGCTCGCAAGGCAGGGAGTCCGTGTATCGAAGCAACGTGCGGATGACCACGGTCGTAAACCAATCGGGTTTAGGAGGAGCAAACTGCTGCTCCATGGGTGTAACTGGCCACATGCAACCCCACAGAGTAACAGATGTCAAACACCATCGTGGCAGCCATGTTTCAGTGAGGCAGATAGAGATACATGCGAGGAGATCATCAGATTATCAAGCAGCAACACGGCAAAGCTGCCAAGTTACACGAAAACTTAAAAACTGAATTATTCTTTTTAAGCTCGCTGCCTTACATTTTGACTGTAGCTGCCATAAATCTACAAAGGACGCTGCCATTTAAATGTTGCCGCTGAAATCCAGACTGGCTCGTAAAATACATAAGATATTCACAAAGAAAAAAAGATCAGATAATTTCAGGTCTGCAGCTCGTCCTCTCTGCAAACCAAAAACAATCTTCAGTTTAATTTGAGACTGGTGTGTATGTCAATATAGCAAAAATGTGTCTGAGCAGGAGTGTGTGTGCTTGTGTGGTAAATCCTCTGAGCTAGCGTGTGCTCTCTTCTGAGCCGTCTTCACATATGGACCGTAAACAGGGTGATTACCAGACCGGGCTGGGCTCCGCCTGAACGCCACCCAGGGACTCTTTACATCATCAGCGCACTGCTCATGCCCGGCTAAACAGACACACACACACGCACAAACACACACCGAGAGCAGCAGCTCACTCGCACGCGTTCGCACACAGCGCAAATGAGGGTCTCCAGGTGACCATACGGTGGCCTAGGAGGAGAGCTGGCTTCGTACTGAAGGCACCTACGCACACGCTCCGATGTGAATACACACACGCATGCAAAACGCAAATAGCAGTTTCGCATATGCGCTCTGCACATTGATATACAAGCAAATACACACAGGTGCACACATATCTCCTTGTGCTGTAACTCCCTCACACACGCACATTATTGGCCCCTGTGAGAGATATACTGCCATTTCATTCCATTCACTCCAGAGCTGCCTCTGTGATATACTGACTACACCGCCTGTTAATACAATATCTGCACTAGTGCTTTCTATCCAACCTCCCAGCCGACGAAAAAAAAAAAAAAAAAAAGAGGAAAAGAAAGACACAGAATATAAAACCTAAACATACCTCCAGCCTGAAATGTTGAGAGTGAATCAAATGAGAAAAGAACAAAAAGCATCCAGATCGTTCTGGGCCCGGGCCAGTGTTTATCTCACAATAACCATACGTTCAACAACACCTCTGCTTTTTGGCTGCTGGTACATACGAGCCTGTGTGTGTGTGTGTGTGTGTGTGTGTGTGTGTGTGTCGTGGGTGGTAAAAGAAACAAACAAAAAAAAAATCAAGAGGCAAACAAATGACAATAGCCATTGATTTGGATTTTCTATGCTGATTCTCTTTCCCATGTGATCAAACTCACGGCATTTGATAAGTTAAAGATAAAACACGGAGGTGATGGACACAGTGGTGTTTGTTTAGTTGTGCGGTATGATAGAAGGGTGTAGGGTTGGGCTTTTTGTTTTGTTTTTTGTCTTTTTTTTTGGAATAAGCAGTTTGGTCTTCAGCACCTGTGATAAAGGACATTCTTTAGCCAGAGAGCTCTGATTCATGTCTTTGAGTAACTCCTTGAGGGCGTTTCTTACTGTAGAGTGGCTCCATTGCTCGGGCGGCAGGTCCTCCAGCTTAGGACAACTGTGAAGAGAGAGGAGACACACAGGGATTTGGGGTGGAGGGTGACAGGGAGGATAAGGATGGGGAGAAGAAGAAAGGGATGAGTGTGAGGAAAGGACAGACAGGGATAGAAAGGAGAAGGGGGGAAAGAGTAGAGCATGAAAACAAATTCAGATGGAACGGAGACTGAGACAGGAAGGCAGCAGCTTTGATGGGATCTTCAATGAAATGCTAAAATTCACAATCTTGCAACTGAGTATAGACATTACACATGTGTATTACACATTGAACTATAGAGGTATTTTTGTGCAACTTCAATCCAACATCATAGACCTTAAAAATCTCGCTGCATCTTAAATCACATATTTTCACATTTACATTTGATATTTCAAGTGTAACAGTCAAAAAGCTGGGTGTGAAACACTGTCCACATCTTACTCTTAGAGGTTGCCAGACGGAGGGAAAACCAAACAATCTGCAGCTTTTGGAAAGGGTCAGCAGGTGTCGTGATGTTAATACTGGCTAGCTAAGAGTAGAAGCTTTTTTCCTACTCTGAAAAATAAAACCACACACTGAACGTGTTGGCATTGTTTTGTGTGAAATTTTCATTAGAAGAAATTACTATTGTGTACTAATACAAAACGCAGACAATTGTAGTGAAATGTTGTAAATGACATATCTAGTGAGTATACAATGCTACCCCACTGAAAATGATAAGTGCACAGTATCCAGCGTGTACAACATAAAAGCATAAGAAAAATTTAAGAGTCGAGGTGTTTTCTTCAGTCTACTCCTAAAACAGTAAAATGTCTGCCTAATATTTGAAAAACCTGTGGACATGCAGGATCACCTGCAGCCAGTGGATATTTTGTTGTAGCATAATTTCAATACTTTTGCTATTCGATTTAGCCTACACATGTCAGAAAACATAACAAAATGTCTCAAATCGCATGTTAAAATTGTTGTGTTCTATTTTCTAAAAATAAGAGAAAAGCACCAAATCCTCAGCCAGGAGACGCTTGAACCTTTTTCGATTATCATCATTACTCCTGATTAATTTTCTGTCAGTCAACTCGACTGATCATTTCCCCACTAATCAAGTGCTGAGCTGAAAATTCTGGAAGCAAATCACTTTCCCCAAAAACAAAGGTGTCAAACACAGTTGCAGCATTTCGCCTGACCCTGGTTGAGGAACATATACATGCATACGTGGATAAATTGGCTGGCTTGCATCAGATAGGCAGAGCAGCAAAGACAGAGAGGAAACCAGAGAGAAAGCGAGCTGAACGCACACGGGTCCCTGCTCGTTTTTCCTGCTGCAAGCGCCCCTCCAAGACAGACAGATTTCATTTGGCGCATCAAGCAGATGCATCTGGAGATTGCGCTGTCTCTCTCTCTCTCTCTCTGTATCTGCCTGCCTAGATCTCTCTCCCTCTTTCATATTCTCTCTCTCTCTCTTTTTCTCTCTCTCCTGATTGTTCTGATTAGTTAATTACTTTATACAACACATCTGCTGGATTGATGCATGAATTATACATCAGCTGCATGTGGCGACTATTATTTCGTGTTACTTCTACCTTCCTGGCTTGTTGTGCTCGGCGAAACAATTTAAGGTGTTACTGGCGAGATTTCTGCTGCAGTCGGGGCGGGGGGGCTTTAAGAGTTTGGCGGCGTGGGTAAGAAAAAGGGGAAAAACAAATACAAACTAATAACAATATTGACAATTGCGTATATACGGCATAATCAAAATGAAGCTGTATATCAAACAGACTGTCTTTGCTGTTCGCCTGTGCTGCAATCGCGAGCTGCAGAGACACCGACTGAATTCTGGGTTTTGAAAACGTAAAATATATTTACGTGGTGGGTGGAAGCAGAGAATAACTCAACTGGGCTCCCGTGACTTTGTGTGTGTTTCGCATTACACTTACCGCTGAATTACTTTACGTTAAACCTGGCTTGAGACGTGAATAAGAGAGCGATGAGGGTGCATGAGATGCTGTGTGTGTGTGCCTGTCCATAAATCTGTCAGCTGGTGTGTTGGAAATGTTATGAGCGAGGAGAACAGAAAAGGGATGCACACCACATCTGCTACTAAGAAAACATACACATGCACACTCTAACACACAAACAATGGATTTTCCAGAACACCTTAAACTGCTCCAGCAGCTAGAAAGCCTCTGGGGAGACGGAAGTGAACAAGAGGAGGGAGAGTGGGAGAGAGAGACAGGCAGAGAGAGAGAGAGAGAGAGAGAGAGGGGGGCAGCGGAGAAAGACAGCTATCCATGCATTCAGGGGCTAGCAAGCCGGAAATAAACACAACCTTCTGTAGTCTGGCTGGTGGACGTGTTCACATCAGTCGCCGTGCCTGTGTGTGTGTGTGTGAGTGCTTCATTGGTGGAGGTGGGTGGTGATGGTGTTGGTGGCGGGGGAAACAGAAGGAGAGGGAAGAGAAAAGGAAGAGGCAGAGCGAGGTAGAAAAAGAGTAGAAACAGCTCTCCAGAGGGTTGCAGAACACTGGGTTAGCGTGCAGCTGGCACAAGCCTCCACACCAGAGCCAGTCGGCTGTTTGTGTGCGCGCGCATGTGTGTGTGTGTCCATGAGTGCATATGAGCCTGTTTGTGTCCATGTCTATAAATGCTTGTATGCTCTTGCCGTGTGTATAAATATGACAAAGCCTCACACCTACAGAGAATAATTTAGCATACAATATGGTGAGCAATGACAGGAGAAAGCTAGCAGTATTCAGTATAGTAAAGGTTTCATCTTCATCATTCACAATGTAGACTCAAAAGAAATATATTTTGCCTAAAATATCCACTGCAGCCAGGTTTATTTATGGAACTATTTCAGGTGAGTCATTTTTAGCCACGCAGTCACCGACCACAATCGTTTATTTGGTTTTTTTGGAGCTGAAGCAGAGCTTGGTTTAAAAACAGTTATTTACTTATCATATTTCACGTTTCCACTGCAAAATCTTAAAAATCACTCAGCGGTTAATTTCATAGAATCACTTCTCAGCTATGGATAAGCTAGATTGTTACCAAGAGTTCGAATTCTCCAGAATCTGTGTTCTGATCAATTAATCAGTGGGGTTTTTTTTTTTGGTTTATGAATGGGTTTTTCCCCACTTCCTGGGAACGGCCAGTCTGAGTAATAATGTTATTCTCGGTATTAAACACGTAAACTGGCACATGCTATATGTGTTATTGCTAGAAGCAGAGATTGAGAGGTTGAGATTGAGATTACACACTTTCAAGAGAGAGTTCATTAAAAAAAGTATAATTTATGTATTTTTAATTTGGCCTGCTGTGGTATTTATCTAACAGATTTTGGTGTGAACTGTCCAGTTTGAGAGATGTCAGCTGATGTCCCATTTGAATCATGGTCAATTCACACAACAGCAAAGAAGCTAGTAGTAGTAGAGCTTTTAAGGTAAAAACAAAGCTTTTTAAAAGCCTCAATTTAGGACAAAGTCAAGAAAAAAGTAATTGAAAAAAACTGGTGATTTTAAACATGTCTTGAAAATCACGCTTATTTACAAAAATGCTTCAAAATAACCACCCAAGTAAGTGCCTGCATGTGTTTCAAGATGGCTGCCAAGTTGCTTACTTGAAGGACTTGTGACACATTTGAAAAGTTGACCATCTCTCTTTCCAGAAAACCCCCCCAAACACTTTTAACTACAACCGTTCACTGTGTCACTCTCTAAAAGGGACACAAGAGGCTTATGCTAGTGACAAAAACACCACTAGCACGTGTAATAAACAGTGTGATAAACACTGACGGTATCTCCTTTGCCTGAGTTGTACTGTTTGCTAGCTGCACCAATCTTTTGCGTGGCGGATGTAGACAGCAAAAAGAAAATAGTTCCTACACGAAACTACTCACAGCTAGGTTGGTGGACTGTTTTGAGCAACCAGGTTATGGTTTCTGGAAATACATATTGCTGCTGAGTTTTGTTTAATTATGTATTCTCTTGGCATTTTTGCACCACAAGATATGTGTCATTTATTTCCATTATACCGATGAGAAGGCAGACATTTCTACAACCAATATATCTTCAAAACGCTGAAACTCACATCGAAATTATCTAGATGGATAAACAGCGCAACAGATCAGAGGGGGGAAAATGCTAATGTGATCATGACTAACTGTTCTCTTCAAACACAGTTTTGTGGTTAGCACTCAGGTAAGGAATATGTATGAACATGTGCACACATTCTGGGCTGGTGCAACTGTAAATATTCCAGTACACATGTGCCCAAACTTGTGGATTGGTTGCTTACCTGTGCAGCTGGATCTTAAGTGTGACCACGTGGTAGACGTCCTGCAGCATGTCTGCCACTGTGGCGTCTGGTGCGTCTGTCACATATGACAGTGGGACGGGGTTCCACTTCCCCACCTGAATCATACCTGGATGATGCAAAACACATGCAGGCACACATAAATATGGGCAAAATGTGGAAACGCATGAAAAAAAATCACAGATTTGGAAACAAAAGCACAACAATGGACACAGAAGCAAATAAATCAGCACGAAGCTCGCTTTCACTGTTCATTTTAAAGCCGTAAACATGCACGGTAGGAACGAAGCCACGCATAGATACCCCCAGAAGCATTCCGGTGCCATAAATGCTCTTTATTTCCTTAATTTTCACTGAAATCGCAACAACCACGCAGGAATTTTTCCTGAGAGTGCTTTTAAAACAGTGGCAGCCCGCACAGCAGAAAGAGAGATGGAAGACTGCTCATGAGAAAGGTGGCCTAGGATGTGTATGTATGTGCAGCGTGATGGGCAGCCTATAATAAAAGAGCATGCATCGAGGCACCTTGAAACAGCCGCACTCAGCCTACGTGTGCTCAAGTGCAATTAGCAGACCCTTTCCTCCACCTGCCCCTCCCACCCACTGTCACCGAGGGTATATGTATATAAATATATACAATATGAGCGCTCAAGTGAATGTGCATGTAAACATTTTACTGTGCAGCTAGCCTCTGTGAGAGTGCGAGGATACTTCTGTGTGGGAATATGTAGCGTATGACCCCTGGGAGACTTTCTGGGATCAGTGTCAGGTTGTGTTACTGTGGCTTCAGATCTGCTGGCGGTAGGCTATTATGGTCACAGAGTGTATGTGTGTGTGTAGGTTTGAGTGAGTGTGTGTGTGCACAAGCACCAGCATGTCAGAAAATGCTGTAGAAAAGACGCTGATAAGCATAAAAGAAGAGCGTCAGATCAGAGAAGAAAGAGATGACAATGATGAGAGTGGGTGAGGGGTTACCTTTGGCCTGGGCTGCTGAGCTGTGGGAGTAGCCCAGTGACAGCAGGGCCATCTCGATGAGCTGGTTGAAGAGCATGTCCTTGCGCACCAGGACAAATTCAGCGTGCTCCTCCTTGCTGTCAAAATCCATGGGATTCTCGTAGTGCTCGACCACACAGAACACAGGCAGCATGTTGCCTGCAGACAAAGAGACACAAGCCATTTCTTCACCTGCAAAACTCTGACCTTCAGTCCTCTGTTTGCAGAGGAATGGGATTAAAATTTAGTGCACATGATTAAGTTAGACTGAGGTTGGCTGTCGAGGGATTAGAAGTGAACATCCAGGTTTAAGCTCTGAACACAAGTTTGGACCACAAAGGCATATTTCATCTTTTATAGGGCAATTTCCTTCAACACCTTCACCTCTTTGTCCCATTGCCAAACTCTATGATCAGCTTGAGGGATCAAATATTACTTGGGTGCATAATTTTAGACACAGAATTTGCTTCGTCTTTTAAGAAATTGCCCTCTTTTTTCTTTCTTTTTTCTCCATTTCCATCATCTCCCCCCTGATGCTTTTTGCTCCAAATTCCCATTTTAAGATTCATTTTAAATGTTGTAGCATTCCTTCATGTTGCCTAAAGCTTTAAGATGATGACATAATATTGCAGAGGTGTTGCACTATGGCCTGCACTGATTGGTATTGCATGTGACAAGCAAAAATATACTGTATATTAGACAGAATGATAACCTTAAGCGCGTGTGAACAAACATGCCGCAAAAAACAGAAAGTCTCGTCTCTCTTTTTGGCACAATACACAGTTTATTCACTGTCAAGGTGCTGGGATCACATTAGCCTTTTTCCCCCTGACTGCCAACCCAAAATCATCTTCCCATGATGCAGCGCTTCAAATCCCAAGCCACCTCTGCGCCCTGAGGTTTACGAGTCTGTGTCAACAGTGGCTCTGCTGTTAGGTGGAATGAACAATCCTTGTCCAAAGACTGTCAAATGTTCAAGGGACCAACTGTGCAAATATCATCCAATATGCCATTTTGGCTAAAATAACAGGCGTGAAATTTAGACTTTGAGGGCACAGGGGCGGCTTGGCCTTTTGAAGTTTTAGTCTGAATAAAAACAGAAAGTCAAAATTATGTCAAAGTACTGATTGGAGGTAATCTTTCGCTTACTGTACTTTGTAAATGTTGCCCTGTTTCCCCACTTTTTCAGTAGGTCTCTGCTCTACCTCCTGCCACCTGAGAACGTTTCTTTACATACGCTGTAAGTGCAGATAGAAATGATAAACATTGCCATATTTTCTAATCCCAAGCATTCCAGAAGATGCACACAGCTCTGGCAAAACAATCAATAAGCCAACAGATGCAAAAGAATGTGCTGAAAGAGCTGCTTTTCTCCTCCCCTGATTTTAATAGATAAAGATCTAACAATAAAGACTGCTGTGCAGGTTCATTTGGGGGATCAATACTGGCTTTGTTTCCAGGGAGCCCAGAGAGGGCTGCGGTAAATAGTGTTTCGGGCTCGGACACAATGCCCACTGTGGGCCCTCTGCGAAGCCTCCGTGGCTGACCAGCCGCCTCTCTCGGCTGCTTCGCTCTTTTCTAAAATTTGACAAAAAAAAAAAAGGATGAGAGGAAAAAGAAGAGGAGGGGAGGGCAAAGAGGATGCTTGGAGGAGCAAACGTTGTAGGAGGCCAAGAGAAGCAGAGATGATGAAGGTGAGAAATTAGGCTCTCTCAGCTGGTGTGCAACACGTAGATAAAAAGCAGCGAATAAGAGAAATGGCCCATCCGAGGACACTCGCGCAGCTACATTCCAAGACTTCCTTAGTCCCTGTTGGCCAAAGAAAACCAAACCAGCCAAACAAACAAACATTTGAGCCCTCGCAGCCAAGTGCTATTACAACTCCAAACCTGCAGGATTTCAAACTCAAAAAAAAAAGAAAGAAACATAATCATAAAATGAAGGTTCACATATTGGATGGCTTTGCCCGGCGTGTTTTTCACAAGATGTCACTGGTTATATTAAAAAGCTATGTCATAATCTCAAAGTAAAGGCTCCCTTTAAGCAGCAATGGCTCTTAAAGGACTGAAACTTTCCCTTAATAAACAAATGTCAGAGCAGGAGTGCCGGGGTTGGAGAGAGCAGCAGTGACACAGCGCTATGCAGCACGGCACAGGAATAATTCTCACAGTGCTCTTCTATTAGCTATTGTCTGGGCAAATAAGTGGGAGTGTGTGTGTGTGTGTGTGTGTGTGTGTGTGTGTGTGTGTGTGTGTGTGTGTGTGTGTGTGTGTGTGTGTGTGTGCTGAGATGACTAAAGAAGCATTGTAAAAAGGTTTAAGAGTTTTGGAGAGCATGCAGGGGTGGTGGTGGGTGGAAGGTGCTGTGTGTGTGTGGGAGGGGGCCTATTTAAACTGCATTTAAATTACTTTCCTCTTTTTACATTGGATATGTTTCCTCTCAGTCATTACAAATACACGCAGAGCTGCGTATACTTTATTTGTATCGCATGCCGTTGATACAGGCTGGCACTGCGACTAACATTTAACACCTTCAAGATTATCTTGTTGTGTATAAAGGACAACTATATAAGATGTCAAAAAATAAGGCCTGAAAGTAAATGGTTATTTTGAATTTAAAATAATTTTGTCTGTAAAATAACAAAAAGTTTTTTTCTTAAAAGAAAAAAGCAGTGAAAACATTTTTAGATCATTTGTTTTTCCTACCAACACTTAAACCCCTAAAATATTCAGTTTTCTGTCATATAAAAGAAATAAAAGCAGAAACTATTCTAATTTTAGACGCACATATTTGGGATATGTGCTTGATCACTTGATTTGTGATTAATTTTCACCTGTGTGATTAACACACAAAGTGCCACACAATTTCCCAGGACCCAGAGGGAAGTCTTCAAATTGATTATTTTTGCCAATAAACACTCCAAAAAACAAAAAAGAATACACCAATCTGAGATATTAGGAACTATAAATGTTTACAATTATTCTCAATAAATTCCTTTTGATCCGTTTCGGTCTTTCTTACCTTTCTTATGGCAGGTCTTCAGCAGGTGGCTGGTGGGTTTGTACGGGACCCCTCCGAGTTTGGTCCCAGTGCTTCCCAGCCTGGCCCGGCCCAGTGGGCTGCCGTTCTGCTCCAGCCGGGGCAGCTTGGCCGGCGGGGCCTTGGCGTCTGCCATGCTGTTGACCAGCTCTGAGTTCTCCTTGCCCAAACACGTCTCGCTGAGATGTTCCATCATTCTCAGCACCTCAGCTCACTATCACCTGGGGGAGGCAGAAACAGCATATAATCAGCTGCCAGGGGAGATATGTGTGTGGCATAAAAGAAGCAGGAGAATGAAGAGTTGCCATGTGATACGAAAGGAGCAATGAACGCGAAATCCTTTGTGTTGATATCACTGACATGTGAAGATGTGAAGAGACATTTTTATAGAGCAAAAAAAAGTCCTTTAAGTAATTGAGACCTCTGAAAACGGACCCATTACGGCAGTAACTGTCAATTCGCCTCGGTTATGATGACTCGGGCCATGGTGATGTCATCTTGCTGCTGTAATGTTCCCATTTTTTAACGCAATGTATTATGTATGGGTGTCCCGCTAGAAATTCCCATGCGAGCGGAGGCAAACAGGCCGAGGTTTTAGAGCAAATACATTAATTTGCTGGGAGATTCCACTTCAATAAATACAGTACAGTTCAAGGAACAAGGTTGTGCTGCGGAGCACGCAAGGAAGGGGAAACTAACGTAATTCAGTTTGTGAGTCACTTTGTGTGGCTTACCATTCGTGACGCAGCTTGGAGAAAAAAAGAAAGAAGGCAAAAGGCCGCACCGTCATTTTGTTGCGACAGACAAACAAAATCAGTTACAAGCTTTTACAGGTGTGAACTTTATTTTTAGATTCTGCAAGTGCAGCGAAACACCCGTGGCGAGCAATGAGTTTACAACTTTAGGATGTGGGGGGGGGAAAGCAGCTTGAGGAAACTCCAAAACAGGCAGTAGCTGACTCATGAGGGTAGTCATCTAAAGTGGGAAAGAAAAGGGAGGAAGAGACAAAAAGGAAAGATGGAGGATGGCTGCTTTACCCACAGGTGTGCTTACACACACAAACACACACACACAGCTTCCTACATCATTTGAAGTGCTCGGGCAAACTTTAAAAATCTGATCAATAATAATAATAATATGAATAATATTAGGACACAACAGAAAAATAATTATTCGTGGTGGTTAGTGGGTGCCGGTGGACTGAACTGGAATGCTGTTGTCAAAGAGTGAAAAGGGCAAAATCATCCACCCCCACTCAAAAGATCATGAACTCCTCGATTCATAACATCCAATGAAGCAACTAATTCCCCACAGAGAGGGAGCCAAAGGAATCCAGACCCGGATACAGTCTGGATCCAGGTCAGGATTTTTATATGACCTTAAAACACAAAAACTCTTTGAAGTTTTTACCACTTATTATTATTCAATTTTTTTAAATCGAATAAAAAAATATGTAATATTATAAATAAAGCTACCCAACAATATAGAAAATAATTAAATTAGTCTTTTGATGCAAAATAAAGTGCTATGTACACTATTGAATCAGCAAATATGATAAGATAATGTATATTTTTCTGTATCATCAATATTTTAACTGTAAGTACCTAAAAGTACTGCTAAAGTTTTAGTACTTGTAGACTTTGACTTAAATAAAGAGTTTGACCACTTTGTAAAAGAGTTTCTTAATGCAAAACAAGTCACAATCAATTCATCAAACACTGCTTTCTACAAGGCCCCCCTTGCTTTGTTCTGGGCCACCCCATTTACAAAAATCCTGGACGCCCCTGCTCAAAGGGGGGTGGGAGTTAAGAGAGGAGAAGTTGAGTTGAAAAAAAGAAAGAAAGAAAAGAAATAGAAAAGAAAAAAACTTCAAACCAACCTGAACCGCAGCACTTCAGCACTGGAGAGCATATAACACCGGCTGGAAAACGCTTCTTCTTCAAGTTTGGCCAGGGTAGAAAAGATAGAAGAAGAAAAAGGAAAAAAAGAAAGAAACCCCCCCTCCCCAAAAACAACTCCCGGTTCCTCTCTTGTTATCTCTCTACGTGTGCATGACAGCGAGGGGTTCCCAAAATCAGTGTTTAAAAAGATGCTTTCTCCTGCTCTTCTTGGCGGAGGACTGGCAGGCGGTGCGAAAAAACAACAACAACCCGGGTCTGTGCAAGGGAGGACGAGGTCGAGATGGACCGTGATAGGCGAACATTGGTAAGCGGTTGTGCGTGTGCGGCAGGAGCGGAGAGAGACAGGAGTGTGCAGCCCTGACGTTACAGCCAATTCCGTCCAAGTGGAGGAAAAAGGACGGCAACGGAAAGCGTTAAAACCGGCGACATTTAGCAACGCTTACAAGTGAAGGCGACTTCGGCTTTAGTTCGCAGCACAACATCCAAAACGGCGAGCAGGCAGCCGCACAGTACGGCCAGCACGAACCACAAGCACCTCGGACACAGTTGTAACAACAACAACCGCCGCCGAGACCTAACAAACCCTCGCTGTGTGGGTTCACGGAGGGACTACGGGAAAAAATAGCTCAGCGTCGGCTTAGCTAGATTTGACTGCCGGCAGACTGAGAGAGAGCAAAAATACTAAGAAGCGACTGTGTGAGCTTGCCATGGAGGCGATGTGGAGACGATATGCGGACAGTCGAAACAGGTTCGCAAAATAAAACAAGGAGAGGGGGGTCAAAAAGTGCGGTTTACTTTCCGATGCCGAGGATGAATAAGGCTCGCTGTGGATGCATAAGAGAGCTGCCTTGATAGTAATAGTAGGAGGTGTCCTGTTGGCTGGGGATTGGCGTCCGGACGGAGCTCCTCTTTCTCTCTATCTCCCTCTCTGTCTCTCCCCCTCTCACTCCGTCTCTCCCTCTCTGTCCCCATTAAATTATTAGTTGTATTGACTCATCACTCCCCCCCTCTCCTCTCCTCGCTGCTGGTGCTGCCGCTGCCTCTGCTTTCCTTCTCTCCTCCTCATTTCAAATGGCGTGGTAAGAGGGGGTAAAAAAATAGGGTAAAAAAATAGAAGAAAGGATGGGGATGTGTGTGTGTGTGTGGGAGAGAGAGAGCGCAGGAGATGGGGTGTAAAGTGTGTGAGAATAAGAGGAATAATCCCCTCACACACCACCAGCACCAGCAGCCTTCCCTATTAAAATCAAAACAGATTATTCCTCCGCATCTCAGGCAGGAAAAGTCCTGGCGGAGACAAAGTGGAGAAAGTGGACCGGGAGCGAAACCACACACACATAAACACACATGCATTCACACACACACTCACTAATACACACACAACGGGGAGGAACGGTGGTGCGATTTCCGGCTGTGCGCGCAGGAATTTTTAATCAGCTTGATTAGAGTGAGGCGGTCCTGCATTTATTACCGAGTAACACACAGATGCTCACACACACACGCGCGCGCGATACCTTAATTTATGATGTGTTTTATTTATTTATTTATTTCAGGACTTTACTTTGGGCCAAATGTATAGTTTTTGTTTGACAAATTAATCTACATTCAGATGAAGTCAGAATAGCAAAATAAGTAAGGTGGCTGGCCCTTTGAGACAAACTGAAATCAAAAAGTAAAAGTGAGAAAAAATTTAACAAATGATGTGTTGGCAAAAAACAAAAACCGTTTATTTAAAACTCCAAAATAATCTCATAACTGGGAATAAAAATATTTTTTTGCAGAGTAGAAATATTGTTTGGAGTTTGATCCAAACCATACACCAAATATATTTAAGGCCACTTTAAATGACCTCGGGATGCAAATATGATGGCTGACCATAACTGACCCTGCTTTATGTCTGAGCTTTAACATGAACCATTTTGCTTTGTCTCATACACATAAGTACCTATTTTGTGCATTTTCCTATTCCATGTGTGGATTACTGATCACAGTTGATTGTGCTGATGTTTATCTTGGCAGACACACATTTCCAAAAGATATTTTTAATCTCAAGAGTCATATTTTCCTAGTTAAATAAAGACTAAATAAAAATATAAAACTAAATACGCTACAAAGTAATATAAGAAATTACACATAGAAGTCTAAAAAGCAGATAATAGCTTTATTTCAAATAAAAAGTGACGACATATTAATATATTTATTTACATTTTCCACCCTTACAGCAATAATATACAATTTAGACTCATATTTTTGTATTAATATGTACGTTGGTTGTTTATCAACTTGAATATTAAGCTTTAGTGATTTCTCAGGGCTATTATTGACTTATTGCTTTGTAAATAGTACAAGTAATACACTTTTTTTTTTTTTAAAAAAAAAAAGCAGTCTTCATTGCCACATCTCTCATTTCCCTCTCTCAACATTTAGCTTTCAGCAGTCTTCCCATATGTGCTAAAACTTTACCTCCACTGCAAGTTAGACCAAAATATTAGATGAGCTAATCTCTGTTGATATTGTCAACAAAAACCCTGAACAGGCTGATGTTAAGCTATTGTCATTATTTTGTAATTATTTCTCAAACCAGTCCCTGCTGGCCGAACTGCCAAAACATCACACAAGTTAATCTGTTGGTATTGTCAATAAAGGCCTGATCTGGTGTTTTTACCGAACCATTAAGGTGACCCAATAATAAGATCCTCACTCTGACTTCATGAGAAAAAGGTCATTTTAATGATGGACACACCCACACATGGTGTGAGGGGTGGCGTATCTGACTCTCCATCTTTAGATCCTAGAAAGAGCCAGATGGGGGAGTGTGTGAGGCAAAGTTCAGCGTTGAGAATACATGGGGAAATAGATTTTACACATTAAATGAAAGCATGGGGACACTTGTTTCATAAAAAGCGTGCTTTTCTTCACACTTAACATAAGGTGTGGCTTTGTCATCAGGCCAGTGTGTACATCAAAGAGAAATGAAGAAGCACGTCTGTCCAGGCTGTGCAAGAACAAAAACAGGAAACCAACAGAAAACAGGAAGTGTGTGTACCTATCACATCAACAGAACCTGAATGTTGTCGATCGTGGAGGTCAGGTGTGCATGAAGTGCTACATAACACTACATGCTGACTTACGATGTGTTTGCAGGGTTGATAAAGCTCATCCCCGCAAAAAAAAAAAAAAAAGACGGCAAATCGTCTGACACAAAGCTGCTGTTTCATAAACAATGCATCCCGGCAGTTGTAAGCATCTTAGCTTAGCCAGTGACGGCAGTCGGAGAAGCCCGACAAAGAAAATGGTTCTAAATTTACATAAAGTGCTTCTTTTAGGCAGGGAAAGACCTGGAGGTCTTTAAAATAAAGCCAAACCTGGAACCGATCAAAAAAACCAATCACGGAAGAAGTGATGCATCACAGTTACACCTCTCATTCACCCCCCTGGTTGTGAAACTAAATCATTGTTCCACCCACCTTTGTGGGGTCAAAAGTTTGTTCATTTTAAAATACATTTGTGTCCAAAAACACTGCATTAGGAATTCATAGCAGGAGGCCATCAAAGAGGCTTTTAACGAAAAAAAAATGCAACGTGAAACTCACCTTTCGGACCTGAGATGGAAAGTCTTGCAATATTGACGCCTAGTTAGTGTGAGGTGTAAGTTTTGACGAGGCGGTTGCATTTTAAAAGGGTCCCACGTCGTGTGTGGTTTTTTTAACAGGAAGTAGAAGAGTTGTTGAAAATGCTGATATGCGACCCCAGCATGTTTGAATTCACGTGCAGAGGCTGTCACTCAAAGATTCAGCAATCAATTCTTATCTCAACCAGTCTCTGGTTTTCAGTGGGCTGCCAACACTTGCATTAAACCCAGCTGTGGTGTGCAGTGTGGTTAAAGGACCCAAACTGTGGAGTAAATACTATTTATACATCTTCAGAGATTCATATTATTCAACAACAAGACTTCCACCAAGCCCTTTAAGACATAAAAGTCACGAATGGATTATTTGTAAGTTTACCACATCGTAGATACATGAAAGTAAAGGACATTTGACTTTATTTTTCATGAATAGAAATAATAATCATGAATATCATGTGTGTGTGTGTGCGTGCATGCACCTCCTTTTCAGGTTCTCTGTGATTTGTACTAACATGAATCTGACAGGCTGGAGCCCCCCTACACCCACACCTTCTCTTCAGCAGATTGCTTTGCATCACCTCAGCTTGCACAGCATTGCTACTCAACGTTCTGCACGTTGACATGTTTTCCACGTTTGACATGTTTTACATGATGTTCACGGCAGCGGCTCCCGTTCCTCTCTCTTTCTTTTTTTTTAACCAGTTTTTTTCTTCCTTGGCCGTCGTTAGCAGCATCCGGAAAACAGGAGCGATGGTGAAAGCGAGCCATTGTCGGCAAATGCTCTTTTCTATCTGGCATGACGCAAGCAGCCGCAGTCATTTCCACTGTGATTGTCGGGCACCATCAGAGAGCATCGATAACCCCTGCCAGGCCTTGGCACCGCCAACAGGTGCCGGCACTGCCAGCTAGGTTGGCACCGACGTGGCTGTGAAAACCCTCTGACATCCAGAAGGGCACAGATTTGCACTGAATGCACCACTGAATCAACACTGCTGATTATCAATTAACATATACCGTTTTGTATCACACAGAAAAGAGGGAAAAATGGGTTTTGAAACACAGAAAGCCGTTTTAAAAATACTAGCTGTGCGGTGTTATAATCATGTGCTGAATGCAGATTTAGCTCTGTTCAAGGTGGGTTTTTACAAGCCTTGTGTGGCTTTGTGTTGGGGAGATGCATGTACACAAGTGTAATTGTTCAGGCAGGATTTTGTGCCTGATGGCTACATTTGTAAAGAAATCATGAAAAATGACATGACAGACTGGATGCTAAAGAGACACCTCATATTTAAATAATATTAAAATATATTTCACCCTCAGTGTGTGCATTATCACAGGTACCGCGTGTGTTTTTTTCCCATAACACACTTATCAGTGGTATCATATCTGGCCCGCTGCTTTTTAAACCACACGTCCCTGAAGAAATGAAGTATTATGTGCCTTTCATTTAAAAGGACACTAATAATTGGCACACAAAAGGGGGAGAAAAGGCTGAAAATGAATAAGAAAATATATTATTGTTGGCTCAGCATCGAGAGGCGTCTTTATTTAGTGTGTCAAGCGAAGCGGCAGCGCCATCACTTACTCTACGTAGGTGTTGTGATGTCTTCATGCTCACCACTTGTGATGCTTCTAATGGGAATTAATGCGATTATTTGGTTACTAATACAAATTAGTCTGCGGATCCAGTCTGAGCAAACACACAGACGCAGCATGGGGGTTAGCGCTGTCACTGGTTCGACTTTGAGCTCTTTCTGCAAGTGTCTCGCGCAACAAAAAACACACACACACATAAACATAATAGTATTATTAGAGGCTGAAGAGGATTTAATAATCTGTCGAGGAAACGTGTCAAAACACGCCTGCATCAGTGTGGGTGCGCAGACGAACCTCAAAAATATGTCATGTGCAGAGAAAAAATGAAAACAAGGGTGTTGTACAGTAGATGCCGTGCAAAACCAAGAAGCAGTTAAATGAGTAGCAAAAAAAAAGCCACAAAAATAAAGCGAACCTCTTTTCTAAACAAGAGCACAGCACTTGGTGCAGAATTGATTTTTCTATCATGAATGAATTCAGGAAAAAGGGAGGCGTTTGACTTGTTTAGTGCCACTGACATTTCTTTGACAGTGTGTGGGCAAATAAGTTTCAAAAGGCGCTACAGACTCCACTAACCCAACCCAGAATATTACACTTTCTCAACAATACAAGCGCAATGTGTCATCATTTGGTTCGATGCTGTCTCAGAGGTGCTCATTGTTTTCTCAGAAATGTTTTTTTAAGAGTGACTGGTTTCACCCTTGGTCTGTGTGTGTGTTCGCTGTCACAGGTACTGCTTGCGTTTTCCTGTTGCGCACAGACAGCTCGCATTCAGCTCTGTACAGAGCTCAGCTTTGAGGTGGTTTATTAATATTTACATGCAAGACGTAAAGAGCTACTTACACAGCTGCTGCGAGGTGACCACAAAAAGACAAACTACTCCGCCGTGAATATATCCTTCAGCTCGAATTAGTTCCGTGTTTTAAATTAGCTTCTCATACAAGGAGTGTGGCTTTCAATTAGCGGCAGGAGAAGGTGATTTCTACATTTCTTATATGTCCGCACTTTGGTGTGGGAGGAGGCAGAAAAGAGAGAAAGAAAGAACAAGGGGGATGTAATGAACTGAGAGTCGGCTCCTAAGTACTTAATTGTTTTATAATCACATGAAGTCGACAGAAATAGAAGCAGAGCAAGTGGTCTCCACCTCAGGCCTGCTGACAGGAAGGCCTAACGCCAGTTCCCCTCAGAGGGTCTCGGCGTCGCTGCAGACAGCAGACCCCACGAGGATTTCCTCCCTCCCCATTTCTGATACACAGACAGATCGACCGCTGCACTCCCACCTCTTGTTTTCAGGTTAAAACTCTCCACACCCAGCAGCCACCCCAATGGCGTGTGGTGTACACTGTACACTGTGCAGCTCCCACACAGATGCACGCCACACAGACAGACACATGTACATCCGCTCAGCGGTGGCAAGCGTGTTTCCGCGCCGTTTATAACGAGGCCCCTCTGCCCTGGAAGTTCGTGCCTTTTGCCCGAACCCGTGACCCCCGCCATCAGGATAATATTGGCTGTAATGACCGCCGAGCAGCGCCGTGTCGGTTCAAGCCCATGTCAGGCCTCCTCACGGGAATCTGCGCTAACGATTCAAAGCCAACATCCCCGCCCAGGCGCGCCCAGAGGACCCTTCACCGCCTTGTTTATCACCCCCCTCCCTCTCTTGCGCCTCTGCGCCTTTATCGAATTATAAAACCAATTAGTCATAGAACAATCAACAGGCATCAGAGGCAGGGCCCTGTTTGGAGAAATTACTTTTCTGTCACTGCGTGCTGGACGCCGGTCGTCACATGATCAAATAATTAAACTCTAATTTCTGCCTCGTGGATGGCAAAAAATAAACAATTAATAGAGTTAGAGAGACACGGGTGTTAGTGTGTGAGAGGCAGAAAGAAATACTGAAGACGGCTTTGTGAGAGAGGGCACGCTGAAGGGGCGAGAAAGGTTGTCATGGCCCGCTGGGTTTTTCCTGAAGTGGGTGAGAGGCGGTGAAGGGCACAGTTCCCCTGGCCTTGTGGGGAGTGTTAAGGAAATGAGGGCAGGTGACGGGATGGTGTTACTCGCCTCAGTGTGCAAGAAGTGAGGCTGCAGTGAGTTGAAGGGAAAAAAGATGGCACGCAAGTGTGTAAGGAAACCGCGCTTAATATTCAGGCTTAGGCAGAAGTATTGAATAAGAAGCACAGACTTAAAGATGTGTTTCTTTATCTACATATTTTTCTTTGCATATTTAATCCCTTGTCAAAGGATGCATCATCCATCCACTGACGAACAAAACAGTTGATAAGGCAAATGTGTGTGTGTGTGTGTGTGTGTGTGTGTGTGTGTGTGTGTAAGACAGAGAGTACAGTATCTGTTGAAATTGTTTCATTGGGGTATGTGGGTGGGTATTAACAACCTGATCTTAGCGGGATGCGCTTTCCTCTAAATCGCTGTTTTTTTTTCCTCCCTCTGAACAAAGGATTCAGAAAAACCTACACAGATCGGATGAAGACAAGCATCGAATGAAAGACAATGAGGTTTTTTTTTCCCTCTTGAGAAAAAAAACATACGATTAGACTGGTAATAATATGATTTGAATCATGAAAACTTGAATGTGTTCGCGTCTGTAATTTATATTTGATACAGGAGCATGAAGCACAATAAAGAACAAGAACCCCCCCCCCAACTCCAAACTCCAAAAAAAAAATCTAACATAAGAGGGATGTCATTTCATAAAAGCGTGACAAAACCAATGTGACGGACTTCGGATATTTTTTTTTATGTCCCAGGGAGGACACGCCAAGCCATTCAGCGAACGGGGCTGACTGTGGGGACCCAAAAACAATATGATGCTTTTATCACTAAGCCAAGGAATCTGGATCAACAGTATGCAAAGCATATGCCAAAATAAATGCAGTTGAACATGCTGGGACAACATAACCCACCCCCCCACCCCTCTTTCTTTCTTATAGGGAACTTTCCAGATAATGACAAAATGAGCTGTAACTCCTGAATCACACACACTAAAAGCATGCACCCAGGGTGGTATGTCTGTAACTGACAGGGGGGGGGCTTTCTTACATTTTTGAGCCCTGGAATGCAGCAGTCATTATTAACTCACCAGTGTTTTCTTATTCCACACTAGTTGTAACACGCCACCAAAAAGAAAAAAGGGGAAAAAAAGAGGGAATCATTGTTATCTTTCTCCTCTATTAGCAATCATAACAGAGCTATTTCATACAGAGGAGGCATGGCGGGGAGTGTGGAGGGATGGAATCCCCAAAGAGCCACACATTAAAAAACGAGACAGGCCTCTTATTTACTGGCGACAGTCTAATAAATACATTTGCTGGCAGCTAAACAGGTATTTACTCTGCTGCCTACCACAGGTATAATTTCACTGTTTGCTGAGCTGTTATTTTGCTACAGCGATAATTATCGAGGTGGTAAAGAAAGACGATTAATGGTTTTAGCCTGAGATATCAGCCTCAGCAAAGTGAGGAACAGCCCAGCTCTAAACTCCCAGCAAATACTCAGCGAGTGAGGTGGTGGTGGTGGGGGGTGGGGGGTGGTTAATAAACAGCATCTTTTGCTGGAGGAATTCAAACAACAACCACAACACACAGCCGACACAGCAAAGCTTATGGAGACGTATAGAAGTGTCTGTTGTGTGTTTAGGGACAGCTACTTTCCCTGAACTTTTTTTTTTTAATTTTACTGAAAGCAATGATGATTGAGAGCATAATTCAATTTTAAAGCAAAGTGATGAAGCATTCCTAATATAATTTGAGTGCAGACTGCACAGGAAAAACAACAACAAAAATCACAACCTGTGCTCTCCGATGTCCACGCTAATTGGTGTCTCGGGGTCACCGGACAAACTTTCTGCTCCCGCTCACTCCTGACAACCTGCCCTTCAGAGTCTGTGAACCTGACACGGAGCGAGAGCACGGCAACGTGCAGACGCTGATTTACACTTAACTAACACCACCTCCACCTGAGAGATAAGATTTAATTTGTCATCCTGCCAGTCCTAAGAAACCCTTTGACCTGACGACCTGAAAGTGATGATTAAAAGAGATGTGATGCAGAAGCGTCACTGGGATTTAAAAGCAAAAGACGGTGAGAAAGCCCTGAGTGTTTGTGCACACTACACGCTGATTTCCTGCTATTACAACACTACTACAGTACAGTAAATGCCGCGTGCACTAGTTTCGATTAGTCGTAATGAAAACAAAACTAAGCTCTGAGGGGAAAAATCTGAGTATAACAAGGTTAAACCTGTAACTTAAAAGAAGAAGGGTGAGTATATTTAAATGTCTTCTCAGATCGTAGGTTTATTGTAAATCACGGTAGGGTTATTGTAAGAACTGGGAACACATTCAGAGGATTTCATTAGGCACTAATAAGCTGTAACAGATGTTTAAGCTTTACTGCTGGATCTGTGTGACCCAGCAGTATGAAGCAACGCTGACATCTTCACACTCTGATTCTTATCATTCCTGCTAAACTAGAACGAGTGGAGAAATTTTGCCAAACATATTGACTTGGTATCGTATGTACACAAACATTTTTTGTGCCACTTTCACAACCGCAAGCTGATAAGGAGTGGTTGTAATGAAGGCGAGGAGTAATACCGAGAAGTTTTGCTTCAGCGCTCACAAACTGCCGTTGAGGCTTTCTTCTGGTTGTCTGAGGACTTTTACAAGAAGTGACACATGGCAGCCCGAGACAGGAAAAAGGCTGTTTGTCATTGCTGTCTAAGGCACTGACCAGATAAGCCACAGAACCTTGAACTGCCACAGATCTGCAAAGATAAAAGGGAGAAAAATCACCGGTGTTGTGCCATAACCTGCTTTTTCCCATGCAGTAGTGCCACTCTTGACCTTGTAATTTGCACGTGTGTGAGCAACGCACATGACCTGACTACAGCAGCAACATGGTAAACAACCGGTGACACCGTGAAGTAATTATTATTTTTCAGAAAGCTATCAGATCAGGTCTCTGAAATGCAAAACGCCGCTAGATTATTATTATTTTGTATAAAATTAATTTCTCTGCACAATTGTCACAAATGATCACCCCTGTGCCACATCTTGCTTGTTCCTTAAACGCAAACTCTACTCTGTCTTACATGTGTGTATTTATGCTGATATCTATATATAAATAATCTCGAATATCTGAGTGAAAGCCACTGGCCTTGCTGCTGTGTGAAATGTCAGCTATTTTTCAAAAGGAACAGACAGAGAGTGAAACCTTTAAAAACCTGTAAACCACAGAAGATCGGTGCCCACGCATTTTGAGCACACTAATACATCTTCTCATAACTGCTCCCTATTCTCTATCTCTTTATCTAACACACACACATAAACACACACACACAGGTCTGGTTGTACCTGAAATTACTTTATCAGCACTGTGACAAAAGCCATAAGGCAGACCAAAACAGCATTACCACACCGACTCTGTCATCACATCCTTCTGACTGCCTCACGCCAAGTCAAGCAGAAAGAAAGCAATAAAGTCATTTAATGTTTGTTTCCTTCTGAGTCTCTCACACCTTTTTTTTATACCTTGTTGGGCTCAGTCAGTGTGTTTTTTTAAGAGTTACACAAAATGTTTCATGTCACAGCAGTAAAAATGTTGAAGCAAGTTGACACGTAATTAAATGGTAAGTATGTGGAGGAAATAAATGAAGTGGCTCTAATGGCCTAATAAAAAGTAGTAAAAGTAGATGGGCAGTTGGGCTGCAGTAGATTCATTTCTAATAGACGTGTCAGCTGTTTGATAGCACGCACTTCATTATAAGTAAGACAGGAAGGCCTGATTTTGAAGTCTAGTATTTTCTACAAGATTCACGACTCGACGGAAAACTAAGCAACTTTCTGTGACACGGTCAGGCCAGGAGCAGCGGTGGCGATGGCTGCATCACTTCTCCTCCTCCTCTGCTGCGCCGCAGAGTAAGTTGTTAAATGAATTAGAGGAGATGGGTGCACTTAACCCCGCGAATATCACGAGTGCTTTGCATATTTGTGCAGAAACGACACGGGCCCGTTTAAATTTAGAAAGTTCTGAATGCGTGCGTTTAGGTTCGGCGTCACCGCTCACAATCTCGATTTTAATTTTATTTATTTTATTTAAAAAATCTCTCTGAAATATTAAATTCTTACAGCCACTTTTGGTCTGCGGGTTTTAAGTGATTTTGAGGATGAAGGTCTGCAAAATTGCTTTTAATTCATTTAGAGTATCTCACTCTTCTATTTCCAAGGAGACCTCCTTTTTTAATGTGACACGCAATAAAAATGTGATTTCAAACCCGTGCAGATGCTCTAATAAAGAGGCATGTGACAGAATGACAGCGGACAGCGATCACTTGAGCAGAAACAGTTTAGAGTAAGAGACCGTACCTTTAAAGTCAGCAGTCGCCCGACCTCTTGTTTTCCATCAAAAGTTGAACAATCTCTTGTCACTGCTCCACGGCGAGAGATCCAAAAATAGGCGACTGCTCTGTGGGAGGAAGAACTGCTTTTTTTAAAAAAAAAAAAGAAAAAAAAGTCAAAAGTCCTACGGATGAGGAGGAAGAGGAGGGGGTCGTCAAGTAGAAACCGCACTGGCGGAGGTTGGAGTGAAGTTGGGGAGCGCACACGGCTGATGGAGCGCAGAAACGCGAGCAACCGTGCGCTGCGGGCAGCGGGGGTGAAGAAGAGGAGAGTAGAGTAGCGGCATGTGAGGAGGGCTGCTTTGAGAGGGTGGCAGGTAAATGAACCGCCCCTCCCCGTTTCTGATGCTCAAATCGATGATTTGCCAGCTGTGGCGCAGCTTGTCTCATTGCCCCACTTTGGTTTTTACAGCCGCTCCTCTCCGACGCGCCGCTCTCCGGGGACAGAGAGAGAGCGAGAGAGAGAGAGAGAGAAGTCACTGCCAGGAGAGCTCTCACACTCATTCATTTTCATATTTACACGCCACATGTTTGCATGTCAAGAAGAAGAAGAAGGGAGGGAAAAAAAGTCTGGTAAATAGTAAAAGTGCGCACAGCGGCGTGCGTTTTGCTCCGAAGCGACTCAAAGCCTGTTGTTTTAATAGCGGAGGGCAACCTGCCAGCTTTCCCTCCCCGCACACCTGAGCCGAGCATGAAACCGTACTGCCCGGTACAGTCTGGTATACATCACATGCTCGTATCGACATAAAGAGCTGTTTATTAAAGCAGATGGGTTGATTTGTCTGAAAGCCGCCAAAATATAGGAAACAAGGAAGGGGGGAAAAAAAGTTTTCAAGAATAATTAAGTTTGAACAATGCTGGTTGAAAGGCGTGTTAATGCTGCAGTCTGTTCTTCTGCTGTGTTTGCCGAAAGCTATTTTTCCAATTAATTTCGCCAATTTAAACAAGGCTTTTAGTGGGAAATAATTATTATTCCGACTATTCGGCAGTGAACATTTTTAATGCATCATTACTGAACCACACTCACTTTTATTTTATCAACGCAAGCTGTTGCTGTGTTTTTTTTGCGCTTATAACTTAACTGCGGACACCACGCAGACACAGATCCACCAACCGAAGTCAATACAGGCCTGTTTAAATAAGAAATAATAAAAAAAATATACTAAATGACTGCAAATTTGTAAAACCAGCATAGAGAGAGGATCATTTCATTTTATTTGTTGTCTTAGATATTTTTTAAGAACACAGTAAGAAGCTGAACTAGCCGAGACACTGAGGATGCTGACAGAGAAAGAAGAAGAGAGAAAAAAACTTTTATTTTCCGCCCTGATAGCGTCTAAATATATTTGTGATATTTTAATTGATTTTCATATACTGAGTGCTGTATTTACGTGAAAAAAATACAATATAGAGACTTATAGGTCGCTTTTTCTGCTGAAGTCTGAAAATAGATGGGGAACATCTGTAAATGTGGTAAATTCAATTTAATAGTCTTAATGAAGTACATATTACACTTAGTAAAGGAAATTATTTTTATACGTCTACATGTTGTGCTAAAACGTCCCCAATAATATCCTTCAGCATCAGAAAAAAGATGAAAGAGTTTAATGCAAAAATAATTGATTATATTTGACTTTTTTTGTGCCCATCGTGTATGTGCATGAGCTGCTGCTGATCATGTGGATGTGACACTATAATGTGAGTGTGTTTTATACTGTGTGTGCATCACAGATTGTGGTTTGCAAGAATTTTTTTTTAATTTGTGTCATGTGTTTGAACTTTCTTGCACCTTGCACATTTATACACATTTGTCACATGCACGCCTTTGTTTGTTTGCCTGCGTGTGTGAAATGATTGACAGTTTGCATCTGCACAGGCTAACTGCTATGCACTAGCAGGTGTGCAGGAGCCCACAGGTAATGCAGCTGTTTATTTACAATACGAACGTGTTTCTTTGGCTGGATTTAGCATAATAACACACTGATCCATTTACATTTACACTTAATTTACAAACCCCCGTGAAAATAGAATTAGTGAGGGGGGGAAACGAGCTAAAAGAAACTGAGCAACAGAAGGTGAGATGAAGATAGAGTTAGTCTTAAAAAAATCTGAATGTTTCTCTTGTTGTCCACACTGAACATAAAGGACTGGAGTCATTATTGTAAGCTCATATATGAAAATATTTCTCAGAAAAGTTCATTTGTTGTGGTTTTGGGACTCCACAAAAGTTTCATTATGAAGTATCTGAGATCTGCATTTAAAAAAAAACAGGGAGGAAAAAAAAATCACACACACACTCTCTCACAGATACACACAATCTCTGCATATGATTCACAACAGCTCTCTCCCGGGAGATTGAATGGGAATTGAAAAGTTCCAGTAAAGAGATTCAAATTTGCTTTTTGCATAATTATAAATTCATGCTAAGTTGGGGATGTTTTCATCATTACGGACAACAGCTGGTGATTTCAATGCAGCCTCTGTTTTATTCAACAATTCATGTTGCTGCCTCCCTGAGCCCACATGTGCTGCAGTTGTTACTTTAACCACAAGGGGGACCAGTGAGTTTCATGTTAAACAGGGTAGAGTAAGAGGAGAGGAGGTCAGCAAATGATGGCCCCTCTTTATAAGACTCTTTTCATTCTTTGGGTTTAATATGCTGGCATCCAGCAGCTTGTACCAGTATTTCTGAGAGTAAAAAAACAGCAAACCCTGACCTCTGGATTCAAACACAAAGAACATTAGTGCAGCAGCGATGTGCGAGAGCTGTGGATGTGTTCCAAAACATTAATACAAATTGTTAATGTGCATCTATGTTGCTGAAGCATGAGTAGGGCGCATATAAAGCACAAAGAGAGGACCAAGTGTGTGTGAAGCGCAAGCAAATCAAAGCAGACCTTGAGCTGAGACATTTCAATCGTCTGCACTAAAAAAAATTTCTCTGAAAACAATAAACAGCACTTGCAAAATTACAAGGGTTATACACCCCAGAATTAATCTTTCCAACCCATAACTAAATAGAGAGACACTGTTGCGTCTCCATCAAGTGGGTATATTTTAATTACAGGCTATTGACTACTCAAAGTAATTTGTCTCAGAAAGATGCCCAAGAGCTATAAGACAGACGTCTCGTCTAAATCAGGAATGCTCAGCCACTTTGTGTGCGGGTGTGTTTTCTTTTTTAAGCTTGTGGTTTGTGGTTAGCCTTTGTAACTTTCCTCAATAGATCTTTTATAATCTTTCACCTTTTAAAGATTAACAAGAATTCCTGTCTACCTATGACTTGTCTACCTGGCTTCATCCAAGGGTAAACACTGGCTTCCCACATTTTCTCCTCCTCTGATCTCCTCGGCAGGAATCGAAATGGAAGTGCAGATTTCTCCTTGCTTTTCTTTACAGCATCTCTTCAAATTTTGAGAGAGGAGTATACTTCACAAGCTCACCTCTCAAATGAAACACTATTAATCCTTATTTGCGTGCTGCCAACGAGGACAGTGGAGATGAGAACCAATCAGAACAACAAAAGCTGACCCGCAGCAGCAACTCCAAAGCGCACACGCCGACAGCTGTTAATGGGATGTCAGTCAGCTGGGCGAAAGAAAACAGCCCAGAAGAGTAATTACTTTCCGGTGTGAACTCTCCCGTCAGATGTGGCAGCTTAATGTCACTTAGTACATTACTGCACGTGGAGAGCGTCAGTTGAACATTGGTGGCAGCTGCCCAGATGTTAGAGGACTCTGTGATCACAAATTTTCTTCAGGTATACCGATGGGCTCGTTTTTCTGTGTAACACATTAAGATCTTGTGTCAGTTATGCAGTGAGGGGCACAGTAGGATTTCTTTTCCTTGAGCATCCTGGTAATGTGAACATCATGAAACCAGCAATCTCCAGCCCTGCAGTGTTAAACTCTTGACCTCAAACTGATCCTAGGATCACGGAGGATCATAAGGAGGATTTTTTAAAGCTTAATTGAGCAAAAAGTTTTGAGTTTTAAATTTATATCACATTGTGTCTGTTGATCCCCAGAGAGAATGTGAAGTAGTTTGGATCATCGGGAACAGCTGTGACTTTAGTGGTTGTCAAAAAAAGACTGTGTTCTTTGTCCCTTGTTTCTTTTTTTCTCTTATCCACAGTCCTTGTACTGATAATGGTGACGCATCAGCTTCTTAAAGTTGAGAAACTACTACCTGATTAGTGTCAGGGAAAAGTATGTTTATTGTCAGTGGGAAACTCCTGTCTCCTCAGTCTGATGTTTGATGGGCTCATCCATCCCACCCTCCTCCCTAAGTTACTCTGAGTGCCTACTGACTTTCTCCGTTTCCTGGAGGGTTTTGTCTCTCTATTTCAAGCGACATTGTTTTTAAACACTTTGTTGCCTTTCTTGTTGGAGAAAAACTTTAATCAGAAGAGTCTGAAAGTCCAAGAATTCTATTTACAAAAATCCAACGCAGCATTAAAGAGTGGCTCTTGGTTGGTGGCAGTGTGCATATGAAATTACGAAGTAAGTGCGATTGTAGCTCTTTGTCATATTTTGGATGTCGTTGGGTTGTTCGTAGCTCTTTCAGAGGCATTTCTGCTCTAAACGTGTCACACGGTTTCACTTTGATAATCTCCGAATTGTTCAACAGCTGAAAAAAGAATCAAAGATTAAAGGAAAGTAGAAAATCAGATATATTTCAGTCTTTCACTCTGATACATATCAGTGCTCTGAACTAACTGTTTAAAAAGGACACAGCATTAAACTCACCTACCTAATAGTGTGTAACCCTCCCCAGGACCTCTGGAGTGTCCTGTAGCATTTGTCTCTAGAACATCAGAGCCTTTGGGTGGGGCTGCAGATGTTGATCAGATTGGATTTCATGAACAGCTGACCCACTGAGGGAGGCTAATGTCGTTGGGAAGTGCCATTACCACGAGGCATGTGCGTCTGCAGTGTGCAATGTTTAAATGAGTGACAACTAACAAATTAAAGTCCACACAATGACACAACACAGTGTTATCAGTGTCATGCAGTTCACCTGGGACCGTAAGTATGAATCATTCAAATATTTGTGTGTGTTCATATATGTAGAAAACAATGTAAAAGTGAAATGAGCACTTTGAATGGAATATTTCTACAGTGTAGTATTGTTGCTCTGAGATCTGGTTTATTATCACTTATGTGTAGACGACATCATGCCTTTCATGTGAATTCACAGTTTTATAAAATATGCTTTTAATGCAGCTGGAATATATAAAATGACCATATTGTCTCTGTCAAAGGAACAAAGAAACACCAGGTGTTAAGAACATCTGGTAAAGGGTCGGTTAAAGTGTCTATATGTTGCAAAAAAGCAGTCGTGTAATTATATATCTTAATATTACACATTATTTAGGATGATACCACCCGCAAACAGTTGGATTTTCTGTCATAGAAAGGAGGCTAAAGAGCATGTATGTTGTTAAAGAGTTACACATTCCTCTGGCATCCATCCACGCAACATTTAACCCGTAGCTTGGTCGTGTCAAGTCTGCAAACACGGCTGGATGTCGGGCATGTCAACCAGCACAGAGCTAGGGGAACTACAGCGTCTAGGCCTCTGTGTTTGACATGCATCTCAGAGCAGCGCTGCCGTCACAGTGAGACACCCTATCTCCTGGAGAGTCTATTAGCTGTGCTTAATTAAACAAATGTGATTAGACTGATCCAAACTCACACAACTGAATCCCCGGTAAGAAGTCAACCATGAGAGGAGGCTGCAGAGAGAAAGTCAAGTCACGCATGGCTTGGCTTTATTAATAGCGCCTATTACACACTAACGCACAGCCTTGCAAGCTGCAGAGTTAACGTGTGAGTAATGTGTGCGGGCAGCGACGTTTTCGGGTCCACTTCTGAAGTTTGTCAATCAGAGTTTAGTGCTGACGTACAAAGAGAAAACGAAAATCGGAGTATCAGGATAAGGTGATAACTAATAAGAGATTGATTACTGGTAATTTAGTGCAAAATACGTGGGAGGGATTTAGCCACGGCTGTCTGCTGTAACTGGGTGGAAAGCAACAGGGAAATTTTCACTAACTTGAAAAAGATGAATCATTGACAGAGACAGAGAGATGAGAGAGAAACCAAGGTAACTCCATGTGCTAATATTTTAGGGGGATTTTAACTGTGAGTCATTTCAATTCACCGTCAAGCATAAGCTGTTTCTGTCAAGAAATATTATTTGCTACTCAGTATGTTTTTAGTTGAGAAAAGAAGTAGCAGAAAGATGCAGAGTTGCAGAAACTCAGTTAAAGTTTGAACTCTCTCTGCCCTTGCATCTCCTCAATTTGATTGTGCACTCATTAGTCAATCACAGACAACCTAGACATGCAGGGCAGCGCTGCTTAAAACAATGGTCTGTCTATGTCTGAGTAAACCGAGGGCTTCTAATGAGCCACTGCAGGTAATATGGCTCTGATATCTAACTGGGTGGATGCCAGTTCAAATAATGAGGCCTCCGGTAGTTTCTTAAAAAGTTCACCAAGTTTAGTTCAATTAAATGACTCCTTTAAAACCCGTAGAGTTCCCGTAATCGAATTTTTTCCACAGGCTTCTCGGGTCAGGCAGTTTCAAAACGGTATAAATTCATCTACACACCGTCCTTAAAACAACAACTGTGTCATATATTTCCTTTCATTTATTATTTGTGTCGTGCACTACATTTTGTCACTCAAAGGATCCGAGAACAACCAATTCGGTACATTCAGGAAGCATCAAGGTGCTAAACTCCTCCTCCTCCTGAATAGTGTTTCTCTAACCTGAAGTGGTGTGCTTGGAGGAATATTTGACACCCAGAGGAACTGTGTTTGGGCTGGATTGGTGACTCAGTACCAATATTTTTGCATCTTGCTATCTCAGATTTATAATTATTATAATATAACATGCTTTCTGGCAGAAGTGACCCTTGGTAAGGTTACTTACCAAAGTTTAACCTCAGTATCTTCATGACTTGGTTCGTTTTTAAAACTTGCTAACTGTAGATATGAAATGGTCTTTATATCAAAAACAACATACTGCTTTCCTCTATCTCAGCTTCTTCAATATGCAATAAAATCAGAGTAGGTGGATAGTAGCAACCTAGCATATGTTACAAGTACGGTAGCCTCCGCAGTGGCACCCTGCAGAATACACAACACCAGCGGAAAACACGAAACGCCAATAGTTCAATGTGGAGAGTTTAGTGTCAGCCGAGGGAGTAAAAGCTGATTAGGAATTATTTGCATCATGACAAAAATAAATCTGATGTCTGGGTGGAATTTTGGCAGCCTCATGTAGCAGGCTGCAGAAACCATACTGGTCAAACCTGAACAAAAAGAGCATGGGGGCTTATACTGTAACAACCTGTGAGCCTGGTTTACCTGCTGCTGTAAAAATGTTGGATATCATGATATTTCTTTATCTGAAGAAAAACAAGGACAGCAACAACAAAAAATAAATACACAAAAGTGGGAGTTTTTTGTGTGTGAACTAATATTTACAAACACAATTGTGAAAAAGTTGAGATGCTGTGCAGAATGTTATTCACGATAACACACAGAAAACATCAAATGTCTGAAGAGAGAAAATGCACCATTTTAAGAAAAATATTAGCACATTTTGAATTTGATGCAGCAAAGGTGGAGGAGCGTATTACAACTGATTACGGTAATTGGCAACAGGTCTGTAAAACGATTGGGGTGTATAAAGAAAACTTGGAGAGACGGGCAGAGGTTCACTAATCTGTAGCAAAGCTGCGTCCACAATTTGTGGAAGAGTTTCAGAATAATTTTCCTCAATTTAAAATTACAAAGTCTTTTAATATTTAATAATTTAAACGTTTGGAGAATCTGAAGAAATCTCTGTGCGCAAGGCTGAAAATCAGTATTGGATCCCTCTGATCTTTGGGCCCTCAGGCATGATTCTGTGATGGAAATCATGCACTGCATGAGCTCAGGAAACCTCCCAGAAATCACTGTCTGTGAACACTGTCTTCACCGTGCTGTCCACAAATGCAGGTTAGAGCTGCAGCTGACCCAAAGCTCATTTAAAAGGGAATGAAGCAAAGTGGGAAACTGTTCTGACGTCAACATGTGAAACATGGGCGCTGCACCCTCTGGACTAAAGAGGGAGGACCCATTGATAATCATCAATCATATCACAACAGGGAGAGATACAATGTGTTTCTCAATTATTTGTCCCTCTCCTGCAGTTACTGCCCTTTTTAACAGTAGACTCTTATCCAATAAATCATTCAGCCATAACAATTTTGTCACCTCTCAAAAGTTGGATATTTTCTTTGTCCCTGACATCTGGCTCAAACTTGGTGGCTGTTGTGCCCTCTCACCAAGGGAAAAGTTCTTGAATTCCCAGAGGTGCTCGTCAGCTCTTTCAAATTATTGAAGGAAACATCCAACCCGGTTACAACCACAGCACTGAAACAGCATATTGAACATTACTAATGATATCCTTATGAGCTTGGATAAGAGTGAACATTCCACTTTAGTCCTGCTCGACTGATCTGCAGCCTTTGATACTTTTGATCATGCTGCTGCTATTAGCAGATTACAAAACTGCTTTGTCATCACTGGTACTGCTCTCAAATGGTTTTCTTCATACTTATCAAACAGACACTTCAGAGTTCATATTAATCTATGAATGTCCTCATTTGCACTGCTCATATGTGGAGTGCCCCAGGGTTCAGTCCTTGGACCAGTTCTGTTTTCGTTAGAAATGTTGCCTCTGGGCCAACTAATCAATGGTTTTAATGGAATCTCCTACCACTGCTATGCAGATGATACACAGTTATATTTTTTCTGTGAAGCCCAACAGCCTCAACAGCCTCTCCAGCTTCAATAAGTGTTTCTCTGATATTAGTAATCGGATGTATCCTAATTTCCTCTATCTTAATTCTAGTAAAACTGAGGTTGTAGTGCTAAGCCGAGGCAGTTTCTCTAAGGAAGTTAGTCAAGCACATCAGCCCCCTCAGCAATAACCTTGAATCATCGGCTAAAAACCTTGGTATCACTTTTGAGCAGCATCTGAATTTTGGAACTCTTATCTCAAAGGTTACCCAGTCTAGTTTCTTTAATATGAGAGGTTATTGTGCTTTTGAGGTTGTAATGCCCAAACTGTGGAACAGCCTTCCTCAGTCAATCAGGCTGGCTGACTTTTTTTAAGCCAATGCTGAAAACTCAGTTTTTTAGGTTAGCCTTTCCTTAAACTGTTGCCTTTCATTTGTTGCCAAAGTTTAAAATCACACATGCAGGTATGTGTTTATGTTGGAGTGAATGTCCATCAGTATGGCTGAATATGTGTGTGATTATGTGTCTGTATGTTTTAACATGTACACTTATGTTTAGTTTGTGGCTTTTTAAAAAACAAACAAACTGTGAAGCATTTTGTAACTCTGTGCTTTGAAAAGTGCTGTATAAATAAAGTTATTATTATTATAAGATCATCATCTTCTATTAAAATGTTGTGCTCATTTAAGGCAATTTTATTTTAAAAAGGTAAAACTATATATATATTTTTCTAAGCTGATACGGCTCGTGTGACACTATATAAATATTACATTTTGTTTGGTTACTCTCCTGCCTACAGTCATTTTCTTACAAAGATTAAGAGAAGACACTCCCTTCTATATCGACAAAGAAGCAAACAGGAGGGATGGAGGAAGTATTTACTCTACTTTGTTTTGTTCAAGAACAATGTCATGGTACTCTACATAATTACATAGGGCAGGTAGGCATGATGAATCCATGGCAACATGTACAGTTTGTCGACACCAGGGAACACCTGTAATGATGTGAAAGGGAGCATTTGTGTGTGTGTGTGTGTGTGTGTGTGTGCGTTTGAGAGTGTGATTTAAAGAACATTACAAACACAGCGTTAGTTTAAGCTTCACTGGAGACATGAAAACAATGAAGTAGCAAGAATGATTCAATTAACTTTTTGTCCAAGCGAGCGCTACTTTAAAGCCACGGGAATGTTGAACTGCAGTGCGGCGAATGCGTTAGCTGCACCGTATTTATTAATTATCAAAACATATCTATCTATAATAAATTAGCAATACACAATTTCTTTATGACTTGATGGTATTTATATATAGTGATTTTAAGAGCAAGATAAAGAGATTCAACAAAGTTTTGGTGACCTCAAAGGATTTGAATGAGCTCTGGCAAAACTTTCTCCGCTTGTCTTCATTAACATGGAACACAGAGGCAGGTTTATCTTGTAAGGGGGCTATATCTGTACTCAACCATTTACCCAGGCCTGCAACGCCATTTTGTACTACATCCATCACATCACCATTAAGAATTGGAATGCCTTTAAGCCTCTTATGCACATTTCCATTTTAGCCACCATGGCTTTTTTGATACCACTGCAACCAGAGGAATCTCTAATTCTGCATAATTTTTCAGCAAAGCTTGGCTAACCTAATTGTGTTCTTAATGTCTGGAGCTGTTCAAGTAAAGACACAGCCAGCTGTGCAAGGTTAAGAATTTATGGTAAGTTATTGTTTTGTGACTGAGTTGTAATGGCACCTGTGCAGGAATTCAAGTCCAATTTAATACCCACTGTTGAAATCGCTTCATTTCTGTTAGCGAGGCCGTGAACAAACCTACAGCACTGTTACACTGAATGTGACGGGATGCAGTGGAACAAACGCTAAAAATGTAACCGTTTACAAGCTTAAAGCCTACAATAAAAGTTAATGCAAAAGAGCAGTTCAAAATGAGCACTGAGCTGCAGGATCGATTCACCCAAATTTCACAAATGTGTCTACTGATGTCACCCCATAACAGCGAGGTAAATTAAGTTTAAGATGAAAGATAGAAAACATGTCTTAGTATGTTTTTATGCCAGTGAAGCCCTTTGAACCTTTTACATGTGATATTAGACTAGACAAATCAAATTGAAATGAATTCTATGAACGTCTCATGTTTACAGCAACAGAAAAAAAGAAAGCTGCAGCATTTCTAGAAATCATGAAGTTGTTACTCAAAAAGGAATCCACAAACCTACATCTCGCATGAAACTCACATGAAACTCACATGAAACTACTCTTAACTAGGTTTGAGCTTTTTTTTCCCTTTCTTCTTTTTGAAGTAATGAAGTTATGGTTTCAGGACATTGTTGCTGAGTTTTTCAAATGTATTCTTCTGGCATTTGGCGGTCACCAAGTTTCGCTGAATTCAAGAAAATGCTGAGCTGAACCTGGGAAAGTTTGGGCGTAAACTGCACCTCTAAGTCCATTATTTAGCTGCAACTTTAAGCATAAAAATAATACTTGTAATAATAGTAATAGTAATCTTAAGAAAGTGCATATTATCCCTCTGTTCAGCACTTCGGCTGACACTTGATGTCTTTTAAATGTGCTATATAAATAAAGCTGACTTGACTTGACTTCTTTAAATTACTTTTTGAGTAGTGATTTAAAGGTGGATGCTGAGTTTGCTAACCTCAGTTCCTCTGCTAAACCGCTAACAGAAAATGCCCATTTTCCTTCAGTGATGAGATGGTGCCGGGAGCAGTTTGGAGAATCTGACCCAGGCGGCATCTCGGTTCATAAAGAGTGACTAAATCTATAATGTAGTTAGTAAGTAGGGAGTAAGGCCACGTAAGGCCTGAAAGGTAATTAATAAAAGTTTAAAATCAATTTAAGGAAGCCAGTGTGGAGACAATTTGTTAAGTCTGACAGCTGATTTTTAAATGAGATGAAGGCTGATAGGGACTTCTGGCTGAAGTTCAAGTTCACAGCAGACTTAAAGTGTGATGAGATGAAAGCATGGAAAGCAAGCATGGTCCTTTTTTTAATACTACATAGTGACTTTCATTAGGCTGTTTATACCTGGTAAATGTTTAGCTTGCATACAAAAGAAGGGCCTAGTCTGTGAATCACAGTTTTTGAAGCCTCAACCACAATATGGTTGTTAATTTTAGAAGTTTGGGTTGGCTTTAACCTCTAAACCAAAGGTAAATGCACACCCATGAAGTAGCGAGTTATAAGGTAGGCCTGCTTATTGTCATGCTGACCATTAAACCCCCCAGCAAAATCCCATCCTACGGCTCCTACAGATGGTTTTTACCAGCCTTGAGGTACTTCGTGTTGCTCAAGTCTGTACACAGACATATATGTAAACTTATCATGTTATAGTTTTTATGTTTATTATATCACTGTACATAGTGAGATGGCAAAATGAATAGTGCATCTGACATCGTGTTGGTGTTGTTCCTGCGTTATCATAAAAATGTTAGTTCAGAATCAACATTGCAACTTATTGATCATGTTGTTTTCATGCCACAGTTGGAGGGGAAAAAAGGAATTTTCATTATTAATTTATCTAATGTAACAAATGTATCATCACATGAGGTCTATCGTTAGCCAAATTAAGGTTATTCGTGTCGGTTTGCTTATGATAGTTTTTAATAGCATTAGCTAACTTCTTGGCTAATCTCTTTAACAAGCTCTTCCACAGCCACAGAAGACATAAGTCATTGGATGAGGGTGGGAAGTCCTGATGATGCCAAGCAAACTGATTTTTAATATGTAAAATTTGTGCTAATTCAACGGGCAAAAAATACTTGAAAGGAATCACCCAGAAAATGTCAAAGGAGTCAAGTTTTCTAACTGCACATGGAAGCACTTCTCCATTTTTAAGTGTACGTGGAAGTGTCAGCAGATCATCCATCAATCCACAGACATCTCCATACGCTGTAATGCATCACTTCACTCCTAACAATCACTCATACAGTAAACCTCTAATCCAGCTCGTGCTCTCCAGTTGCCTTTGACAGCAGCTTAGCCACCCTGCCATCCAGCGTAACACAGCGGGTGTGGAAAAGCCCTCAGGGGGGAGATATCCTACGCCACCCCCTCGCCCCCTCCACCTCCTTCCCTGTTGCCCCCGGTGACAGTGACAGAAGTCTGTAATTGCCACCTCGTCAGACGGCTTCATTAAGACGAGCATTGTCTGCGCAGCTGAACAGCGGTGGATGGGGAAGAGAGGAAACCTAGCTGAGGAGAGGAGAGAGCCCACAATGCAATTACTGCATCGCAGTGACAGGTGGGGCCTCCAATCCTCTGCGTCTGTGGGGCCCTGATGCATGTTGGGGAGCCGCGGCAGGCACACATCATTTTTCACCCCCCCGTCATTAGTTGGTAATGATTGGATTATTTTGCAGATGAATCGCTGTACATGTCTTGCTCACAAACATTTCCTCGCCATATTAATCAAAACCATCAAGGCAGTGTAGTCAGAGCGAATTAAAAAAACAACATGTCTACATTAAAAATTACCGTAATCCTTCATCAGCGAGCTTTTAACCCTCTGATTTGAGGTGTGTTGTGGTGTGTGCCATCTATAATGAATGCCTTTGACATCATGACAGTTTTTTATGAATTGTAAAACTCACAATGTTGACAATGTTTGAGGCTGATGACACTTGAAGAGTAGAAGGGGTAATACAACCATAATTTTGGTGTCTTTTTGCAGCCATATATCTCTGATATCTGTTCATTTTAAATTACACTTCCCAGTTTGCATCCATTGCCAGTTATGTAAGGCTTGATTCACAGTAATTCATAGCTCTATACCATAGCCTACACTGTAGACTAATGTGTACCTACCTTCCTTCCTGGTAGTAATATACTCTGTAACCACAGTATTGATAAAAACAAGAACAATACCTCAGAGAAACAAAGTGTAACTGGCTACAATTGTATTTAGTTTGCTCACTTTGCTAATAAATAGCAGACTTCCTCCCAGCTCAAACAGTGGATGTACAGATCGTTTCTCCTTCTTGTGTTTCAGTAAAAGTAACTGTTTATAAAGATCTTTTAGCAACAAGTCCACGTGATCAGCTTAGTTTCAGTCATAATGTGGGCACACAAGCCCACAATGAGGTCTTCCATTGCATAAGTCTCTATAGTTTACTGAGATTCAATGTAAGCTTGTAAGTTAAGTTTAAGACCAACATGTGTCCAACTCTGATAACAAATGAGATATTGCATCATCGTAAACACATTTTATAATGATTGGCTGTTGTTTTAAGATCTTAGTCCTTGGTCACCTTTTTTAGTCTGCAAATGTATCTGCACTTGTAAACTGTGGATCCTTAATTGTGAGCTAGAGTTAGCTTGCCTAGTTTAACCAGTGTTTTCACTCATAAACTTTTTGTTTCTTTTTATATTTGAAAAGTTTTTTTCTTAATTGCAATTGAATAAACAGAAAGAGAAAAAAGTGAATTTGCTGTAGGTTTATGTGCTTTTTTTGTCTTTTGTTTTTACAGGTAACTAAGTACAAGTGACCAAGATTCTGGAGAAATAGGCCTTTTAACTCTTTTGATGATAGTAATGAGCTCTCAAAAATTCCTCAAAGTTAAGTCTCAAAGTAAAGGTATGGAGCCTTCTTGACTCTTGGAGAACACATTCCCACCATGTGAACTTCAGGGGATAATTACTATTTCATTTATAATTCTTAAAACCATTTCTGCCTGGATGTAGTCAAAAATGGATCATTTATAATATTCTGAAGTTTTGTGAATATCACTGATGTTTTGTGTAGTGAATGTCCAATGAGAAAACATCTACCTCGAATAATATTTTAGCAAAAATGCAAAGAGCTTGTGGTAGTAACACCACAAACAAACCTTAGGTGGTTTACAATAAACAGTGAAAAAGTTTTTTACTCTTACAAGAACTTTTGCACAACCCAGACCTTTCAACAAATTAGTAGAATGTTTTAATATGATTTCTATGAATGACCCTTGAAATCTTTTTAGGTACATTTCATTAAAAGAAGAACGCCTTGTTGTTTCGACTATGAGATGAGGTAATGTGTGAAGGCAGCAGTCTGATTCTCTCCTGCTCAGTCCACCCCCGGCGAGACACATTCTTTTCATCCATCGAAATTCCACATGATTGAAATTGCCCTCGGTGGAAACATATCATAGCCATCCACAGCTCTTGGATGGCTCCCATTGGGCGGTTCGGCCCATGCCAAGCATCTGGGTTGGCCGAGAGCCTCCAGGGAGGCCGGGGCTTATGTCTCCATGGGCCAGTAAGCCTAGAGGCCCCGTAGCCCTGGGAAACGTAGCAAATCATGGGTGCACCTTGGCAATGCTACCCCCCCCCCCTCCCCCCCTTCTTTCCCCTTAGCCTTAGGACTGTCAAAGCTAAAAGAAGGCTAATGGTGGCCAACTGTGCAGCGAGAGGGTCTGGGGTGTTGGGAAGCATGTCTGTAGGTTCATCTGGATTGGCGTCGATAAGGATGTGCACTCTTCGTCCTCTGCCTATCACTACCCTGCACAGGGTGTGATGCGTTTATGTTTTTGTGCGTTAGACAGTGTATGTGTGTTTGTGTGTGTGCAGTAGTGGCACAATGATGAGGGACTGGCAGACCATCTCCTGAATGCCAGCAGTGACTGATGCCACACCAGACATTCCTTTCAGAAGAAACAGCAGTGCGGTCAGCACCATGCCAGCTTCCAGGGGCCCTCAGGACAGCCCCTCCTCTCGTCTCTCCTCTTCTTTAAGCAAAGACCATGGCAGTGATGGCATGAACTTCCAACGAACGTGTGGAACCGTGCAAAAGGGAAAACAAACTAAAAAGATGTGCTTGGTTTCAACTTCCCTTTTTTTGTTGTTGTTGTGCTGCAGTTTTACTTTGATTCACTTTTAATCAAACACATTTTACTGCATGCGGACCAAAGATTAAAAAAAATGTTTGATAAAAAAAAAACTACAATTAAAAAAAGTGTCCGCTCTTAGAAATTCAGGAATCTTATTCCATCCGTTTGCCAGATTCAGCATTTGTGAACTTTAGTTTTTGACAAAACTAATCAGGACACTCCAACTTTCCAGATATTTGTGGTGTAACTTAAAACATGTGCATTTGCTGGCTTCTTGTTTTAACTGTACTAGCAGAAATCCACCCTTTACAGGGTGGAGTAAGAAGTAGGTTGGTCCACAGGTTTAGCAGCAAAACTGGACATTTTATCCAGGTTTTTATGGTTGGTGCCAATTATCAGACTAACAATATATCTGGATGCAGTTGATTTTATTATTGATTAAAATTCTTTATTAACATGTTACAGAAGACTCATTAGTAGGCATATGTCTTTGAACAGTGCAGCCATGCAGTTTGTTGAAGCGGCTGGCAAAGTTTTTTAGGATTTGCTGATAACTTTTCCACTTTCTCCGTCTAATACGGTCACTTCTAGGTCACAATTTATTGCTTAGGTTTTCCCAGGCCAAGGGCTAATATCATGGTGGCTACACCCATTTTTTTTTAATACAGTCCAAGTTATAATCACATGAAAAGCTATTAAATCCACTGCGACCTTTCTGCCTCTCACAGATAATGCATTTTGCATTGGCATTGAGTTGGACATTGCATGTGAAGTTTCATGTGCAGATTCCTTCTGGTGTGTGTTATAAGACATCTCGGTGGGACTGATTGAGTCCAAAGACAAAGTCATTAAAATGCTGAATGAGTATATTTAGAGATGATTGCAATTAACAGTGTTAAAAGTGTTTGGTGCAAACTCCTTACAAGCCATACAAAGTTTGAGATCAACTGTAATCACTGAGCTGGTTTTTGGATTTTTTTTTTTTAAATGAATGAGTCTAATGATTACAACATTTGAGTTTTTGGGGAAATCCATTTTTATATGAGTGGTTTGTATGGGTTGTGGGTTTCAGTTATTTGTAGCTTCATCCTCGGCTATAAAATTTCTCTGATTACAGTCAATCAACAACCCACATCATTCAGGGTTGTTGAGCTAAATATCTGAGATATTTAAAATACTACAATGTCAAACAAATGTTGAAAAATAAATGCTTGTAAAAAAATATTTTGGAGGTAAATTCTTTCGTCTTTTCTTTTCCGAAAAGTAAAATTTAAGCATTAAAGCTAAACTCAAACCCACACAGCAGAAGATATCGCGAGCCACGGCTGAGCACTCCTGTCATACGAGTCGCTCCGTCACGTACCACAGATTATTACAGAGGTTAAGGGGGTATTCAATCGCCAGAGCCCCTCATGCTCCACCAGGGCTTAAGTGATGACACAGAATGATTATAGCACAGTTAAATACCTGGTCTAATGAGCCAATTAGCCCTATTGACATCCATGGCTGTCTCAGAGGTGGAGCGAGCACCACGTACATGCTCCTTAATCAGAACCGATAACACCATTTAGCCTTCAGACGCTAATCCTGACTCGCAGGCTCTCTCTGGAATCCACTGTGATTTCTCTATACTCACGCTGAGAAACTTCACGCCTGATTCATTTTCAATTCCAATCTTCCTGCACAGTTGTGACTTCGCTGTGGTTTTACAACCATTATGACTACTCAGTTTAGTTATGATTTTTTTTATTACTTGCTCAATAACTTCTAAAATAATTTGTGCAGAGAAGATCTTTTTGCACTCTTTCGGTCCAGAGGTGTTCACGTGGACATGAAAATATATTTTCTTTTAATGAATATGTTTTTAAGATGTAAAAGCAGGCAGTGGAAAACCTTTATTCTCTGATTTCCGTTTGATGTACAAAAAATGAAACTGAGAAACAGAAAAAAATGCACTTCAGGTAAATTTGGGGCATTTCATTAAAACGTGTGCCACAACAAAGACTCTGAAAGACAAACTTTTAGCCGCGGGCACTTGTTGAGTCATAATGGAGTGAATGTTTTGATATTATTCATGTTACTGTAAAAATTATGTGTCCTCAGCCTTTCAGCACCGTGAGAATATGTCATATGAAACTTTCTTTCTTCTCTCAGTGTCGCAGTTTGTTTCTCAGGTTTATTTAAAAAACTGAAAAGAAAATCAGTTTGTCCACAGGCAGGAAAAAAAATCCTACTCCAGGGTCTCTTACAAAGCACTGAAATGTCATATTCGAGGAAACGTGCTGGTTTTATATCGAGCGCAGACAGGATGCAAAGACTTCAGTTTGACATGGAAGAAACAGAGCACCTTCTTCTGTGTCTTTGTGGTTGGAGTGAAGCGAGGAAAGAACGACTGAGGTGACAGTCTGCCGCTTGTCTGCTCATCCTCACTTCTGGGTAACAAACATCAAGGTCAGTTGCAAAAACACACATAAACACCAGACACGGGCAGATAAGCACACTTACAGACACACGTGACCAAAACAGAATTTAGGGCATTTTCCATCTGCTACATGTGTTGCACACAGTCCCTCCAACCTCCAAAGGAAGCAGTTGTGTACATACGTTCAAAAAATGCACACGCATGCAAGGAGTTAACAAATCTTACTACAGTGCAGTTACACATCTACATGAACTTTACACATCACCAGACATACAGTGCATGGGCACCCGCTATGCCCACAACAGAAACAACCTTTAAATCATCCTACACTTTCTCTCAGTATCGCTTTGTTTTCACAGTTGTGTCGCTCAAACACGTTCATACACACACACACACACACACACACACTTGTACTTCTTGAATTCTGAGGTCTAAGACTGAAATAATATATTACTTATACCACAACCCCCCCAAAATCCCCATCACTCCCCCAAATAGAGATCTGCATATTCCAACATTGTGCACTGTTTCAAAAAACAGCTTAACCCCCCAAAAGAGCCCTGCAAACTAAAACTGCTTCTGCTCCCTTTCTTAAATATTTGCACGTTCAAATTGCTTCCCGACTTTCCAAAAATGGCTTCACTTTTGAAAAGTGCTACAAAAATACCTTCACTCTTTTTTGTTTTAAACATCCCCGTCACATTGCGCAGAACCTATTATCACTCTTCCAAAATGTATCTGAATCAAAATATTCTAATTTTGCAAATATTTTTCACAAAGATAAGCACAAAAAGTCCTTTGGGGGCCTTGCTCAGAACCATCTGAAACAATTTGAGCTGAGAAGATTTCAAGTTGTTTTAATAAGTTTTTAAGATGTAAAAGAGAAATAGTGAAAAGCTCTGATGTTCTGGCATCACAAAGCTATGCACAAGATATCTTTTGGCATCACAGCCTTGGTGAATATTAGCAGCCAAGAAATAATCGCCCTGTTTTAAAGCGGTTGAAGGGACGGCACTATGGTTTCATGCCATGTTTAAGGCCTTGTTTCTCCTTATTTTCTCCTGCTGATTTGTATCATTTGAGTTTGTTTTTTACTTGCATGCTAGTTTAGGACAGCTGGGATAGGCTCCAGCGCCCCCCGCGACCCTGAAAAGGATAAGCGGAAGCGAATGGATGGATGCTAGTTTAGCTTTAGACACCAAAACTTTTGTATTCTACTATAGTAGAGTAGTTACTTAAAGACTGCTTTAATCTATATGATAATTTGGGTTAACCCTACACGCTGAAAAATTATGCTTACCCATTGTGTTTAAATCTGGGACCTTAACTTATTTTCCATTGTGGACCACATACAGCTCATTTTGATTTCATTTTAGTTTCCTTTCTGCCAGTATATAGAAGTCTAACCACAAATGTAATCCCTTAGATATAATATAAAAAAAGAAGTGCTTTAACAGTAGGTCTCAGTTTTTCAACATCATAAAGAAATGCTCTTGTAGTAAATGAAAGTTGGAGTCTTTACTGGTCTGATTCTGGTCTCTGGGCCTTATGCTTGACACCCCTGGTTTAAATGAAGTGCTAAAGGGTTAGACAAGTTGGGAATGTGACAGGCATGTCACTATTGCCACAACTGTCACTTCTGTTAAAGGAAACCTTGTTCGTGTCTTTAACAAAACAACAGTATTTGACATGCTCATGTCTTCCTGTAGTTTACAAAAAACGCCCACAAGTATCCTTCATTGCATAAATGGCTCTGAAAAGTCTATGACTCAATTTGGACCTCAGAAAGACAAGAGCACATGCACGCACCAGTTTGAACAGAGGTGTTATCATCTAAAATCATGTTTCATCATGTTCATGAGTCTCTCTGGTCCCGATCCGTTTGTCAGTAAATCTGGTGTCCAGATGGTGAAGGAGGGAAACATCATACTGTCGTCCCTAAAGAAGCGATATACAGAGCCGCGTAGCTGGCGTGAATCTCTTTTCCACCAGTACCTCTGTGGACCCGCAGAAGTGTCTATCGGGCCACGTCTGCCTGCTTATCCAAGTGGCCACAGGGGAGGGCTAATTAGCAGTTCCCATGGAGAGACACTGTGGCCCTAATAAGAGACGGAGGGAGAAGGAGAATCAATTAAACCTGCGCTGACCCCTGGAAACATCATGGGAGAATCCGTCTCCACACAACCTTTAAAATGAGACAGCAATATGATGGCGGGAATTTAAGCCTCTTGCAGATGAATTTGACCACTCTGGCCTATTTGTGGAGGACAGGCAGTGCAATGAAATGAACACGAGAAAACGGCTTGTATGTGAAAGAAGGCCTGATCCTTATCCCATCTCCAACCTCAGTTTCCTTCTAAGACCTCGATGATATTCTGCTGTGGACATGGACAGCTGGAGATCACCTGTTATACTTCTATGAAGTCTGCTTCATAGAAGTATAACAGGACTTGCACCCCAGTGGACATTGCCCACCTGGGGCTCATGTGTAGTTGGTGGACTGTAATGTACGTTCATTGAAGAGACGTCCTTAGGATCACGATATTCAAGCAGAACCTGCACTGATTCTCGCTCATCTTCTGAACACAAAATGTATGCTAACTGGACTTGAACAGACTCCCAATCCCAGCCTATTTCTAACAGGTTAGACAGGCTACCAGTAAATGTAGAATCATGCTAACCTAACATAACAAAAAGAAATAAATCTTACATATTTGACCTAGGTCAGTAAGTAAAATAGGTATGTAAGCATTCAGGACAGCTGACAGTATAAATAGGGATACAGCGACTCGCTATTTAACAGTTAGCGGTTGCTGCCATGCTAGCTTTGACTTACGAAGCTAGCTATCAGCCTGTAGCACTTTTTCCTGTGTCATTTTTGAGAGCTGTCCAGTGACAAATTTGTTGCCACTCCTCACATAAGCACGAGTTGCATTTAAACAAACACTTAAAACAGATGCTGTTGCCAAAGTCCAAACCACAAATACATTTGTAAGTGTTAATTTGACTTGAGACAAATGCATTTTCAGTTTGCCAGATCCCATTAACATGACACATCAGCTGCATTGTTAAAGCAGTCAAACATGCTGCATTACTTCCGTTTAAAAGAATGTTGTATCTGTATGAGTTGGTGGTGCTACATGGTTAACGTGCAACAACCTTTCACATATAGCCAGGAGTTAAAGTGACACCTTCAGTTAGTGAGCAATTAAATCTAATAGGCAGGTTAGTGCATATTACTGTTGAGTTCATTTTAATCCACCTGTCGTTGCTTCCAGTGGCAACATGGAGACACTTGCTCAGTAATCAGAAAATGATGACATCCCAAAACCTGGTTACATGGTTACATGTCAGCACTGGTTACATGTCAGCACATCTTTTTTTTTTCTCTTCCTTCTCATCTCAGTGATGCGTTAAAGGTCCTACTGCAATAGAAGATTTTGTTTTTCAAAAAGTTCAGCAAAATATCACCAAAGAAAGAAATGTTTGCAAAGCTTGTCACACAGTGTGTTGCTAGCTATGGCTGTTGTATTTTTCAGATGTAAGAAATACAAAACAGGACTAGAGAGGAAGATGGGTGATTGTTTTTAAAGGTATGGACTATTCAAGTAAAATTTTATAAGCTGGGACTGATACTGTAAACTGCTTTGTAGTGTCTTGAGGTTGGAAATGAGGCAAAGCATGAATCATTTGCTTATGTCTTGTTGTTTTCAGTTGTATACAAAATCTACTTCAATACAGGTTATTAAACCACTTATTTCAGAATCATTTTAATTCCCACGCTGAATTGTTACACCCGATCTTTGGGTTCACTCACACATAATTGCTTGACACCAACAGCTTCACTTTTAGGAATTTGGTTTGTTCAAAATTTTAAACTGTCAGCTAAATCAATGTTGCATACGCACTGGCACCAATACTGCGATACTAACCAGTCTGATACCGGAAACAATTTAACAAATTCTCAATATACAAACATAAAGCTGTTTCTACATTTCATTTATGCCCTTAAATTTCTGAAAGTGTCCTCAAATATTTAAAAATGTTTGCATTTTCTAAGTGTTACTGCTTATAAATGTGCTTTTACATTTCAAAAATGTTTCTTTCAAAGTATGTCTAGATCCGGTCAAAAATACCCTCACTTGTGACATTTTATGCAAAAATGCACAAAATGCACAAAATTATTTCCTATTTAAACTTTAAAGAACAGATTTTGTTGTTTGACTTGGATGCGCTCTAATGCAGAGGTCCGGTACCAGTCCGTGAGTTGTTTGGTACCGGGCTGCGAGAGTTGAGGCTCGGGTGTGAAATTTATAGTTTTCAGGGTTTTTATCGTTATTTTTTTATCGTTAATTTGGGTTCCCGGGGTCTTCTCCTGTGTATTATGAATAAATCATCTTTTTTTTCTACCAGTACTGTTTTTTCTTTTTGTATTTATCTGCAACACCTATGTTGAACATAATCCGGTCCGTGGCGCAAAAAAGGTTGGGGACCGCTGATCTAATGGTTATATTAACATATATCACTGATAGCAACAGTGATGTTGTTATCAGTGGTGTGGTGTTTGCTGAAAAACAGAAACTTGTGGGATCAATATGCAATGCATTGTGGGTAGCTTCCTCTCATTTATGTTTTGGGAGTTGAGAAACAAAGATCTAGAGCGAAGCAGCAGAGGCACCTCAGGAGGGAGGACAGGATAATGAAAAGTTTGATTATCTGAGTTGCACTCTGTTTTCAGCAGTAATTCATACCAGAAATTAAATTCTGCATAGAGTTCTCTTAATTTGACTTTAATTAAACAATACTCTATAAATGGTACTTTCAATGACCAAATGTTCCCATGTAGCCCGGTGGAGGTCCCCAGGCATTAAGACCGCTGTAGTTGGTCTCATGGGGGTGGACTTGAGTCTGATTTGCAAGAATGACAGCTGATGACTTCAAAAAGTTAATTAACTTTTCAATTAAGTCTGCATCTGACATCAAGTTTTGTTTGCTATAGAACAACTAGACTGCTGTTCAGGGAGAAACAGGCTTGTGTAATGTAATAGATTGATGCACTTCAGTGTTTGAGCGATCGAATAATGGTTTGTAATGTGAGCAAGTGAAGAGATTGTACTCTGGATTTGTTTTAATTTTGTCGTTAGATCGGTGCTATCGTTGTGCTTGAGGAAGTTTTAGATGGTGTGAGCTCAAATATCATGCAGTTCAATTTGACTCCATGAATATTTGTGTTGAAGTGAATTATTCTTGATGCAGTTAAGTTGTTCATGATCTATTATCCATTTTTCCTGTGTTATCCAAGGCACGAAAATATTAGCAACATGCTTGAAATTCTGTAAATAATCTTTTAAAACATTTTATTACTATGATTATATTATTAAAATTATGACTATTCAAAACAAGTTGTTCAACAAAAATATATTAAAGAAGTTTTTTGTTAGTCCCCTCGTGTCCCAGTTTGGGTTCAACGGGGCAAATTGACCTCTTTACTTACTTAGTTTAAGATTAGGCTTAAAACCTGCTCTGGGCTCCATCCCATGTTGTGATACAGAGCTATTTAAATGAAATTGTATTGAAAATCCTTTGCAGTCGATGACTGCCTGAAGTCTAGAGCCCATGGACATGTGTTTCCTCCTTTGAGATGCTCTGCCAGCTCTTTACTGCAGCTGCTGCTTGTTTTGTGTCTCTCTGCCTTCAGCTTTGTCTTCAGTAACTGAAAAGCATGTTCTTTTGGGTTGACATCAGGTGACTGACTTTGCCATTGAAGCATTTCCTATTTCTTTGCCTTGCGAAACTCTTGGATTGCTTTCGGTCATGGTGGATGGCAGCTAGGGATGGGTATCGTTTAGGTTTTATCCGATACCAGTACCAAACCGGTACTTTTGAAACGGTGTCGGTGCTTAAACGGTGCTCGAACTGGTGCTTAAAGAATGAAGAACACAAACTTTGTCCAAAAACCTCTCATGTTTAGCTTTTTTTTGTAAAAAGATAACAATATTAGCCTTTTCTGCAGCTATAGGGGATTTATGGTATCACTCTTGGCTGGAAGCAGTGCTTAATCAATGGGGAAAAAAAACACCAACTTTGTCCAAAAACCTCTCACGTTTAGCTGTTTCCCTCTTTTTCTTTGGTCATTTTAGCCTTTTTGGCCAGGGTGAAGGGAGTATCTGCCATCAAACAAGAAGACAGCCGCATGTAACTATGACGGTGTTTGCTAGTTCACCTTACATGCATTAATTTAATAACGTGGTTAGCCTACTCAACATCAATTACACACGAACAACATTAAGCTACTGACCCAGAGAAGAACGGCTGCTGCTGCATCATCATCCGTCATCATTTCTGCTACACTGGCAGGGCTAGGGGCCAGGACTCTCCTCTTCGGGTTTTTGGGGGATGTTGCTAACTCCGGGACCAATAACAGGCACCACACCCGCAGTAGATGTGCTCGATGTGAGGTCTCGCAGCAAGCTATCAAATACGGTGCATTTCTCGGCTTTTAAAAAAACGCTATGCGTCGCCAGGTGTTTCATCAGATTCGAGGAGTTACTTCCTTTGCACAGTATCACCTTAAAGCACTTGTTGCAGGCTGCTGAGTTTGCATCTTTTGCTGTGAAGTACAGCCAGACTTTTGACCACTTCGCCTTGGGCGTTTTTAATATGTAGCTCTGCTCTAAAAGAACGTACGTACCTGGGCCCGCCTACTATCCTCGGAAAGGTAAAATGATTGGCTAGAATCCAAAGTGTATGACATCTCAGGAAAAAAAGCACCGAAATAAAGCACCGAAATGTGCGCTGCTTTTCGGTCTGGTTACTACCGCTTATGTCAGAACCGGTGCCATCATGGCACCGGATACCGGTACCCATCCCTAATGGCAGCCACACATGCTGAAGCCATAATACTGCCTCGAACATGTTTGACAGATAACGTGTGCTTCGAATCATGAGCTGTTTCGCTGCTTCTCCATCCTTTTCTCTCCCCGTCATTTTGGTGCACGTTCATCTTGGTTTCATCTGTCCAAATATTTCTTTTTTCAGAACTGTGCAGGCTCTTATGCGTAGTTATGAATCTGGCCTTCTTGTTGTTAAGTGAAACCAGCGGTTTACACCTTGTTGTTTCCAGTCGCAAAGGCGGCTGTTGATTTTAGACCTTGACGATGATACGCCTACCCCCTCGAAAGCGTTAAAGACTTGGTTAAATGTTGTGAAGCTGTTTTTCTTTGCCATGGAAATAATTCTGTCATCATGCACTTTTGTTGTCTTCTGTGGTTTTTCAGACCCTTTGGGTGTTGCTGAGCTGGCCATTGCATCCCTTCTTTTCATTGCTGATTTGTTGATTTTGCCACTCCTACAGTGTTTACTGTCTCTCTGACCTGATAGGCCCTCATATCCACTGACACCTCTTTGAGCCGTGTATTTAACACTACAGTGAAAAATATAAGTTAAACACATTAAGTGAACAGGCCTCAACTTGTCCAAATAATTTTGAGGATCTGAAAGTGTCTTTGTTCACATTACTGCCACTGCATATCCACACAGAAAAGCAGATTTTCAAGGAGAATTAAAAGACTACAGCACATATTAATATGAGAATAAGTGATTATCGTATCCTTCTTGATATTAGATCAAATATGCTTCACCATTTGCTTACAGCCACTCTCTCTTTGAATACAGTATTTTCAATCAGTGCACGATTCCTCAATTTTCAGCTAATATTAAGGAGTGCGCCAGGCTCTAATTGAAGTGGCTGTGTGCGCTGATGTGAGGACAATGTGCTAACGGAGAGCTACTCATTAGCCAGACAGTGCCTTACACCTGGGGTTCATTCAGAGCACAGGTCAGAGGGCACGGGAATTTGTACGATAATTATTGACAAGCAGATGTTATAAAATCATTTATGGTAATGCAGTCATAATAAATGGGCTGTGTGCAGCCGGGCAGATGAGTGTCGGAGGAGAAAGTTTATGCAAGATGGAGAGAAAGGAGGGAAATTGACTCCAGTAAGCTTTTGTGGATGATGAAGAAAATCTATGTCGTAACGAGCACTTGCTTGCATCTCACGACACACACACACATACAAATCATCTGTACACTCAAGGATTTGACTGGTGAAGAATGGGGATAAAGCTATTTTAAGGTGTTTTATTGTGTGTAAATTTAGCAAAATAAAATAGTAAAATTTGAATCTTTCACTGGAGGCACATTTGAGTGTTATGTTGCTAAAATAGCATTTTCCGTATGGTTGCAGGCCGAGAGTCACACTTAAAATGTGCGCTTAGGTGTTTGCTACATGTCTAGTTGCTCTTGATCACAATGCCTCCATTTAATTATAAAAATAACCCCTATCCTTGGTGCAAGGAGGCTCCTCACAAATAAAATATTAGGAACTAAAAGGGGGGAGAAAGCTAGGTGTCTTTACATATATTGTCATTTGCTATAAGACACCCTATCTGTCTCTCGAAATGTGTCAGGAATTACCACCAATTCCAAAAACATGCATTAGCCCCCACCTTAGGTGCAATAGTTCTTTTTACAGCGGGCAAATATCGCAGCGAAACATGGCTGTGCGAGGCAGCTAACCTGGCAGCTGGCGGAGAATAACCCAGCACAGGAAGAAAGCAACCATGTTATCATGCACACACATGTGGCCTGGGTAAAGATTAAGCCGTATTCATCCCTGGCTGCTTCGCTCTCTCCTGCCTCAGTCCATCACAAGATATGGCAACCGTTCAGCCAGGAAGCCAGGAGAGGTGCCATGGATTTCACGGCGTTCCCAAATCAGGCCGTCTGGAGACTCGGGCGAGGTGCTCTGCCGCTCTGCAACTCGCCTTGGCTTTCCCACAGATCATAAGCTCTGTACTGATGCTGGGGGTTTGGAATTTTTCTGGATGGGAGTGTCTGCTAACAGAGGCTCCCATCCACCCACCCAAACACACACGCATACACACACATTGACTAAATACAATCCCCTGTTGTGTGCATGGAATTGGGAATCATCTGCTGATTCATGCTTTCTGAGGACTATTGTTTGACAGCGTGTTAATATTTTCTGGGAATTTCTTTTTAGGGGAGTGGATTTACGTGAATGAAAGAAAGAGTGTAAGAAAGGAAAATGATTATTTAGCATGGAGAAGTGAGGGATCATTGCATGTCCCTGCTGACATGTACATTATCACTGAATGGGACTGAGGGCTCAGAGTGCTGTTGGCCTTGACTTGGGAGAGAGGCTTACACCCTGAGATCTACTTAGAGGCCTCTTGCGGTTAAGCCCCTAATAATTCCTGCAGTTCCCTTAAAAAAAAAAGAAGAAGAAGAAACACAAAGGGGAAACAAAGTGATGAATGCAAGCTGTAGCTTAATATATCAGGAGGTGTTCTCAATGAGCTGGAAGCTTTGAGTAAGAGGAAAGGCCAGTAACATGGGTCAACAAAAGCAAAGATTAAAAAGATATTAAGCAGCACTTTGATGCACTTGAAGCAAGTGCTGAAAACGATAGAAAGCAACTCTGCATAAGCAAAAAAACTGTCATAATCTCCAAAGGCTGAGAGTAAATCTTCTTTTTATAATCAATCTGTCTCAAACTGTAGCAGCAGTCAGTTGTGTCTAACTCACACACACTTGCTTTGTTTGGCCAAGAGTCCACAACCCCAAAATATCCGGTTAAATTTCATTCATAAGGGAAAAAAGTTTTGAACCTACTCAAAAATTTGTGTTAAAATCTTAGTTTATTTGTGTATATTCTGTGCTATGTTTGAGCATGCTTTAGCAGCTTAAAGGCAATCACAGGAAATCTACCCCAAATTTCTCAAAACATTATACAAACAATTACTTTACAGGTGTTTGCAGGAGAGTATAGTGGGGAAATGTCCCTAACAACATCCAGCACCTTTGTATTTTCCATCCCTAGCAATAATGATAATACAATTACAATATTGTCCACTCTTAATTCAAATCAGTGATATAGCTTCTTTAGTATTAATATTATTATTTGGCCATTTTGCCTTTATTAGACAGAATAAGGGAGACAGAAAACGTGAGATCAAAAAGCAGACATGCTGGCCAAGAAGTGAGGCGCACAATCAGTGCTGGTGACATTTGTGTGCCTGCTTTACCCAACTTAATGTAGGTTAGTAAAAACTACTGGGTATGATAACTGACACAGCTAACCTCTATAACAACAGAGCCACTTTGTACATTTACTGTGAATTGTGAAGCATATGTAACAATGTAGCGTTGAAACTGTATGTTATTTAATGAATTTCAGAGTATTCTATAAATGGAATGTACATTAAATTTGTGTGTGTTTGTGTTTGTGGTTTGTGTGTGTGTGTGTGTGTGTGTGTGCGCGCGCGCGCGCTTGTAATACTTTCCAGTAAAACAGGTAGCTCATTATGCAACTGTTTTACTGGTCCAGTGCACTTGAGATAGACTAAAATGAGTCTGACACCCTGGCTCTGCAGTCATAATCTCAGAACTTCCCACTCATCTGGAATAAGCCACGACAATAACTGTTGCTCACCAGATTTAATCAGTATTGGTGATTAACTTGTAGTTATTCTGGAAAGGTTTACTCGGAAATCTAAAGTCAGAAACAGGATGTGTTTAAAAAGTAGGCAGCAGAATTTACACATTATTTTATATTTTGCTTTCAAACTAATATATTCCATTAAAGTTTAAATGATTTGCATGGGTTGTATTTAACTCCTTCCAAAATCCTTTTTACACTGAATAAGAAGATTTGGCAAAACATCATCAAACTCTTGCTCATTTTCTGTTGATCAATTAATGCATTAACTGGCTAATTTGAGCCGGAAATTGGCAAAACAAAGAGCTCTGCAGAGCTGCAGCTAATGAAATAGAATTTGAAAATCACAGATAAAAATATTTATGAAAAGTAATGTGTGTGTGTGTGTGTTTTTTTAAATAAAGTCATACATAAATCAAACACTATGTATGAGTAACAAGAACCAAGTGATAAAATTGGTGTAAAAATCTCAGAAATTTTGCTAATTTGCACCAGCTGTTAGGTGGTAAAATCAATCTTTTAAGGCACACCCCTCATTTAGGGTGTTTGCCACAAAAAAAAAGTCATGAAACAAAACAAAAATGAAGACTTGTTCGCACAGTAATCACGGGTTGCTAATGCAAAAGAAAAAAAAGTCATTTATTGGTCTGAATTCATGCCGTGAACTTCAGTAATAAAGTCTCATTTTGCGCTCTGAAACTTTTTAATGGAAGCGCATGGAAACAAAAGGCACTCTGCATCGCCTTGAGAGAGCTCTGAAGTGAAGCCAGGTAATGACAATGGGTTATCCAGGCATAAACAATTAGCTTACCCATCTGAATATTCAAGGTGATGCCCGAGCCATTTGTGTTGTACTTCCTACATCTTCGCTTCAGCACACACAGATGATGGGGGGAGGGGGCACAGCGCTGCAGTAGTGAATCCAAAGTGGTTTCCCTGTGTCAGTAATTTTTTATTTTCCAAAAAGCCACTGGTGCAGTGTATTAGTCATAATTTATGTTTATCATCCCTTGTACCCCGACTGACTTCAACAAACCGTTTAACGCTCCAAGCATATGTGCATATGGCTGCTTTAATAGTTATTCTGCATGGAGGAGCACTTTAAAGACTCTAAATCACTTCTTTGGACAAACACTAATGAATTATGTCACCACAAGTGCAATTGAAAAGTGCAGTGCGAACCAGTGGTAATTATTGGGACTCTTGGAGATTTTAATTATCAGGAGGAAGCTCCTTCAAAGTGTAACTAACAGGATTCAGAAGGAGGGCGATGATGGGACAAATCACTCTGAAGCACTTCGGTTACAAAAAAAGAGGACGGACGAGACAAGTGGGTCCCAAAAAAATTTGATTTTTTTTTTAAAAGTTTAAATTAAAAAAAACAAACAACTTGCTGATTCTTCTGTAATTTAAATAAAATCATGCAGCCTTTTATAAATTAACTGCCAAATGTTTTTTATTTAGTTTATTCATGAATGTGTTTGAGGTGAAAAAGTCATCCTCACCAACTGAAGGAAAAGCCCAAAAAGCAAATACATTGCTGAGTTGATGCTCATCATGAATTATTTAATGCGTTGTTTGTTCCTTGCATGCGGAGCCTTACGTCCTCATGCATGTTGGCTTTTAATAAAACATGACCTTTCCTCCAGTCTTAATCTCACATCTACTTTTTGCATTTACTTTTGAAATGTGAAAACGAGACAAAGCTGCATAACAGACTTTCTTATTTATCCACCATCATCTAGGCTTATTTTGTCATCAGCAGCACCTGATTTTTATTTTTTTAAAATGCTAAAATTTCAGTCTTTTCCTAATCTCTTTTCCCATGTTTACTGACATGTTATAAAGTTTGTTTACAAAGTCAGATGCAGCCGGTGTCATCGCACCGAGTGTATTTATGTCTGAATAGTTAAGCACGACCATTATGAATGTCCTGAAATCAGGTTTATTCTAGTAAAAATATCCTCATTCCAAATCATTAAAAAATGGCAACGAGCTGTGTTTTTTTCTCCACACAAAAAATAGCTGAAATATGGCGTGTGAGAAATGTGCAAGGTGGCCGTCTTACAGAAGGTGTAGAGGTGGGATAAATTTAATTACAGCTTCAAATATTCATTTGGCAAATATATCAAGGTTGGAAACACAGGCCCAGAAATGGCAAGCCAGCCTGGCAGGCGCTCACAATAGTGGATGGCAAATGACAGTAATCCATGAAAAGAGACCAGACATTTATAGAATTTATAGAGAAGGACTCGCCATCCCAGATCTCTGCTGTTTGTGGGATTTACTCACTGGCATGTTAAACGTAGGAGAATATATATAATAATCCAAAACATGTTTTCTATCCACTACTTTAGTTGCTACATTTCCAAACTGATTAGGGTTTAATTATTGAGATGTTTGAACACATTTTCAAACAACTCACCTGACTTTTCATGGGATTAGTCTAAACACTGAGAATATTTTCAGTTAAATGTGCAAAGCCCTCATTTTATTTTCATTTCAGCCTAATGAGCACATACTGACACTCTCAAAGAGCGGTTGCTAATTTCAGTTATGCGAGAAAGGAGCCGCAATCTCTGTGAGTCTTTTGTTCTGAGGCCTCAGACGGTCACTCGACACCGTCGCGGTAGCAGGAAACGCAACATGTGAGCTTCGCTGCTCTCTGATCTAACACGCTTGCCTTCTCGTCTCCAGCTGTGCAACGGGTTGTAGCAGCAGCAGCACCAGCGAGGCATCGAGCACAGGTGAAGGTACACTAGGGCACTTCCTCTTCCTGTGACAGCGAGCAGAGGCGGCCTACTTTGCCTCTGTTATCTCGCTTTGCCCTGCTTAGGGTTGATTTAATCAGCAGGTCGGAGCGGGTGGTAAAGGAGGAAGACGGCCTACCTCACCTTTCCCAAAGCCTGGAAATGGAGGAGAGCACGTGGGCGCTAAGTGGTTCTCCGAAGACCACACAGTCACAGAGTCCCAGTACCGGTGCCAAACATCCACCCTCCTCCCTATCATCTGCTCCTCCCACCCACAATCAGATTAGAGCAGTTCAAACCTCACCCGCCTCACCTCCACCTCCAGGGGGCTCTTTCTTGGGCACGGTTGGGGCTCGGAGCAGGAATCGCTTTCAGGAGGGGAACATGAGGCATCGGTGGGAGCTCAGGTGCAGGGTTTGGTTAAACTTTAATAACAAACTGGTGCAAAACAGTTTAGTCAAAGTTGGAAACTGACACTGACCTACATAATGGAAAGCCACAAAACATCTTCGGTTTGCTGCATGCAACATTGTTATTTCATACTAAAGTCACACAGACACTTCATTGTAGGATCCTGGGTAATAAATTCAGACGGTGAATATTTCTCACCTTAAAGTAAAGACATCGACTGTAAATGAAAGTTTCCTTAGTATCTCGTGTCACGCAACCTTCGGCTTATATTGCGTTTCATACAATATGAGCCAATTTCCGGGCAAATTAGAACAAATCAACATCTTGACTGTGTCATAAATCTGAACAGAAACTTTTGTTTGAGTAAAAACAAGAAGTTATGATGAGCTGTAAGAGAAATCCCCCATACGGGCTTATGTTTACGTTCAAGGAAGTCGCGTGAACAACAAGGAAACCGCCGTTCAGCAGTCACTGTTGTTTTGTTTTTAAAAGATGACCAACATGATTCCTTAACCGTAACCGAGGGTTTATTACTGTAAAAGTTTAACCATTTGAAGCAGTCATATCAACCCACAGCACAACCTAAATATTATAAACTTAACCAGAAAACATGGTAACTTGCAAACTACTTTCTTTTCAATGGTTTTGAAGCCCAGACAAATTGATTTAGACCTGCTTTTAAGAAAGGACGATAAGGAGGATTGATGAATATAGAAAACTTCTTTTGGACAGTAGTGAAAATTTTTACTTTTAAGGCTGTGGTTCTGAAAACGTGTGTGATAGGTCTTGCCAAAGAAACCTGTCACACAGCAACATCAGTGTTTGTTTGGGATGAGATACAGAAACTTGCTAATGACTGCGCCCGAGCACCACCTACAGAGATTTGAATGTCATCATCGACAACAACAACAAAAAAGAAATCTAAGGAAAAAGATGTAGAAGTGTTGGACAGAGTCGTCTGATTCATGTTTGGTTGGTGCCATGGCAGAACCAAAGAAACAGACGAGGCGATGGGAACTTCTTGCAAAATCAAGACGCTGAGTTAAAATCGTAGTAGTCGGGCTGCTGCACCTTGAAGTTTTGAACAACTCCAACGTCTACCTCCACGTCAGCCCCTGCGACGTTACCACTACTGCTCAAATCAAAGACTCGTAAGAAGCGAGTAAATTTGCGAGCCAAATCGCGAAGCGACCTTCAGCTCGGCTGCTGCACGAGAACAGCCTGTGTGGAGGTATGGGAGACGGGAGGAAAGTAGAGGTGGTGGCGGTGGGGTGGAAATCAGGGAGGGAAGGAGGGATGGATGTAGGAGGAGGATGAGGGGGAAGAGAGGGAGGGAGGGAGGATTGATAAAGCCTGATCTGTGCCACGGGGCATTTATGGCTGTTGGGGAGGCAGGGGGACGGGGATAGGGGGAAACGGGTGGGAGGAGGCATTGTCTGCTGTGTCCGTGCGTTTATAGGATTGAGCTCAAGTTTCCTTTGTGTTTCCATTTTGTTGAGGGATTATGTTCTTTGAGAGAGTTGTGCAAGCAGGCAGGCACACAGAGTGGAGGCGGAGAGGGAGAGAGAGAGAAATGGGTGAGGCAGGGAGGGGGCATGAGGGAGGGAGGATGTCTTTGTTCAGAGCGTTGATCATGAACAAGACAGATAGCGGAGGGTGTGTGTCTGCAGGAGTGTGTGCATGTAAGTGAGCGTATCTGTGTGTGTTTAAATGCCAGAGAGAGAGCGTGTTTATGTGCGTGTGTGTGTGTCAGAGAGAGCAAAGCAAGATGTCAGGACATGTAACCAGCCATGTAACAATTTAAAATCAATTTGCCTCCCAAGAAGGAATTGCTCTGCGAACAGTTTTTCCCTCCGAGCGTTCTACAGGACTTTCATTCTATCTAAATAGATATCAATTACATAATCGCTTTTCTTCCCTCTGCCCGGCCGCCGGCTGCAAAGTTTGTCACACCGAGCTGCGGTGTAATTGCCCCTCAAGTCGTAATGTTTTGTGATTGCTTGTGACATTTGCAATGTCATTGATCAAACAGGGCACAGTTCTAATGAAGACGCAGAAAAGCTCTGACTGAAGCGAGGAAGTGGGGTGGAGGAGGTGGCGATGGAGGGGTGGGGTCGGGGGGTGTCTTATGCTTCTCGTGAACTATGTCAACTGAAGCAACAGTTTCATGTTGGAAACCACCTCCTTTCCCTCGAACCGTCACATCCAAAACCACTTTTCCCTCATTAATCGATTGGTGGCGGATGAAAGTGTGTGCCTCTCCAGCATTCATCATAAATTCAAAAAAAGAAAAAAGAAGAAGTAACTGGAAGTCTTAACTGGTGATAATCTGAGCACTGAAAGTTTTCCAGCTAAATACACTTACCTTGTTCCAACCCCACTGGGTAACCACGCGCCCATTGTGTTTTCCTCAACTTGTTAAAACACCACATGGTACATTTGCATAGGATAACCAACATATAGCGAATCATTTGCATGCCTGAAAGTGCACTTGAGTAACCGTAATTACACGTGACACCAATTACTCTGTTACTTTGTATTAAATTATAATGGAAAATTCCACTAGAGAATTGGAGCCTAATTGCATCTTAATTTGCATAATTTTGCATATTAATCACATCTCAGATGAATAATAAATTTCAGCCGATTTTTTTAATTTATGCGCAGATACAAAAACAAGTTGAAAAATAATTTGTGAGTGAAAAAAAAAAAATCAGAAACTATTACTAAGAGCATTTGTGCTAATTTCTCTCATTACCCGACGTTTAAGTTAAAGATATCTGCTCTCTTGATCAACGAGTTCTGCATTTGGAAATTGACGGTTCACTCCGGCAGAAAAAAAGACACAAAAGAGGTGCGGAAATGTGAATTTTGGAAATGCCCGTGCGTCCGTTTTAAATAAAAACTTTACGACTCTATTTAAAGCTTTTTCCGCTGCAGCCATGCCAAATGTATTCTGCAATGATAATTCAAATCACTTTCCACCTCTACCTTTTCTTTCTTTCTCTTTCACTCTGTCTCTTTTTTTTCCTGGTCAACACCTGTGCCTGCTATTGTGTGTGGCTCCCTGCCAGCTCACACAAAATCCAATACCTGTGGCCCAGATTAAATTCAAATTTACAAAAACAACATATTTTCAGATTTAACACGCCATCCTTTCCAACACAAAGTTGACCAAGTAGTTCTAAAAACCTGATTATGAAGAAATGTAAAAAATAAAATAAAATTTGAAATTGCAAAATACCACTTTTGTAAAAAAGAAAATGTAGATATAAATATATATATGAATAGGTTTTATATGAGCCAACGCAACCTCTTCTTGTGGCACAATGGTACAGGTTGTATCTGGTTAAACAAATGACTGGGTTTTTTAGTTTACTGATTGCATTTTAAATGGCAAAGATTAAAAAAAGGATACATCCAAACACCTCAGCTTTACAAATATTAGGCGATAATGTGACACACTTACAAGTCATTACCATTTTGACTGTAATTTCAGCTTCTATGACTTTTGTTTCGTTTTGTTTCACTGAGACAATTTTGAGGGACTGCATATTTAAATTTCACTCGGTATACAGATAAAGTTCACTGCCATGCATGGCTGTGGGTGTGAATGCCAGAAAAATAAAGAACATATAAAGAAACTGATAAATTTGGCTTGTACAGTATATCACTGTGTGTGGTCAGTAGGGCTATAGAAGCACTGTCAATACCAGCTTCTATTACAGTATATTACAGTATATATTGTGCGTTATAGGCAGCAGTTAACAGGTACTTATTTGGATAGCGTCATCATTTTCTTGAGCTGAGAAATGTTTCTGCTTTCTTGTCATTATTTGTTTTAATCCCCAGGTTAGAAACCACTAAGTTAAAGTGAGACGTTTCACCTCGTCCTCCCACGTGAACAGCAAAGCTAAAGTGCCATTTACATTCATTTTGTGACGTCTAGGATGTGCTATAGTTGTGATTCCACCCAGACGGCGTGCCCTTATATTTTATATCCACATGTTGTTTATTGATGGAGTTGTCTCATTGCCTCTGATGAACCAGTGTCCATATTTACTCTCAGTGACCTGCCTCGTGCACTCTGGAGGGTTTGTTCAGCACGGTATGTTCATCTCTGTTAGAGCACGTTACACCAGCGTGGAGCTCAGCCGTGGACAACAGTGCCTTTCAGTGGCACAACAGAGGAACGGACCCAGCGAAGACGCAGGCTGCAGTGTTACAGCTCACACGCTGTGATACTGAGTGACAATAATAACACCCTGAGGGTCCGACACTACAACATTATAAGACTAACGGGAAATTAGATTGAATGAATTCAGAAAGAGCAGAAATACTGCTGGGCCTCGAAGGCTATAAATCTGCCAAATATTTTGGAGGGAAATTACCTTCATTTATTAATTTAGTAATTATGACTCATTTACAGTCCCATTTGAAGATACTAACTCCCGAAAATCTCAAAACCAACCTCAACTGAAGAAGGTACATTACCTTTAAGTCAAGTTCAGCTCTTCAAATGACCCCAAACAATACACAAGACTTTGATATGGCTGTATGTGATCACCTTTAAACAACATCACGATTACTTACACTTGCAATACAACAACATGAGGAGAGACCTGGGGAAGTTTCACTAATGTGAACTTTACAAGAATTTGAGCAGCTTCAGATTTGTTATTATCAGCTAAATAACACCAAAGTCCTTCTACAACCCTGCAAAGCTTACAGATTTATCTAAAAGAACATTTTTACCATGACAAGTGCAGGTATAGAATCTGTTCTAAATCTGATGAAAATCTTTCAAACTTAATGAACCCTGAATTTGCCCTCAAATAAGGCGAAATTTGCCCATCTGAATTATACTTCCACTCCAGTCTTTGCTACTTCTCCCACAGATTTCAAGTCCAGGATTCTTTGAATTCCACAACTTGCTCTGATAATGTCTCTGATCGTGCCCTGCATTGTTAGTGCACATCGTGGCCCTGTCTTGGGGGCCTTCCCTATGTCAGTTCAGACTGTGTATGTTTAATATACCAATGGTGCAATAAACAGCAGCCCGGACTCTAACTCTTCCTCGCTTGTGTATTAAACTGCAGATTCTCCAACAATTAATCCCACCCAGTGAGGAGTCGTTAATATTCTGCTCCACTCCACTGGCAGATGTAAAAAGCATTCTCAACTGACACATATAATTACTATGATACATCCCGGAAAGGTTTCCGTGTCTGAGCGCAATTTCAAATAACCAAGTGCTGCGCGGCTAATTATTGATAAATAAAATTAGTTGGGAGAACTTCAGGTGGGCGGGGCCGCGCGCAGGTGTCTGCTGAATGCGTGCGAGCGCGTGTGTGCACAGAGGAGGGAGAGCGCGACGATACAGCGGAGCTGACCTGCAATCACCGAGAACAGCGGGGACTTAATGATGTTTTGGTCTGCTGATCAAATTTCACATTTTCGCACAATCATTTTGGGCACCTGCTCAGAAAACAAAAGCCTGGCTAAAACTGCTGGCCCGTGTGAACAACTCAGTGTGTGTGTGTGTGTGTGTGTGTGTGTGTGTGTGTGTGTGCGTGCGTGCGTGTGTGTGTGTGTTGCTGCTGCTTTTTTCTTTTACATGTTCTCTTTTATTGTTTTTATAATAGACTACATGCGGGCAGAGACACACGTAAAGTTTGTTTTCTAGTTCCCTTATTCGACACACACACACACACACACACACACACACACACACACACACGGGATAAATGAGTATTTATCTCCCTCTACTGGACCCTATCAGTAAAACCACTTTGCTGCCTTTAATACCCCCAATGAGTGCCATTCACGCATAGAACTCTTACGCAGATCCAGTCTAGTCTTTCAAAAACAATCTGAATTCAATCTGAAGGACCGACTGTGTAAAATACGGTATAAATATGTAGTCACACATTTTGCCAGAAAATACTGAGCATGGTCTGTCTGTGCTCAAATCGGTAATGAATATTATATAAAAAAACAGGAAATAAAATGTAGCAGATCGTTATTGAAAATGTTGCAGAAGTTGAATATGATCATTATATGTGCTGTTTAGCATACTAACTTGTAGGATAGCATAGTTCAAGAGTCTAAGACTTCAAAGCAATAAAAACATATTTATAAAAATGTAATAATACTGTAGTGATTGTTCAAAGTAAACAGCAGCAGACCGAGTGCTAGAGTTCTGTGAAAGCGAAGACGAACCCCAGCACAGGCAAGGCCAAACTAACTGCTCCGATTGTTAAAATTTCCAACTGTTCTTGAATGCAGCACTGTTATGTGTACGTCGTTTTCACCATAGGCATTATGGGTACAATATGGGGTGAGTTGCATAAGGTTAGAAGAGGCTGCAGTGTGGATGGAGGCTGTCGCCCCGGTCTGTGGTGGACACGGAGCCTTAACGCTGTGTCCTTCCCGCTCTGATGCAGCGGATCAGCAGCCTCGCCGCATGCCGGGAGTTCGGCGGCCTCGTGGCCTGTACAGCGGGGGTCTGTGCCCGCAAGAACAGCTGCAAGCAGCCGGCTGCGCACCGGCAGTGGGACGGTCCGGTTGTGCGTTCCGTGCGTCTTTACACCGCGGCGCCGGGCCGGAGGCTGTGGGGACGGAGTCTCGTGTTCGCCGGTGTGAAACACAGACTGTTCTGCTCGCAGCATGGCGCTGACGGGCCCAAGGAGAGCTCCGGCCGCCGGCCCGCTATCTCTGTGGTCGGCATTCCAGACCCGATCACATGGATCAGGTGTAAGGTCATCATGTTTGCACTCGATCTGTACTTTGAGTTAGACGTCAACTCTGAGGAGTTTGAAAGAGGTGTGAAGCAGGTAACTACAGACAGGCCGTTTTACTTTTTCATCAGTACTGTCAATAATAAAAAGCAAACTTTTCATGCTTTATATGGACCATTGTTTGAAAGAGTTACCTTTAGTAGTAAATACACGTTTACATCTGATACTAGGACATCAAGAGGTCATGGATTGGATAAAGTAGGTGGGACCACACCACATTAAACTATAACTCGCTAAATAACATTTTGCTCTGTGCTAAAGTTTGCATCACATCACGTGACCTTCATCCGCCTGTTTATCTTCAGCTTTACTTTTTTTAATACCAGTGTTGTCCCACATGTGCTTGCCCCCTCCCCAAAAAGCATTTTTCCCCCCCATAAACAAATGCTTTCCACCTTCAGTGAATGCACACACAGCCAGGGATTGAACCACCAACCTTCTGATTAGTGGATGACCTGCTCTTCTATCTGAGCTGCAACCACTCCTACTGAATGAACCTGCCAAGGTGAAAACTGGGCAGGTTCATTGTGCTAATGAAGAACACATAACACGACTGAAAGCAGCAGAGCAGTTACAGTTTCAACTAGAGACTTTTAAGATTGTGTATTTATTTATTTTTCTGGTTATTACCCAGCCTGAGGCAACATGGCAGGTTGTAAACCCGTTTTAAAGACGCAAACACACACTTGTACCGTCAGGAATCGCGGCTTTTTATTAAATACTGTGGTTAAAGAGAATAAGCCACCTTTTTGTTCCTCATCCATTCCAGGCCTTGGTTCATGTCTCCAACAAGATGTCCAACGGCAGATATCATGAGCTAAAGGGGATAGTGTCCAATGAGGTAACACATCAAAGACATAACAAAGGTGTATTAAAAAAGCTGACTTTGTTGAGACTGTCCCACACAGACAGTACAGGACTGTATCAAACTGTTAGTTTTAATAAAATCCAACATTTAGTATTTATGTCAAATTAAGACGTTTTTTTTCCCACTTTCAGTCTTTTTTTTTAGTAATGATCATCTTGTTTTTCCTTCCAGATGTTGGAATATGTTGAGAAGAGGTGCGGGTCTCTCACTGATGCTCAGAGGAAGCAGCTCGGTGTCCAAATGGATGATATTGTATTTGTGCTTCCAGAGGACATCTCTGTCGTTTTTGATCAGTATGGTCAGTTTGTGAAATCAGAACATGGGATGAGGAAGTGATATGAACAGCAGGACGGACTCTGATTTCTGTCTTTTTTCTTGCAGGTAGGAAGTTTTGCTATATCGTCATGAGATTTTGGATCCTGTCATCACATGAAGGACCCGATGACCCTGAGGGTACAAAAATCTTCAAAGTGGGATCCAGTGAAGACGGCGGCCCACAGAAGAAAATTGTAACTGCTGTTTATGAGTAAGCACTCATCTCGTCATCTGTCAACATCACAAACAAGCCAATCATCCAGAAGCATGGCTTAGAAACAAATATTTCCTCATTCAGCTCTGGCATGTTAGCAGAGCTGAAGCTATGTCTGCTCTTTCTTTGCTTAAAGAAAACTTTTGATCATTAATTTGCTGAAATATGCCAAAATCTTTGTTTGCTTTACTTCTCCATATAGGCTATGCTGATGCAAAATTAAAGTGTACAAATATTTGCTTAGAGATAATTTTATGTTGGCAAAAGCTCAAAGCTACCTGCAGGCCTTCCAGCATACAGCAGGTCTGTTTTTGTTGGGAGGGGAGCAGAGCTGCTGGTGGTGAGTTGAAGGTTTTTAAAGTAAATGCAGAAAGAATAACAGTGAAATGTTCAGAAGGATCACATGGATGAGGGTCTGTGTTGTATTTAATGCCTCTCTTGGGGAAAGTGGCAAAAGTGACATGTATATTTCTACTGCTACTTCAGTCACTTGAAAGTAAGAAACAAAAATAGTACTGGTAGGAAAAAAAGGGTAAAACAATTATTTCTGCTTTCAATTTGCTTTAAAAACTAATTTTCGGGGTCATTTTTGTTTTTAAAAACTTTTTAGAGTTGTGGCATAGACTGTATAACAGATGAACATATTCACTGGGATGTCACCCATGGGTTGGTTGACATATTTTGAAGCCTTCTTGTTACCGTTTTGGGGGGGTTTAAACCAGAAGTGACCATATTTCATTGAGAAGGTGGAATTTTGCTTACTAGCTGGGTTAGCAGGGATATTTATGTAATATAGTTGTTAATAATATTTGACAGATAGAAGCTTCTTTTGGAGCTCCCTTATGATCGCCATAACAAATGGATCTAAATGTTTGATTTGGCTGATTTTTTTTGCTGGATGTCCAGGTGTGCTTCCTCTCAGGGATTTGTGTGTGATCTTTCATTCATTAGGTGAATGTGTTAACCACTACACTAAAATCAAACCTGCCCCAAATCACCCACACAGTTAAATTTGAGCTTTACCAGCATCCAGAGATATATGAAATGGTAAAAATGGCCTGTATTTGTATAGCGCTTTACTAGTCCCTAAGGACCCCAAAGTGCTTTACACATCCAGTCATCCACCCATTCACACACACATTCACACACTGTTGATGGCAAGCTACATTGTAGCCACAGCCGCCCTGGGGCGCACTGACAGAAATCTAATATCCCTGGAGTCAAATATCATGTTCTTTTGGAGCCAGCCACAGTGGCCATGTGAGGATCTGCAGTTTATTAAGTTTCTGTGTTGATTCATTTTAGACTCTGAATTTGCAGGTTGGTTTATGACCAACAGCCACACTACTGCGGTGCTTATGGACCTTTAAAACTGAGACTTTTGAAAATGCTGCTAAGCTACTTGGAGTTTGAAAATCTTATCAGCGTATTACGCTCTTTTCACAGTCATCATCTCCTCGTGCTTCTAGTCACTTTATGTAACCATTCTTTAAAATCATGCATCTAGGCAAAGGAATTCACTTATACCATCATGGTTCTTCCTCCCCATCAAGAAATCAAACAGTTTCAGCTTCCTGTTTATGATGGCAGATGCATGTTCAGTGTACTTGAATGGTCATGTGACTGGTTCTTCTATCACACGATGTGTGCAGGGATGATGTGTGAAAAAACAAACTGAGAGGCAGCAACTTTTAGTCCCCTGTCACTGTTGATATATGATGCATTCAGGCACAGTTGTGTCTGTTGGTCAGTGTTTAGAACAACACACACTACCGTCACATACCTGAAATGAAGCAAATCAATCTTTTTTTTTCTTTGAAAGCAACCTGGCTGTGCAGAAATCTGATGCCACATCATAAACCTTTGTTATTCTGTGCTTGATCACTGACTGACTTTAAAAGATAAGCAGTAACTTGTAACTTTATTTTCTATTATTTCACCAAATATCAACAAAGAATTGTAGCTCCTTTTTTTTGCCTTAAAGTCTTAAGAAACGTTGGCATAACTGCAATTCCTTCACTGCAAAGGTCTGCTAACTTCTTGTAGTTTGGAATCCAGCTCTGAGTATGTTAAATTCTTCAATAAAGTTTGCTGGTTAAACAAAAAGACAAATCATTCCACACCCACACAGTGCTAACAGTCAAAGCCTCTTTCTGTTCTCAGCCAGTAATCCAGTTGTTGGACCACAGTGTGTGGCTATTCTACCCAATACCCACCTATCTAGTTAGCCAGATTCTCTGTCCTATTGTTCCAGGTCTTAAAATCCTTTCTGAGAAATCCCGTTACACTTCAAATGTTATCCTGAAGGCTCACATGAAACCGACAGTTTGGCATGAAACAGGCGCCATTTTCAGAATTATAAACAATTATTTTCAAGGTGAGACAAGAACCAAAACTTCGTTTGAATGTCAGGGTTAGTCGGTCCATCTTTTCTTTCAGCACTTTCAATAAACTTGTACTACTAATCTAGGATGTGCATGATTAACTGTGGTGGAAGTTTTTAACCATCTTTGCTTCGTGTCGTCGCAGATTCCACCGAGAGCTGACGAGGGGAGCCTCTTCTGACTGGACTGTTACCACTGTTTGGCACTGGCACTGGAAACTAGCTGAATAATCTGACTCAGCTTTGCTCAGATTTGTCATTTTTTGCTTTCCTATGGAAGGCAACCTTCAAAGTGAGAAACTGTACTGATCATTTTCCATTTGGATCACATTAAATGGGACCCAGAGTGCTGGAGCTGTGCAGACACTGAGTACTACTTGATGGTTTTTCTTTGATGCCCCTAAAGCCTTACATGTCAGAGTAGAAGTAGTGGTACTGTACAGTCTCTCTGAATCACCTGTCGACCACCGTCAGGTGTTTTTAAATGGGATTCTGTATATGCTTCACCATTACTGTTCTTATGGTCTGTTGACTATCTCGTTTGTGTTTTCCTATTGAAAATGTTATCCCTTTAATAGACACTCCAAAGACAAAAACAGTATATGAACAGATTGAAGTTATTTTCTGGATCATTGACCAACTTCATATACATGCTTATTTTTTTGGGACCTTTCAACTACATGCTTTATTAAATTGAGTTTGGTCATTTGTCATTGTATTACAGCTGTAACCATGATATCTTTTGTCACGTTCCAAAAGTTATTTTTATTAAATCTGAAAAATAAACTACAAATTATGATGGAGATACACAGGTATTTTTTCTAGAAACTAAGAAGTAATAATGATCTGATTGGTGTCTGAGTACCAGTATGTTCTATCTATAAACTACATCACCAATTTCTGTCCTTTCCCTGATGAAAATCAGGACCCAGCAGATTCCATTTGTTCTACACCAGAGGTGTCAAACTCCAGTCCTCCAGGGCTGATGTCATGAAACTTGTAAATGTCTCCCTGCTGCAACACACCTGAATAAAATTAGTAGGTCATTAGCAAGACTCTACAGAACTTGACTGCATGCTGAGGTGGCAATTCAGTCATTTGATTCATGTTACAGCAGCTCATGAGTGAATGAGCATGGTGCAATAAAAGTACTTTTTAGAAGTACATTTTTCCAAACACTTACATTAGGGGCTGCCACCTCAGCATGCATTCAAGTTCTACAGAGTCTTGCTAAAGACCTGCTACCTTTTTTCAGGTGTTTTGCAGCAGGGACACATTTACAAGTTTGACATGACATCGGCCCTCAAGGACTGGAGTTTGACACCCCTTCTCTACACCAATGGTTGCCTCTGCAGTTTCTTATCCCCACATTAAAAAGCCTTAAAGAAAACCTAAGTGCTTATGCTCCTTACTTCCTGCCTTATATATACACTGCTAGAGTGGCCAAAGTTTAAAATAATAAAGTCAGTGTATGTAAAAGTAATCCATGTGAGGTAATAGCTCAGGTTTCACACTGCAGTTCAGTTTAGCATTTCTTTTTCTTTATTCATTTATGCTTGCAGCTTCATCAGCAACTAGAACAACACATTGAAATCCCACCTGTTAGTGGTTAAATTGTTGTTAAAGTAGGTTTTGAATACTTGTGCAGACATGCAGTGCCACATTTGTGGAGTACTTTGGTACTTTGTGGAGCACTGCAGAATAGTTTCTCCCACAAGTGACTAATATAAAGGCCAAGAGAAAACTTCGTTAATATTAGATCTGTATTCTGGTATTCAACTAATACCGGAATTCTGTTAGTGATAAAAAAAGCATCAGGGAAGAAAATCCACTTTCTGTAGCAAGCAGAAAGGGACATATGTTCTAGTAGATGGCTGCCAGCGACAAAGTTGAAGCCAGTTCTTGATGGGCCAAAGAGAGCATAACACAAATCTTGTACAAAATGAAAATGGTTATAATAGTACCATTTTGCTCCAAGCAAGAATGACTAATTCTGCCATAAAATTCTCCACCTTAGCTTGTGTTCGTGCCCACAGTCACTGCCAGCAATGTGTCACTTGTCGAAGACATCACATTTGACAGGCTCGTGAATGTTGCGTGTCATCCAATTCTGTTAAAGCTTGCTGCAGTATTATTAATGTTGACAACATATCTGACAAACAGAGAGGATTCTGTCATTAGCGTCCGCTAATTCATGCATAATGAAACACGCTGAGGATTAGTCTAATTTTCCTGCATGGTAATACGCGGGGTCTGCGGAAGTTTGCGTGGGGGGGGGGGGGTTTTTTTTTTTTTTTTTTTTACATAGTTCCAGTCAAGCATCTCACCGAGTCATAATGGGATTAAATGAGTGTGGTTAGCTTAGCACGTGTCAATATGCTCATGGATATGGTGAGAGTACATTAAACAATTTAACATGCCTGTGCATCACTCACTTTAATGGAAATTAACAAGAAAACATAAACAAGTGGTGAATATACAAAAGCTGATGTTTTTATTAGTTATTTTATTGTTTTGTTTTGTTTTTTGTATGTTCTGACGTGTGAATCAGTCCAGGCTAGACGCCAACTAGTTCATTAATCTGGTTAGCGAAGCAGATTGCAAACAATTCCTCATGCTTTCTTTAATGTGTATTTGTATGTTTGCATGTGTCCCAGCTCCAGGACGCTTCAGATTCATTGTGCTGTCTCTGTCAGAGTCTCATTATAAGGTTGATTAATAGAATTAAGGGATAAATATGTGTGGAAATCAAAGTTAATACTACTTCTAGACAGAAAAAAAGAGATAAGATTCAGAGAACATACTTAGTATTTACTGACAGCTGCATTTTAATCATAACTGAACACTGCTTCACAGCAGCTTATTATATGCCAACAAAGGATGGCATGTTGTTTCCAATAAACAGAAAATGTTTGCTCAAACAAAGCACGCCTAAAAAACACTCAACTTGATTTTCATTCACTTATTCATATACTGCTGCCATTTGAGAGGGTTGGCAACTACTAGGAGCAAGTTGCAATGTAGTAGTCACGTCAGCACATGAAGGGTCCAGGGACTGAACTACTGAAGCACCTGAACACTCTGATCAGTGGATAGAAACCTCACTACAATCTGAACAATTTTGACATAATACTGAAATGCTGACGTGGCAAATGTGCAAATGATGGGTGACATCAACTTCATACAAAGCCCAAAACATGATCAGTGTTTTTTTAAAAAAAAAAAATCAAAAGAAATTAATTGAACAATGAAGTATTTTTGATTAAAACTGTTTATGCCACTCAGCATCACAATTTCTCTGATGTTCATTTGTGTGTGCACTTTTGTTATACTGATACAGACACGATAAACAAACTATAGATCAAAACAAGTTTTGAATGGGACCCAAAAATCTGTGATGTTTGGTATGAAAAAGTACACCTGTGTGTGCTCTCTGAGGAAATCTCAAGAGTGCCTAAAGTAAAAAATGTGCTTAATAGCTGTAAAATCTGCTCTGATGCATAAAGGAGATAAGTTGTTTGTTGCTGTTCCCAGTGATGAAAATAGAGCTTCAAAGAACATCTCAGGTCTTCAGCGTAACATTGCATACGACCAATTCAATGACGCAAGAAATAATTCCATATAGTGAAAAAAATAAAATACCACAGCAAGTGCAGTATGTCTCTTCACATAACCTCCTTTTTGAATGGGTGTTCTGCCAGAAACTGTTAAGTGGCTTCCAGCAAATTCATTAAATAACATAAAAGGCAGCAACCTACAAAGCCTTAATCCAAAAAATAGGTCAAGATTTTTAAAAACAGTTTAATTTCTTGCGTCCTTTTTATATATTTTTACATTTTAATTTTAATTCAGGTAAGTAGATCTTTATCCATAAAATATATAACACGCGATTGTGTAGAAGATGCAGTTTTCATCAGCAGTAGTTTTTGTTTTGTTGAAGACTGTAGCAGCACAGAAAGGATTCAAATTTAACTCTTTGGAATATGTTCATATTAATGCAGATCTTTCATAGCTGACTCTGAAATCATTTAAACAGCCTATGCACTGCAAGTTCCCCTGTTGCAAAGACAGAGGAAATGCAAACAGCGTTCTTTCCTGCTCTTAAAAAAGACTTTAGCTGACAATAAGCTGTGAGAATTATGAGAATGGTGGTTTAAAAAAAGCTTTCCTAACAAACTAAAACAAACTTTTGTGAGAAGGACAAACTTCTATGGATGAGGAAAATTGTTAGTGTTAAAAAAAAACCTTCAGTATTACATTGCTTTTATTTCCCTGAGAACGTTGCGGAAATTCTCCACACAAACCTCCCTGGTCGGTTGCTTCATTGACGCGAGTTCCCAGGCTTCCTCAAACGTCTCCTCCGAAATATTCACACCAGCATTCCTGAAGATCGTTGCAATCTGTAAGAAATATGTCAGTAACAGTAAGAAAGATTCAAGCAATGAAGTCAAGCAGTGAAGCTGCTCAGGCACACTGCTGTCTGCCATTTCTTACTCATCACTGTCATCGCTCTGTTATTCTTTCATAAATGGAGTCTGGCAGCCCCCAACTTTCTATGGTAAAATATTTTTAAATCTGGCAGACTGATAACAGAAAGACCATAATATGTATAAAAGACTGGACTGGACTATAGACGGTAACCTTGACGGATCGGGGTTGGTATTTTGTTTGTTGAATCTTTGGTTATGTGTTTGGAACCAGAATGGCTTGTAAATGGACAAGAGTGGGGGGGGGGGCTACGCTATTAGCTAATGCTACCAACCTGACTTAGTAAGTTGCATCCACAGATTGTTAATTAGTGCTAACATAAAAAATTCTTACTTCAATTTAACTGAAAAATCATGAGTGGAGACCTCTTGGACAGTCTTGTTCAGTAACTTGAATTATTAGAGGTTAGAAGAGTGTCTTGGCACCTACGTGACACTCAGAGCAGCCATGCACTTAATTATTCCTACATTTGGCGTTTACAGTTTAAACTGGTTATTTTTAAAAATGTTCTAATAAAGCGAGAAATTAGCTGTGGACACCAAAATGGTTTATATCTGCTCTACTTTAAACATGAGATTCTAGAGGAGCTGACACACTTCTGAAGCCAGCCTTAAGTGGTCTTAGAGGAACTGCACTTTCTGGTACTTCTGTTCTGACTATATTTTTCAGCTCTCTGGAAGGACTCCTGATTACTTTCACCATTTCATTTGCATTTTATACTGTATTTCGACACCTTCCAGGGCTCTAGACTAACTTGTTGCCACGGTTGTACTGGTGTGCCTTTTCTTAGGCGCACCAGCACAAAATTTAAGAGCACCCAAATTTTTCAACTGCATTGCTTAACACCGCAGTTTTACACTTTGCACTTTTTGGGGGGGGAAATTGCTGTCCATGCAGACAATATTGATTTGCAAATGATTAACTAACAATCTTGTCAACACAAAGTTCTTTATTTGGAGCACAGTTCTACAAGAAAGATAAGTTACTGAAAAAGTGCTTGTGCTTAAAATGCTTTGGCACTCTTTGGCAATATTGTAGACAATGTTAAACTTAATCATCACATTGGCCTCCTTTGACGACCTGTTTGCTGCTGCCTTCCACTGAAAGGCAGTGGGGAGAGGGGACACTTGGGCAGTGCATTTATTGCAGCATATAATGTGTTTTCTGGATACACTGTACTTTTTCAGCGTTCAGAGATTGATGGCTCCGTGTCAGAGCACTGGCTATGAATTTCAGACGGATCAGGCCTTAACTTAACAAAAAAGTTATCAATAGTTCTTTTCATCTTTTCTTATTACCCACACCTACATCCACTTCTGTCAGGCCTAGGCTACTGACTAAGGGTATCGTCACTGATTTCTATAATCCATTCGATTCCGAATTTCAAGGTCCCGATTAGATTAGATTGAATTTTGACTCAGACAGTCAGAAATATTATAATTCTGATCATTTATCAGTACTGATACATGTGAGACTTTATCAGAGGTGTAGCATCACAGCAGCAGATGCCTTTGTATCAAAGTAACTGAGGATAAAACACAGAAAAACATGAAGGAGATTTTCCTGGCCTGGATTTTTCTAGCAGATAACCTTGAAAATATACTGCAGTAGTAATTATGCATATTTTGCATAATTTTTAAAAATTTAAATTTCGTCAGTATTGAACAGCAGAAATTAAATGACCTCTGATGAGAAAGTGTAAGTAAAAAAAAAAAAAAAAAAAAAAATGCGTGATTTTTATCATGGTGCAAGCAAAACAGCAAAGGTAAGAGAGAATTCATGACGACATTTATTAAATGTGAAGCGTAGTTTGGGTCTTGTTTTGCTGCTGGTTCAGTAAATTTGGTTGGAGAGAGACAAAAACTGCAGCTCAGAATCTAGCACAAAAAAGACGTAAACACAAAGCAGACCTGCCGATGTTTCAGAATCAGTGAGCTGTCGGCTTTCAGCCCCGACGGCGTGTCCATGCTGTCAGGTGAGAAAGCCGAGAAAGAGAAAGCTGATTCTGATGCGTCAGGTCCACGCTCTGTGTTTACATCTTTGTGTGGAATCCGTTTACCTGCTCTCATTTACTGTTTGGTGGTTGTTCATATAGTTTTGTGAGCTTTAACCTGAGATTCTGCCGTTTCTGGCAAAATACATTTATATTTAAAAGTCGATTCAAGATTTAATGAATCGATATTGCTTTATTCCAGCTACTCACCTCTCTCTATCCACCTGTACTTTCAAACGTACACACGAAATTGAAAAATTTGGTTGCTGGTCGCACTCTAGAGCCCTGCCTTCAGTAATTTCACATTTAGACGTATTTATGCGTGTAATTCTTCCACCATTGGGGGGGGGGACACCAAGTTATTCCTAAGCCAGCCAAGACATGAAATCTCTCCAGCAAAAACTGTCCTTAAAAACTATGAACAGAATCAGTGACAAAAGGCAGCCCTGGCTAAGGTCAGAGTTCAGCACCCATGAGAAATGAGTTTGACTTACTGCCAGCAAAGATTCTGAATTGATCTTTAAAAAACAAAGAAAAAAGAAAAACTCAGACATAAGCCTTTCTTAGGCAGATACATTATATGGGCCAGACTTTGATGCAGTAAATGAGATTACCCACATCAGTGGTGTTTATTTTATGGAACAGACCCCATTGTTGTGCATCAACTGACCTATAGTGTAATAACCTTTTAACAGAGGCATCACTTATCTCACTTATCTTAACTTCAGAAACACAATGCTGTAATAACTTTTTTCCTCTGTGTCAGAAAAAAATGTAAAATTGTTTCTGTCGGCAAATAATAATAACAATAATGTTCTTTTTCATACAAATAATAAAAGATGGTGAGATTTGAAAGACAGACAGTGCCACCCCAGTCTCATCTATAGGCTGTACCTCCTCCTTGCTGCGAGGACAGAAGAAATGTTCCTCATAAACACCTTGCAGGGCATGAACTGATGGATGTAGAAGATCTCCAGCTGTGGATGTATCGCCATAATTGTTTTTGTCACTGACTCTTTTAATGCGAGGAGCTGGAAGATCTGAGCGCACAGATGGGATCCCGTATGTACGTCCATCTATTTAAAGAGAGACCAGATGATGTACAAGGAAGGGAGTAAAAAGTAAGCAAACTACGTAAAACATTTCTAAAATACAAAAGGATGTTTTCAAATATGCACAATCTAAAATATGTCATGTATTTGATTTTATTAAAAATGGCTGGTTTTGATAAGTTGGTACGACAGTGATTTGAACTGTGTCATGAGGAAGATCTGTGTTTAAGAAGAAGTGAATGACAGTGGATTCCTGGTATATTCCTTCCTTAATCTTGTCCAAAGCGAGAGGCAGCTTTAATAGCACAAAACATATTTGTCAGCTTAAAGTCTCCTGACTTACCTGATGGGAAACGACCAGCACCTGCAGCCCCGATGAGGGAGGAGGTAGTTCTGAAGTGGTCTGGGGCTGCCCTTGTCTGCCTAAGGCTTCTAAGAGTTTTCAGTGAGCTGCCTGGCTCAACAGGCTGCAAGTCCTCGAGATCAACCAACCGACAGGCAGGAAGCTGTGCTGTCACTCTTTCTATGTCACCTGGAGCTGAGCTGGTTTGACGCTCTGCAGATAAATTAATCAGACCAAAATGTAAAAACGACTTAAATCTGTCATCTTTTGGTATTCCATATTGTCGGTGGTATCAGTGCAGTTTTAGTTCTGTGAAGAAGCATAAAATAAACTGATAGATTAAATTGCCTTCTTCTTACCATTTGTAATAATGCACTGCTCTCGACTGTTGATGGGCATTTTGTCCTTCCAGTTGAGAAAGTTGGCAAACTCCAGAAAGTTGATAAACCCGTCCTTGTCTGTGTCACAGTAGTCCATCAGGTCATCCAGGACCGACTCACTGACGTTCAGCTGGAACTGATGACACACTGCACGCAGGTCCTCTTTGTCAATCATCCCCTTTCCTTTCTGGTAATTAACATTAAAAACAGATTCATAATCCCTATAAACACATTTTGAATATGTAGAATCTGTAGGCAATGGGCAAAATATTTGGTACTGGTTTCTAGTTTCATAAATAACAACCCTTTGAACCCATACCGACTTCGGTATGTGTTTAGAAGTGTGACACAAAGTCTGCAAAATGAGAATTAAAGCTCTATTACTTTAAAAATCATCTTACCACAGAGTCACACATCACTGGCTTTATCTTAAAACCAACAGCTTTACTTCCTTACTACCAGCACTTTGACTTATCAAACACAAGTTGGCAACCTGTTGTGAGTCTATTCATACCTTGTCATAATGTCTGAATGCCTTTAGCAAGGAGGGGAAGTTTTCAAAGTTGACCTTCTTGAGGTGATGCCTCACTGCATTCACCAGGCTGCGCTGTCTGTCTGGGCCTCTCGTGTACTGCCGTGGATCTGTGGAGTAGATCAGCTCTCCAATGCCTGCAAAGGAAGTATTTGTTGTCTTCAACTGAAAAAGCTTTTTCTAAGGACACACCAAATATTCCCGTATGTAAGGCGGGAGAACATTTTTATACAAAATTTACCAAAATCATCCGGTGGTAAGACCATTCCAAACGTGTGATCAGGCGGAACAGGCAACGTTTTTTCTCTCCTGAAGAACATGAAAAGAAATGGGAAAATTAAATAAAATCTTAGTGAGATATTTACAGGTCTCATATGTTTCATTACAGACAGTTAAAAAAAAAAAAGTACTTGACGATGGTTTTGCCCATTTGTTGTGCTATCTTCTCTCTGTTCCCAGATCTCTTCCAAGCAGCTGGATTGTAAAACCTAAGAAAAAAATATGAACAATTCGAGTTGGCTTTCACTTTTTGAATTAGAAGGCCAAGGAGCAGATATGCAGTGTTAAGGAAAAACAAAAGAATTTGCTGCATGGCCACTTTATTTCGGTGCTTACTTCTGTGATTCACCCAGCCAATGAAGAGTTTTGCCAAGATTACGGCCATCGTTGAAATGAGGTGTGAGGATCCCAAACCTGCTGTCTTTACTGTAACAAGTCCAGTCATAATTTCTATTAATTTGTTCACCTGGAATGAAGTAAGATAATCACACTGTGGTGAAAATGATTAAATTAATTCCAGAAATAGACTGTTAGTGGAAAGAGTAAAGACAGCATCAATAGTATGATTTTCTTCATTCTTACCAACAAAATAGGCATTATGGCTACGGATGTAAGCATCATGTGCCACCTCAGCTTCCCTCTCTACCTCCTGTGCTGTTTTTGCAGGGTTTATAATCTCACGCACACCCAAACCTTGATGAAAGGAATGGGAGATATTCAGAAAATACAAGAAATATAAAGAAATATAAGAAAAATATATAAATATAAGAAAACTTAGAATGTAAAACAAAAAATGTAAAAGTTTTAAAATGTTTCAATGACAGCACACAACCATTACAAACTTAGCCTCCTGGGACCTGGCGTCCACATATGTGGACATCACATTTTGGGTTGTCTAGACCAAAATACTAAATTTTGCCCTACAAGGGCCCGATATCCACTTACAAGGACGTTATACTGCCACTGTTCTATCAAAATTTAAAGCGAATGTCCTCATATGTACATCTCATTTTTCTTAGAAACAAAACTCAGGTAAAAAATAAAATAAAATCACGTAATCCTTTGTTTTTACATTCATCAGGTCCCAAACAGCTCAAATAGCAAAGAGAAATTAAAAATGCATGCCATGAGTTTCGAGTCTTAGGAGGTTAAACCAACTTTCTTGTTGTTTTATTAGCTTTTGACTTATTTAATGTTATACATACCTTTTACTATTTTTACGCCAAATGTAGTTTTCTCATTACACAATGGGGGGAGTTCAGAACGTTGGACACATGATCTGCCTAGAGGAGCCTTCTTATTTGAGGCATATACAGATTCACTTAGCTCTTGTAACTTCTGCTGGAACAAGGTCTTTGGGGATGGATTTAGCAAGCTTTCACCCTGTAGGAATGATGTAAAACAATTATTGTCGGTCAGTATTCTAAATGTGTCATTGTATACTTTAAATTTTCTATTCAAAGCAACGTTGTGCACCAGCTTCCAAACACGGTGACATCACAAAACAGATGTGAATACAGAGAAAACTCCAGAAAGCAAATAGAAAAACCATCATCAATGTCTGCTTCTTAGGAAAATTCAATTTGAGGGGTAACATAAAATCATGAAAAAAGCAAATGACTTACTTAGGGAAACCACTATAATACCGCAGTAAAATAAATGCCTCTGACAGGGGTAGATCGTTTTTACTTCCAACATACAAACGTACAAATACATCCTCTTGCACTGCTTCGCCTCTAGTGCCATGTGCACACAGGCAGGTCAGGAAAGAAGGAAAATGGAAGAGAAGGTCCAATATTAGGCTTTTATAATTCTACGACAAAGCCAGTAAGTAGTGAGCCAGTGCTTTTTCAAGTGTTGTTGATCATTTTCTAAGTAATCCTACATTAATATTTTCTATCCCTTATAATTTGTTGATCATTATCAATCTCAGTTGATATGTGCTCAAGTCCAAAAGAGCATCCCAAAACACAGATACTGTATGTGTGTGTCTGTGAAGGTTCTCAGTCATCCAGGTCATCGTAGTCTAAGGACCTTGGAAAGAAAAGCGTCTGGACTTCTTCGAGTTGCTTGAAGACATTTCACCTCTCATCCGAGAAGCTTCTTCAGTTCTAAGGGTCAAATGGTGAAGAGTCCCAGATTTAAACCTAGTGGGAGTTTCCCCCCAAAGGGGGACAAAGGACCCCCTGATGATCATCTACCTAATCACATGAGCCAAGGTGTGAAAGCGGGTGTGGGTCACAATCAGCCAGGGTTTCGGGTGAGCTCATTGTGAAACCTGGCCCCACCCTATCATGTGATTTCCTGAGGTCAGATGGCCCAGGATGTGAGTGGGCTTTAAGGCATCTGGGCAGGGATCTCAAAACTGGATTATAGATGGCAGACAGTTGGTGTCGTAAACCACCACCTCTGTTCAAAGATGGTCGCTCACAGTGGACGTAAATGGCTTCTTTCACTCCTCTTTCAAACCATCTGTCCTCTCTGTCCAAAATGTGAACATTGGCATCCTCGAAAGAGTGACCTTTGTCCTTTAGATGCAGATGAACTGCTGAGTCTTGTCCCGTGGAGGTGGCTCTTCTATGTTGTGCCATGAGCTTGTGAAGTGGCTGTTTGGTCTCTCCAATGTAGAGGTCTGGGCATTCCTCGCTACACTGTACAGCATACACCACATTGTTAAGCTTGTGTTTAGGAGTTTTGTCTTTCGGGTGAACCAGTTTCTGTCTGAGTGTGTTGCTGGGTCTGAAGTACACTGGGATGTCGTGCTTGGAGAAAACTCTCCTGAGTTTCTCTGATACACCGGCTACATAGGGGATGACAATGTTATTGCGTCTGTCTCTCTTATCCTCCCTCGCTGGTGTCTGATTTTCTTTTCTGTGCATCTTTGCTGACTTTATAAACGCCCAATTAGGATAACCGCATGTTTTAAGTGCTTCCTTTACATGTGTGTGTTTCTTCTTTTTCCCTTCAGGCTTAGAGGGAACATGTTCTGCCCGGTGGTGTAGGGTCCTAATTACCCCAAGTTTGTGTTCCAGAGGGTGATGGGAGTCAAAGAGGAGGTACTGGTCCGTGTGTGTGGGCTTCCGGTAAACTTCAATGTTGAGGTTGCCATTCTCTTCAATGTGCACAGCGCAGTCCTGTATACTGTATGTGTGTGTTTTGAATGTGCACAAAAGTAGCCTTATATCTGATATCTGCACTCTAAAGCTTGTCATAAATCATGAAGAGTACAAACAAAAGTAAATCATACACATCTGAACACATACTTAACAGGGATAACAAAAACAGAATAAGTGAGAGCCTCACTGTATTTTAATCCAGGATAGTTTGAACTTTTGCCAATGTTTTTGACATTTGTTTATCATAAATTGATGTACAAAAGGTAAAAATTCACATATGAGCATCCTCCAAATCTTGAAATGAAATCTATTACTACTTTATCAACTGTAAGGTGGTGAGACTTCCTTCCTTCCATACTTAAGTCACTTAAGTAAAAGTCAGAGTCCAACTTAAACAACAGTACAGTTGTACACAGTTACATACAGGATATTATTTGTAGCAAGTGCTAGTTTAAGTGCTAGTTCAAGTGTAACTTTTTATTGTGATTGCACAGTCATACTTTGTAAAATAGTGAAGGAAATTGTAGTACTACCATACATCAAAGATGTACAGCAGTATAAACAAAACACAATAAATAAATTCCATATATATGGAATAAAAAATATACAGTGTGTCCAGAAAATTTTATATACGATATTATATTTAATTTTCTGCACTATATAAATACCATTTCATTTATTGTGTCAATTCCATTTAAGTTATATGAGCCTTAAATCCACTACCAAGCAGAGTAATACATGAGTCATTGGTCATGATCTAAACAAAATATCCACCTATCAAATTTCAGTTTAGTTAAAAACCTTCCCTGTTGTCCCTTTAACAATCACAGGAAGCTCATACTCACAGTGAGGGGTGCTTTGGTGATGACACCATGAACAAGAGTGCTGCCAACATCTGGGTCATTTGCCTTCCCTGTGTGGACTCTGATAGTTCCTGGTCCGGGCTGGTTGCTATTGCGGAATTTCCTCACCACCGGTGGAGTCGTGGGCTGAAAATTGCAGGGAAAGAGTTAACCCACAATTTCACACATTTTTTCTAAAAAAAAAAAAATCTGATTAATAATCCCAACAGAGCTAAAACAACTGTTTTAAATTGAGATAATAGATAGAGACGTCCAAAGAGCTTCAAGTGATTTTTCGGGGGGGGGTTCACTTGGAAGTTATACTTTCCCACAATTATCCCCACTTCCGGATGCTCTGAATGCCATGTCTAAACACATAAAAATGAACTCACTCTTTCCACTTCTCGTAAGCAGATTTTGACACTGTCTCCTGGAGGTATTAGTTTCCCGGCCTGCATTAAAGAAAAAAAAAGTCCAGTATGGTTAATATTAGAGAAATAAAGGTCTATTTTACTAAAACAATACAATAGCAGTACGATAGCACAGGATAAGCTATTTTAATATAGACTTACCTTCGGTATATTTCGGATTCTGTCAGTACATTTCACTTCGCTAGACGTGTTAATGTCAGTCATAATGAATTTAGATGGAGCCTTTGTAACGTTTGTCTGTAAAGTTTGTCTCTAACTAGGTATGGGAAGTTTTTAAGGCCAAACGGGTTTCTGTCGTGCTCGGACGCAGAGCTGTGCACCTGTTTAAGTACCGTTGCCTAGCAACATAGTTCAGCAATTCAACTTAATACTGTAGTTTGGTTTAAAATACCTTTCAAGCGAATCAAAGATTGTGATAACCAATGGGGAGACCATGTGAATGACTGACTTGTCCAAAATAAAACACACTGTCTAATGTATTTATTGCTTTGAGTCAGTGGCATTAACCTTGAACCGCAATCCCTGCTTTTAGCTCACTAGCTTAAAGATTAAAAAAAATGTAAATACTCTCTTTTGTTATTTTGGAGACAGACATATTTCAATAAATTTGGTATAAATCCTGGCGTGTGATTGGTTGGCCACCCTGATACGCAGGCGGATTGTGAATTCCAGTCATACGATCTGTCATCATCCTTCGTACAATGCGAAAAGGGAAGTTGAAAGAAGTGGGAGAGCGAGATCGCTGAGCCTTATGAAATCTAACGTTACAGCAGCTGGTTGGATACTCGACACACTGTGAACATACGTTGAAGTACTGCAAATACTGTCCTGGAGATACCTTTACCATTAACTACGCTCCTGTTTTTGATAGGTAAGTAGCTAATATTAGCTTTAGCTGACTAGCTGTAGGCTATCTGGAGGGCTCCTCCCGATGCGGCCGCAGCTGAACAACGTTAGCCTGCCCAGTACCTATTATTTGGCTAGCTAACATTAGCTAGCCGACACTGGAAGGGCCGTACAACTTAGCCTAGTTAACGTTGTTCTGCTGATAAATCTGGAGGTATCATCACGTTTAGATCACCCACACATTAGCATTAATCCACTTTTACTATCACAAACAGTTGCAGTCTTCTTTCAAACGCTGCTTGATAAGCTACTTCACTAATTCACCGTCATGGAGCTAACGTTAGCTAGCTGTCACTAGCTGTACACACCCAAATCTCCATCATCTGAGTTTGAGCATTTTCAGAACTTATGTAAGTGTCATATTTAGTGCGTATAAGCTTGATTGGTATGCTGCTACCCGCACTCACGTCAGCTTTAATCAAGAGAAATCATGCTTTATAACAAACGCAGATTGGGTTTTGGACTAGGCATTTTGAACTTAGGAGCTAGCTATGTTGCTAACGCTAGCAGTTGCTACCAACTAAAACGATCCACTCGGCAACAACACAACAGGTTATTTGTGGTGATCTCTGTGTCGTAACGCGATTTCGACGCTCGAAGTTGACAGCAATTATTTTTGGAGCGATGTTCTGTGTTCAGTTTGATGGTGGAAATGGTTAATGTCTAGGTTACAGAGCTAATCTGTTGTTGTGGCTGTTGTTTGTTTGACTACAAAATCATGAAAGACAAACAACAAAACCACTAAATTAACCCAAATACTTTTTCCCACACATGTGTCCAGACTGGTGCCATAATCCTCTTTCTGTCTGCCTTACGTAGTTGAAGCCACACACACACACACGTTGTTTGTGTGTGAGTGTTGGGGTTTTCACTGCCAGAACAGTAGTTGAACTTGCCATTTGTAATTGTTGTTGAACTGGTACAGGGTAATAACGTTAGAGGCACATGTATAAATATATGTATGACATCAGTTTCCGAAACTTTGAACATGCTGTCAGGCAAAGTTTTCTCTCTCTCTCTCTTTAAATCTGTTATTGCTGCTTGTTACTATAGCGGACATCCAACTAATGTTTGTAGCTGAATGAGAGTCTGGTAATTTGAAATTATGTGTAATGTGTCAATTTGTACCAAACTAGAGTAAGTTTCCATTCATGTTTACGGGATTAGCTGTGGCATTTTGCCTTTGGATTTGGACTTCTTATTTTAAAAGAAATATAGTTAAAACAACATTATAAAATTTAACAGATTAAATATCAATTGCCCTGATACGCAGCTCTATACGCATCTCTATGCATTTAAAAAAGTAGTTTCCAGGAGCTTTTTATAAAGAGTTCTAAAAGCGGTATTTTTAGATTTAGGAATAGTGGTGTGGGTCATTAACCAAAGGCTAAAGCTGAATAAGTTAAAACACTGATCAATTGCAGGGTTTGTCCTGGTTCACAATCTGCCTTTTAGGGTTGACAGTTGGTCTGTGTATTGATAAAATGAGCATGTTACATTACTTAACCAGGGGGATGCATTTCCCCTTTTCTTTTTTTGTTTCTTTTATTTTACTTTGGTGGCTTCCAGAGATTTTGTCCTCTCCCCAAAGTGTATTAAATACAGGAAAAAGCCTGAACTGGCACTTTGGTTGTTGCAGGGACTAAATGTTTCGCAAAGGCAAAATTACTACATAAATTCTTATTATCTTTAATTTTTGTATCAGTTAATAAGATATTCTTTTGTAATGACACCTTGCTTTATTTTCTTTCTCCTGCTCAGGTGTTTTTCTACAGTTTTTCACATCCCGGGGACGAGACCAGACAGTGTGACATGGCAAGTAGAGGCGGAGCCACGCGACCCAATGGGCCAAACGCAGGCAACAAGATTTGCCAGTTCAAACTCGTGCTTTTAGGAGAGTCCGCGGTGGGAAAGTCAAGCCTTGTACTTCGTTTCGTTAAGGGTCAGTTTCATGAATTCCAAGAGAGCACAATTGGAGGTATGTAATCCTTACGTCATCATAAGTCAGTGTTGGCGTGTTTGTTTTTGCTCTGTGAACAGGCCATCTCTGAGACTTCCAGTAAACCACATAATGGAATATTTACTAATGTTACGCTAGACAACATAACGGCTACATGCAGATAGCTGTACTAAGAGTCATAGTCCCAGAGCCTAAAGTTCATTTAAGAAGTAAGGCTATAGAATCAACAAGGTGTGTTGGAGTAAAACAGAGAAAGTATCACCAGGGGAAACTGGAACTCCTCAAAACAGCATGTAGCCAGTATGAGATTCAGTTGGGAAAAGGGGGAATGTGAGGAATTGTCAATATAAAAATGCCTTATAAGAACAGGCAGCTATGCAAATAATTTGGTCCATTAGGTTACTGCGTTTTGGTTATCTTGATAATCCCTCAGCGTTAGATGACACCTTTACTGTACTCACTACTGAAAATAATCCAATCATCCTGCCATTCCACCACTACTAGTCTGTGTCCAAGGCTGTGTGTTAAGATAAAAAAAAGTCCTTTACAGTCAGTGGTCTGCTGGCATTAGCTGATTGGGTAAAAACAACATTTAAGTGTTATTCACAGTTCTCATTTCAGTTAAAACGGAGCATAGTTTTCAAACTAAGGTTTAACATGTGGTTTAAAAGTGCCTTTGAGCAAATCACACCCATTTTGATTTTGGATGTTTAATGTCATCCCCAAAGTCATTCCTTTGGTTTCCAACATTGGGCCATGTCACCTTGACTGAAACACATTTGTGTAGCTCAGTATTTAAAGACCCACTTGTCACTGGTCCGTCTGCTTTGTACCCCTGCAGCTGCCTTCCTGACTCAGACGGTATGTTTGGACGACACAACAGTCAAGTTTGAGATCTGGGACACGGCCGGTCAGGAGCGCTACCACAGTCTGGCTCCCATGTACTACAGAGGTGCACAGGCAGCCATCGTGGTCTATGATATTACAAATGAGGTTGGTCAGATTCCAGGCTTATGTCTGTGTAGCTGTTGGCACACCTGTTTTCATTTACCTTTGCTAGCTCAAACAACTTTGTTGTCGAAGATGAGGAAGTACTGGGGCTTTCCACCTTAATATTTCTAAGCAGTGGTTAAGCTAAAAACAGAACCTTATTTTGGTATCCTGACACATTAAGAAATGACTCATCACTCAACAGACAATGTTTTGCAGACAGTGCTTAGACCTTAGATGTCTCCCGGGGGCATTGTCAGGGACGGGTTACATGTCAGGATATTTTCATTGCAAAGAGAACATATTATTCTCTGTTTAATATGTAGACCGTGTGCAGGTTAACGATTTGTCCTGTTTCCAATGTTTGTCTGCTTCAACAGCCCTAGAGGGAACCTATTATGCTAATTTCCAGCTTCATGCTCCTATTCTTAACTCAGAGTAGCTTTGTGTGATTCATAGTTCCAGATCCTCCTTGTTTACCTTCTGCTGGACATTAGTGGGTGTAACCTCTCAGCTCTTCTCTAGTCTCAGCTGAGACAAGCTCTTTTAACTTGCTTCCTCCGCCCTTTAACAATAAGAACTTAATTTGTGTAGCACCTGTAAATGCAGAGTTTACAAAGTGCTGTGACAGCCAAGCAAAAGCAGAATACCAAATTCAAACAGAAAGTTGGACATTAGGTGGAAAACGTTAACCTTAAAAATGGAAGAATTCTAACAAAAAATATGAAAGAAAATTAAAAAATGAATCTCAAACAATTCTCAGTCCTTGTAAACAAAACGTTCTAACAGCAGGTGGGTGGAGTTTGTGTTCAGTCAGAGCTGTGGGCCTGATGTGACCATAAGGCTGATTAATACTGACAACATACAGGGCCAAGAGTAGAAGAGAGTGGCTGAAAGAGAGTAGCCTGAAGTCTGAGATTTGGGCTCACAGGGATTACTTTCACAAACGCCGATGTCCATTTTTGTGTGTACTGTGGAGATCCAGCATAACAATATCCAATGAGAGAAAAAAGGAAGCACGATACATAGCATTTTAAACAAACTGATAAAAAATGAAACAGCTGCCAGTAAGAGAGCAGCTAATCTAGTTTTATCGTCCATATCATATTACCTGAAAGTTGCATTGCTTCCTGGCCTCTGGATGCATGACTAAAATGTGGATGTAGAGAGATTATTTTTCCTTTCATCTACTGTATGTATGTGGATAGGTGTGAGTCATTCTTGTGTAAAAGCTAATATAAGTCATATAGAACAGAGCAGAGTTTAAAGTCAGCATTATTCTCTCCTATAGGTTTTACTTTAGTGACAAAGTCAGTAGAAATGTCGTTCCCCTTATCTTTTAATAAAAGCAAAGCACAGAAAGCTATAAAGCGCTTTGACATTTCTTTATTATTATTAAAGGTGGTAATCTTTTAAAGCACAGGTGTCGAACTCCAGGCCTCGAGGGCCGGTGTCCTGCAAGTTTTAGATGTGTCCTTGATCCAACACAGCTGATTTAAATGGTTAAATGACCTCCTCAACATGTCTTGAAGTTCTCCAGAGGCCTGGTAATGAACTAATCATTTGATTCAGGTGTGTTGACCCAGGGTGAGATCTAAAACCTGCAGGACACTGGCCCTTGAGGCCTGGAGTTGGACATCCCTGTTTTAAAGAGATTGGGCTGAATGCAGCATTTGTTTATTGTGCTGCATAAGTTGTTGTAGTACAGCCTCTGCACACTGTGATGTTTACTGTAATATCTCATCAAAAGCATCACTATAATGATTGTGTCCCCTGGAACTTTCTTTAAAAGATAGACAAATCGGACATCATGGGAAAGTCTCCCTGTTATCGTCCATCACACAGGCCTTATTGCTATTTTTACTAACTGAGCCCCTCCACTTACCCCTCCCTGATCTGTTTTCCAGGAGTCATTTGTACGGGCAAAGAATTGGGTTAAAGAGCTTCAGAGACAAGCCAGTCCAAATATCGTAATAGCCCTGGCTGGGAACAAGGCTGATCTCGCAAACAAGAGAGCACTGGACTTCCAGGTTTGTCTTCTTAATTAACTTCAAGATGTGCGCAGAGCCGCAAAGTCATCGTCAAATAAAGTAGACTTTGTGGCAGGATTTGTTGAAGCCAACAGTAAATAATTCTTGGAATAATTGTCGTTAATAATCTGCAGAGAGAAAAACATCCTCTGCTTGAAACATGCCTACTTGGCTTTCTCTGCTGCTTCCTTGCTTTGCCAGTTCAAACTATGAAAAACTAATGATTTTGGTGTAACCTTCACAGGATGCACAGTCATACGCAGATGACAACAGCTTGCTTTTCATGGAAACATCAGCGAAGACCTCAATGAACGTGAATGAGATTTTCATGGCCATTGGTAAGTGTCTCCGCCGCAGGACTTCAAATATGAAGTGAAATACTGCTCGTGACCTTCAGAGCCAGTCACTAGCTGTAGTATTTAAGCACACCGAAATGTCTCTGAAGTATCCTTACTAACAGGAAATGATAGTGGCTGTGCACCTGTCGTGTTGTGTAAATATAATATTGTAGGATTCATCTCAGGGTGTGCATTTGTATGATAAAGTGCACAAGAGGCTCTTACTGCCTTCATCCAAGTGTGCATTTGAGTGCAGGTTGTGTAATAATAGGCTACCGTAATGCACTACTGGGCAGTCGGTTGGCTTCAATCCATAAACCTGGCAAATATTAAATGAGTGTGTGCAGTATTTATATGCAGGTGATCATCTGTCATTAATGAGCTGGATCAGTGAAAAAAAGCCGCTGCAGAGTGTTAGCAAGAACCGGTGGGTTTTAAAGTGAACTGTGTGGTTTGTTAGCAGCTGCTAAATGACTCGTGTATTCACAGATAAATGGTGGATACTTGTAACGCGGGATGTTTGCAACTAGGTACATAGCAGTTAATCCATCAGGTTCTGAAATTATATGTTGTATAGTGCTCACTCAGTCGTCCATCTTTATCCCCGATTGTTGAAACTTTGTCAGCAACCTCGAGTAATGTTGCATTTGAACAGATATTGTAATCTGAATCTAGTTTTGGTCTCAGAGAGGTGACGTTCGGCTAAGCTTTCATGTTGCTGAAGGAAGTTTGAGAGATGCAGTCGGGACTGTGATGCAGCTTCTGAAAGCTTAACTATATTTAGTTGAGTTTTGTATTTATTTAGTCTACTCGGTGGAATGTCTTGCAGAATATGGTGTGCCAGCTGGCACTGTAAAATGCAGTTTGAGGTGTAATCACTGAGGCAGTACACAGTTTGTCCACCAGAGAGCGCTGCCAAGTTATTTTTAAATTGCGAAAGGTCTTGATTAGTTGCTCTCAGTTCTATGGAAGTGCTTTTTGCTTTTTCATGCAGATGTTTTAACTGATGATGGACACACACTGTGTGAGAAATTCTAAACATTTAATAGGCAAAATAATATATTATCAGAAAGTATTTGAGAAGACTATAAGCGGATCAGTCTTTATAAAAGGGAGGGGAAAAAAATGGAAACCATTTGGCTGTGAGAGCGTCGGTGCCACTGAGGTGTAGGACCACACCTATCTTCTGACTAAACCTTCATTTTGATCCTAGCCACACTCCTCTAAAGTGTCATGAGTAGATCATGGCAAGTTATGACGTCGTGTTGACAAAATCTATCCCTGGACAAATGAACACCCGCCAAAGTACTTAGAGACCTATTGTAGTAAGAACTAGCACAAAGGTGGTTTTCACATGTGGCCATGATGAGACAATGACTCACCGAGTAAAAACAATACCAGTCATGTCTGCATGGCTGGTAAGAGCTGTTAGCTGCATTCCTGCCCTGACATTAGCATTGTTGCAACAGTTGGGGTGTGACTGTTCACACAGACATATAGGCTGCGCCAGAAACCAGTGCTAGATACTTTTCAGGGGTTTTCAAAAATGCATTTTAGGGCTCATATTATTTGCTTAGTAAGTTAATCAATATCTCAAAGCGACTTCTCATAATGTTTCTTCACCCTGACACGCTGCTTTGGGAAGGAAATTTGGACTTTTGTGGAGGGGCAAAAACAGAGAGGGAGGTCGTGACAGCATTATTGCAAAACCGACTCGAACATGAAAGACATTTTATCTCAAATATATCTCTGAAAGCTAAAATTACAACTGGAAAAAATTATTAGGATATTATATAAAATATATCAAAAATAATGGGCTTATTTGAAGTTACTCTTCAAATAATTTTTGATGTAATCACCTGTCAGGTTGTGGTCTTTGCTTTTCTAAAATTTCTGTAGGTGCATTACTGATCCGCTGTCTTTCTCACTGCAGCAAAGAAACTACCCAAGAATGAGCCTCAAGCGACCGGAGCCAGCACCGGACGGAACCGGGGAGTGGACCTGACAGAGACGGCTCAACCCACCAGCCGCCCATGCTGCGCTAACTAACCCAGCTCTTCCTGCTCATGCTCCCCACACAAATGCACTCTCCTCCTTCTGGCTCCTCCCTTCCTTCTCACCTGAACAACATCTGGACATCGGGCTTCTTGGCTTTCTGACGTCAGACCTGACTTCAGCCTCACTCCCCTGGAATAGCTAAAAGACTCTGTATAGCTGCATTTCTAATACTTTTTTTTTTTTTTGATGTTCTCTCTCTTTTTTCTTTTTTTTTTTAAACTTTTTTTAAGAAATGTATATCAGTATAACGGATGCATGTATCACTACAACGCCTAAAGGAAAAAAAAAAAAAGACAAAAAAAGAAAAACACATTTTTATCTCATATTCACTTGGAAGACTAACCCTGGTTAAGAAAGATGAGCGAGCGAAAAACCCGTGAGCGTGTGATCATGTTTTGTATGAGTTTCTGATGAGAAGGTGTTGCCTCATTTGCCACTTGGCAGGGTCGGCTTCTCATTGCCCATTTTTGTGTGCGCGTGTGTGTGTGTGTGTGCGTATGTGTGTTAATCTTTTTTTGTTCAGGTTTTTTGTTTTTTGTTTTTTTGCTCACTATTTGGAAAAAACAAATTGTCCCCATCTTGAGATGCCTGGATTCTCAGACTGTTTGTTGTGAGCCACTTGGGTGTCTCAGTGGTGCCAGGAAATGATTATCGTGCAAACCAACAACCCTTCCCTCCCTCTTCACATCTGTTACACAAGAAGATGCATCCCTCGAAGACTTCATTTAGGGGAAACTGTGGAAAATAAATTTGGGTGCTGTTTGGTGTTTGAATAAATTCTAGCATGAAGAAGAAGAAGGAAAAAAGAAATGGTTTTGATACACATGTGACTCCTCAGTATGTGCAGCCATGCATAGAGCAACGCTTGTCAGATTTCTGTACATCATACCCAACAACAAGCCTTCGTGGTGCCGAAAATGTGGAGTTTGAACAAAGAGGACTTGAAAATTTGACCTAAAGAAGGCTCTTATGTTGTCATCACAGTATCATAGTAAAAAATTGGAGTGACATAGAGCGAGAAATCAACAGGAAACTGTAAGAGTGCCGAACATTCTGTTTTGTGTTTTGCAAAGACTTGAATGTATGACTAGCGATATGTTTAAACTTTCAGCTTATCTAACCTGCTCTGTTTCCATTCAGGCCAGTAGTCAACCTGCATCAGTTTGGGTAATGTAGATGAAAGGAGGGGCGTGGTTTTAAAATTTCAGACAGCATACAAACAGAAAATTGGACTATCACCCCATGTCACGAGTCTGTGGGGGGGAAAAAACGAAAAACTCTAATGTTGTTATAGGGTGCAATGTTGCAATGTTGTCTTCTTCCTTTAGTACAGCTTGCAGAGCTCGCAAGCTCACCAGGAAATTTATCTAGAGATGCCGAACAATTGTACAGTTCAGTATAGGTCTGCATTTTTTTTTCTTTTATTTACATTCTAGACCTTGTCACAAACTGGTCAAATGTTAAGCAGTGGTGGTCTTTTTAGGTATATGTAGTGTTATTAACAAAATCCCTCTCTGGTGTCTTGTTACTTTTCTCAGAAATGGTCCATGGTCGTGTTTGAAAGGAACTTTTATTGCATTGCACAGTGTTGATCATGTTTTAATTATTGATGACTGCCCTTCGATTTTATATGATGGACTGTATTGGACTTGCTAACCTTATGGCTATAAGGAAGTAGCATAATTAACCTAACTGGTGGTCTCTCTTACAGCTCAATGAATTTTAATGATGTAAAAACAGCATTACTAGTGATGGGCTGATCATTTTGAGTGTCTGAATACAACTTAATAAATCCAATAAAGAGGTCTGTTGTACAGCTTTTTGCTCTGAACATGTTGTGATATGCGGAGCAGTCTGACACTGCATGTCAGGCCCATATCCTCGTGAGTATATGATGCAAAATGTCCAATTTGGCCACATGTCACATTGAGTCATAAGGAATCTCAACAAAAATGACTGGATCTATATAAAATACTTAATAACTCATAACGTTCTGTGTAATCCTAATAAACAGGCAAATCAGACCAATCACAATAACCTCTTTGCCCTATCTTAGCTTGATGTCAAACAGAACTGACACTGGATTGGAGGGATTCAGAGATTTGGAGTCATACTGGATTTGCTCGAGTTGCTCTTTGGATGTGTGTACATGTACCTGACTTACTGGTTTTTGCATACAAGCCAAAGCAAGACGCTATCACTTTGGCTTATGCTCATCTCCTGCAGTCTAAAGACATGCATGTCATGTAATTGATGGTGTGAAGTTGGCTGTAGGGATGTGAGAGTGTTTATTGTCGTCATTTTTCTCTCTGTGATGGACTGGAAACTTCACCCCCCCACCAAAGGTCCTATTACACCCCTCCCATTGTAGAAGAGTTTGTTAAGGTTGCGTATAATTACCAGGTAATTGTTTTCTAGCATGCCAAATAAACTAAACACAAGCTGTCAAGATTAAAATGATGGGTAGAATATAAACTTTGCAGGTAATTTTGTGAAATTAAGATACTGAATGCTGGATGTTATGGAGACACAAATGTCTGATGTGTCAGAAGACCTGACCAGTGTTCTGCATTATCTAAACCATTTAAAGTCCACACCTCTGTGGCCAAAGCATTTGGCTCCTTGTTTGCATATGCCGTCAGCTTTGTTTGGTTTTTGTAGTACAACATGCACATGTGTAAAAATACACCTATATAAACATTACTGACACTAACATTCATATTTTTCTTATAGACACCATATATACTAAAAAGTACTTTCAGCTGTTCCCTCATTCACAAGGTCAGCACAGCAAGCAGTGACATATTTGAGGTGGCAGAGTCCTGATGGCCTTCCCGACACATCTTCCAAGGAATTTGCATCTCCTCCCAGGATCAAGTGAGTAAGCTCCTGCTTGTATGAAGTCACTTGTATACTGTACATATTACTCATATAATTATTCTAAATATGCAATAATTATTATTCCGTATATTGGATATAAATGATTACTATATAAGTTAAAAATCCCTGTGAATTTAGCTGTGCATCTTCCTTTGCAGTGACCCACAAATCACTTGACATAGAAAAGGTAAAATAAATAAATAAGGCTGAGATATCCTGGTTTATATATTCTGTAGTACAGGTCAGCATCAAAGTCTCAGTCATTAAAATCACAAATTATTAAACTGATCTTAGTTAAGTTTAATTGTAATTTCAATCTAGCGGCAGAATGACTTGCAGCTTCTTCAGGCTGCAAGTCAAAGTGATAAAGTGATACATTTTGATGTGTCATTGCTGTGTGAATGCTGCATCTTTAAAAAGCTTTAAAGTGACTGGTTATGTGTATGTGGCTTTTACTATATGGTTAATATTACTAGAAAAAGTGCTCATGCACTCATCAGTCCATTCATTAGCTACACCTTGCTAATGCCATGCTGGTTCTTCGTTTGCCTTAATTCTTTATGGCATAGATTCAGCAAAGTGTTGGAAACATTCTTCAGAGATTTTGGTCCTTCTTGACATGAGATCATCATACAGTTGTTGCAGATTTGTCAGCTGCACATCCATGAACCCCTGTTCCACCACATCCTAACGGTACTCTTATTAGACTGAGATCTGCTGACTGTGGAAGCCATTTGAGTACAGTGAACTCACTGTCATGTTCAAGCACCAAGGTTTGGATGATATGAGCCACCACTGTGTTCATAAAGGCATAGACATGGTCAGCAACAATACTCACGTAGGTGAAATGATGCTCTTTTGGTACTAAGGGGTTCCAAGTGTGCCAAGAAAATATCCCCAACACAAGCATCCCCAATATTTACACCAAATTCTGATCCTACCATCCAAATGTACATACCTTAGGTTACTTGCTATCAGTTGAAGAAGTCCATGTCTGACCTCTGACATCAACAAGATATTTTCACCCAGAGAACTAACGTACACTGAATATTTTCTCTTTTTTGGGCCATTTTCTGTAAACCCTAGAGATGGTATGCATGGGAAAATCCCAGTAGATCAACATTTTCTGAAATCCTCAGATGAGCCGTCTGGCACCAGAAACTATGCCACTCTAAAAGTCCCTTAAATCACATTTCTACCCCCATTCTGATGCCTAGGTTAAACTTGAGCAAGTCTACATGCCTAAAGGCATTGAATTACTGCCATGTGATTGGCTGATTAGATATCTGCGTCACTAAGCTGTTGAACAGGTGCACCTAGTAAAGTGACCGGTGAGTTCAAATGTAGTCTACTGAGGTCAACAGCTTTGTTTTGTACATACATATCAAATTTCACACCTCCAATTTGTCACACTTGAGCTTTGAGTTTTGGTCTACACCCATCCATTCGCACCACCATCCAACCAAATTTTCTCACTTGAGCTCACTTCTTGTCACTTCCAGGCCCGTGCTTCAGTATATATTCCCATCTTCAGCCTCTTCTCTCAGCATCTTGCTCGATGACATCCTGACACTTCAACAATCTCTATCCTTAAAGTCCACATAGATGAGTCATGTGAACTCTCAGCCTGATCACGTTTGGATAGGACTCAAATTACAGTTCTTAAAACCTTATTAACAGCTTGTTCATCGAGTTCTGCCCACACACTGCAGAGGCACGAAGCGGCAGATAGAGAGAAGAGTGGTAAGGCTGTATAATACAGGGATAAATATCCAATTAAATTGGAGGCTAAAGTGGCAAAAAACCTCTTGGAGAACTTGATGATGCCCCTCAACTTGACAGCGCTGTGATAAGAGGTTGATTGCACAAAATTACAAATCATTCCCTATTGGTACAAAGTCAGTCATTTTAAGATTTCAACTTTCACTCCAACATCATGGAGAAAGAGTTTGCTTTTGCTTCTCACAGTATTTCTATAAAGTCTTGTCAGTCCACTGAACTGTCAGACGTTCTCAGAAGCACTGTTTCTCCAATTGTAGTAAAATATGAAACAATGTATATTTTAAGATACTCCTGCAGGAGGTAGAACAAAGCACAGCCACATTTTTGCATATTCTCAAAGGTGTCTGAAGGAATTTTAAGCAAATTGTCATTTAAAAATATTTTACTGTACAATCAGTTGCATCAACAGATATTAAAAGAAAAGAAAAGAATAATAGATAAATACATAAGTACAAAATAGTGCCAAGCTGTTATGATGTGCTCTGTCTGAACTCATGTTAAAAATGTGGATAAACCAAATGATTCACACTGCATTATGTCATTTCTAGCATACTAATTATACACTAGTTATGTATTTTACTTCATGTAGTAAATTATTTACTCAACTAATGTATAAGATAAGTAATAGGTGGTTCATCTTTCGATTGGCTTTCAGAAGATGGGCAAGAAAGTGACTTGTCCATAGTGTTGGCAGCAGAATTGAGTCCAACAGCGTGGAAAAGTAGAACTTAAAGAATAGACTAGAATCCCAAATACAAAAAAGACACGCAGGCAGACAAGTGGAGGATGCCATCCTGTACCTCCTACATAGAGCCCACTCACACCTGGACAAGGGAAAAGGCACAGTCAGGATCCTGTTTCTTGACTTTTCAAGTGCCTTTAATACCATCCGGCCCTGTCTGCTTCGGGAAAAACTAAACAGGATGCAGGTGGACCCCTGCCTGGTCGCTTCGATCTCAAACTACCTCACTGACAGACCACAGTATGTCAGGCTGTGGTCAGCAGCACAGGAGCACCATAGGGAACTGTGCTGTCCCCTCTTCACCCTGTACACCTCTGACTTCAGCTACAACTCTGAATTATGCCATATTCAGAAGTTTGTAGATGACACGGCCATCATGGGGTGTATCTGGGATGATCAGGAAGAGGAGTACAGGAGTCTGGTGAGGAACTTTGTCACATGGAGTCACACCAACCACCTGCAACTCAACACCTCAAAGACCAAGGAACTGGTTGTGGACTTCGGGAGGTCCAGAGCAGGTCCACTGCCAGTTCAGATAGAGGAAGAGGAGGTGGAGGTGGTGGTCAACACATACGAGTACCTCGGGCTGTGGGTGGACAACAAACTGGACTGGTCATGCAACAGGCGTATTGTCTACATCTATCAATAAATCCGCTTATGCAGTGAAATATTTTTATTCAAGAATACATTTCATAGTTGTTATAAGTTGAAAACTGTATCCGTAAACCTTTTGAAGAGAAACCCCTTCATTTCTAGAGTCAGTGTGCGGCACTAAACCTTATTTACCTCACTGAAATGCTTCAACTCAAGTACTGATTCAGAAAAATAAAACAAAAATGATTTTTTAATATTGCATCCTCATCAGCCAACGGAAAGTGGTTGTCTATAAATCTATGACATCTGGAGGAACTCCGTCTGCTGATGAAGTCTGATTGTTTATTCGATCAATGTCTGTATAACTGCTATTGAAGGGACTTGGTAGTGAGATTGCAGTTTCCACTGGCACAAATTCACTTGAACAAAACTGTCGATATGGATAAATACAACTTAAGAAATTACTTTTTTTTACAACACATATATTTTAAAGCTTCTTATATTTTAAAGTTTAACCTTCTAATAATCTTTGAGTGTTATTCTCATCATTAGAAATTATTGACGTTTTCTTTTTCTTGTCATGTTTAAAAACACCATTACCGACAAAGATGAGTGGCATTCTGCTCTTGTCGCAGTGAAGCCTCGAGCTTTGCCAGAAAATCTTCAAACAAACGTTGGGCCAGAATGTGAGTCACCATGTCACATTCTGCTTCACTGGAAAAGCTGTCGATACACTTCATCCAGAAAGTTAAATCCGAGCCCTTTGATAAAAAGTTCAAACATAAAATGAATATTGACCACAGTTTGTGATTGCAATCTTTCCACTGGGAGATTCTCACTCCTGACCTTCCACTGTCAATCAAGCCCACCAGATGATTCTGGAAATTTTATTTATGTCCAGGGAAATAACTTGAATCATCCTATGGAAGGAAGTTTCTCCCTCTCTGACCGAATTAACACAGACGTGTTACTGGTTCTCTGAGCTCTCCCTTTGAACAGGCCTTTTTAAGTGGGCCAGAATCTCTCTGGTGGTTTTCTTAGGAGAGGAAGTTTTGAAAAACTGGTCCAGAACTAATACTGTCACTTCGCATGGAATGGAATTCATAGCAGAGGGCCTTCCTTTAGTGTGTTACATCTTCAGTGAACCAAAGGGTTGTTTTGGTTTCAGTTTTCAGTCTAAAAAAGCAGCAGTTTTCACTCAAAAGCTGAGCAGCAACCTCCAGGGCTGAAAAATGAAGCCAACAGAGAAAACTGCAGTACCTCAAATGGCCACGTGAGGCTCACTCTAAACAACACGATTAAAGACTTACTAAAAGAGTTTTGGCTACTTGAAGAGAAGCAAATGTTCTTTCCTTTTTAGTTACCAACGGGCAGCAGGATGAACTACAAGAAGAATTCTAGTTGTATAGAAGTCTATACTCACTCTCAGTGCTTACTTTCATGATGAGTACATCATGTCAGTCGTTAGTTTCAAGCATGGCGTTCCCCTAAAGAACAGCAGGGTTTGCTTTAGGGCAGCGGTCCCCAACCCCCGGGCCTCGGACCGGTACCGGTCCGTGAGTCGTTTGGTACCGGGCCGCGAGAGTTGAGGCTCAGGTGTGAAATGTATAGTTTTCAGGGTTTTATCGGTTTTCAGCATTATTTTGTTATCGTTTTTATCGTTTACTCGGTTTTCCTGGTTTTTTTCACGTGTGTTATGAATAAATCTTCTTTTTTCCGGTACCGGTACTAGTTTTATTTTGTTGTATTTATCCGCGACACCTTAAAGGCCGGTCCGTGAAAATATTGTCGGGCATAAACCGGTCCGTGGTGCAAAAAAGGTTGGAGACCGCTGCTTTAGGGGACGGCTACTTTGTGATTGATGGTGATCATCGGATGTCTTCTGAGTTAGAGCCATGTCTCGCTCCTCACATCAGGTTTGTAAACACAAAGATGGTGACAGCCAAAATGTGGAACTCATAGATTCTCATAGAAGTTCTTTTTTGAATCTGCATTCCTGTCTAAATACTGAAAAATCACTCCACGTCATGCCTGAATTGATTCCCTGGATCCAGTCCATATTAGCCTGTGATGTTTTCTCAAGAACTTATTTTTATTTCATGTATATTTGTGAAGATATGATAGAAAATATCAAGTTTTGTATCATGTATTGATAAAGAAGTCTTCCAAAAACTTGTGCATTCAGATCCAGAACAAGCTCAAATGTTAATTGTTATCGTTACATTTTCATGCAAATCAGTCCTTCAAAAACAACTTTTTTAAACGAACCACTATCAATATTGTAGCAGATGAAACGTGAAGGTGATGTCGGGACTGGTTTTTGTATAATGCTCACTTCTCTGGCTTCAGTGAGGTACATTTCTTCTTGCCTAAAGACGTCAAAGTTTTTAAAACTGAATTTAGCTGTCAACCTTTCCACAGTTACCCGGCAGCAAAAATCACTTTGTGAACCATGCAGGATGTGACCGTCTGCAGATTTCCAAAGCAGAAAATAAAGGAAGTAAAATCTTGGCCACAAACCTAAACAACGTGTATTAAAGACTCTGTAACTCCACTTGCCCAACAGACGTACTAGTTTTTAGTGCTATCTGTAAGAATGTGAACTGATTGCGAATGATAGAAATCTGGCCCGTCATATTCTTTTGCGCTGCTCCTAAGGTAGAAATGGAAACTACTGCTCCATTCAGTAAAAGGGAAAACAGCTTCTTCTTATTTATTGAGTGATGGGTACTGTAAATAAAACTCAATTTGAGTGTAAACATTTAATTCACAAGTGCAATAAACTATGTCAACAAAGAAAATTTGTCTTTAAAGAAAACAAAGAAATGCACATCTAGTTTTACGTTGTTCACCAATTAAATTTTTAGACTTTGAAATGGAAAGCAGCAAAATGATTTTTTCTGAGAAATGCATTTAATTAAAAAAAGATCAATAATCAGTGCAAACCTTGCTCCACAATATCTTAATGTTTAACTTTCCTCAGTTAAACATCACCAGTTAAATTTAAAAAGAAGTGTCACATAAAACGATCTTGTATCTGAAGGATGGATGCGGGATTAAAAAAAAATCTTGCTGATTTAAAAACAGATCGATCCCCACACCAAACGGCTTCTATATAAGCTTTTTATTTGGTGTCTAACATTTAGAGCACAAGGCCCACCCTTAGACGTCTCTGAAGTCTGATCCTTTGACATTTCATGAAGGGAAAAAAACACTTCAGAGAGGCCAATTTCAGGACCATATCTGGTAATTACCGCAAAGATCTGGGAAACAGAAAACTCCACAGCTCTCATAGGTATGTCCATCCCACACAAATGATCCTGTAAATGATTGAACCTGTTATGGTCATTTTCAGCTCCATCTATTTTTATTTTTCCTCTCTAATAGAGTAGCTTTGGATGATTCTTCTTTAACCATACTGAAAAAAATCAATTTTAGCTCCCTTTTAACTTCCCTGCCAGAGATGATTATATTTAGGTATAGTTGACTTGCAATCATCTCTATGCATATGCATATCTTATTATTTTAAACCATGTTTATTATTTTGACAGATACCAAGAACAACAAAATATCAGGAAGAAGAAACATGAGAAGCTCAAGAAGTACCAAGGGCTGACAGAGGAGCTAGAGAAGATGTGGAGTGTGAGCAACAGTGGTCCCCGTGGTAATCGAAGCACTTGGGGCGGACCCCCAAACTAGGTGAAAGGCTTCAAAGATTCCCTTCAGGGCCAATGGGGTATTATATAGGGCTGCAAAATGTATTTAGCACACAGTATTAATACATCAACTTGTTTTGTTCTCATTCAGTTAGACACACGCAATTCATCCTTTACCACTTTCATCCAGTACTGTCTTTCATGCTGGTGACCATGTGGGGGCAGCAATGCACTGTATTTATCTGCCATTATCCTCAGTCCACACATCCAAAAGGCATGTTTGAAAATAAATACATTTACTGCATTGATATTCACTTCAGAGGCAATCTGTTTTAGGATACATTACGTCTGCAGTTTTTAAGTTGAGTAATTTACCGGAGCAATCGCGTTAGAAAGTCAACAAGTACCTGCAACGAGAGAAACGTTCATTATTCACAAGACTCTGAATTTATCAGTAAGTGAAAAGACAGTATGTTCATATTGGGAAATTGCACATAAGTCCACAGGAACACAAGTCGCTGCAGGTCCTGGCTGCACTCATGGAGCAGGACGGTTTTGTCTACTATGTGTAGGTAAAGAACAAAAAACGATAGGAAGTCTATTTGGTGCTGAGCCCAAGAGAAATCAGCCATTAAATTAGTCAGTGAGTTTGTTTATATAAGCCATAACATGATACCGGTTTAGCAGCAACTTTGATTGACTTTGATTATTAACTATGTATCAAATATCACTTTTGTGCTATTGGTGTTGCCAGAAATATTAGTTTTCCCAGGGAAAATGTTTAGAAATGCAAAAGCTTCATGCCCTGACGGCAAAAATGTTTTCATTAAACCGGTCACTGCAGTGAACAGCAAAAGAGAAATATGAAAATGTTATGAAATATAATAGCAACCTTTTCCACCTTTTCCTGCCAATTAACAGAAATGTCATCAGACAGGAAACATCAAAGTGTTGTTTTCTTGCCCGCATTTCAAATGCTGAGGCAGAGCACAAGGTGAGACCTCCTGAAAGTCACGGCTGTTGCCTGCTGTGATCTCCATAGCCGACGGCATGCGTCACCTGTCCTGGCTGTCACCGGTAACCCCGGGATGTCGCCACGGTGACAGCCTCATTACAGTGATAACTGTACTGACTGAAAATATTTCCGTTATGTTCTTGGTGATGTTGTGATGTGCAGTGTTCCAGTGATGGCCCGGGAGGGGCACTTCTGCAAACTTTTAAGTCCTCGGCTACAGGCTGTGAGATATTTCATCCACGTACAACCTGCAGGCTAAAGAGGGTGCAGAGGAAACTGTTACCACAGCGACAAACCACAGCAGCCCCGGCTCATAAGCGCCTGTGGTTTATCACTATGTGGATAGCGCTTATCTAATCCACCCAGCTCTCCAGTGTCTCCCACCTTGGTTACACACGGGCCACATGGTGACATATTTCCATGCAAAGAAAAAAAAAGTGTTTCATAATGAGACTGATTTGTTCTACCTGAGATAGAGTTTGCAAAATGTGTGCTGTCATAAGATGAGACGGGTTTGGACAGAGTTAAGGGTTTGAGAGATGGAGAAAATGTATATATTATACAGTACTTTTGAGAGATACATTTTTTGGTTTCTGCTTTAATTTAAAAGTTGGCAGTTGAGAGAGAAACTGTCATGATCCTGGGATTTTAGATGCTGTTGAAGTTTAGATTTTCCTGTTTTGGTAAGCTGAGTTATGGGTTCCTGTTTTGATGCCTTATCATTCTATTACTCTTCAACTTAAGTTGAGCTTAAGTTTGGTTTTTTCTCTAATTTCTCCTCCTCACTTCTCCTGTTTCCAATCGCCAGTTAGTCCTTGGTGTATAACTAGCCCTGCCCTCCCCTTTTGTCTTTGTCAGACCTATCATCGTGTTTCTGATCGTGGTCCTGTTTCTCATGGTTATTGTATTTTTATGAACTTTATGTTTCAAACTAAACAAACATATACTAGAGTCTTCTTCACATCACTTCATAACAGAAGCAGGAATATGGTTACAAAGGTTATGTCACTTTATGGACATGGCATGACTTATTGCAACCATGCACAATAACCTGTGATTTGGTCAAGACGGAGATCACATCGGCACCACAATAATGATAATAACACTGACTCAGTCTGCTATTATTTTGAGATTTAATGGAGTCAAGCTGCCAAATACACGCGGTCCATCATAGCCAATATTAGCAAAGCCAGCCAATGTTAACACAGCACTGGTAAGTTTGGCTAGGTTGTATGGTTGGGTAATGGGTAATGCTGCTAAACTGTGTACATATCTCATTCATACATACATGTTATTAGCTGAAAATGTAGTTTCATCGAGTAAATATAGATTTCACAATTAACTGTAAAGCTAATTAACATCTCTCCCATTCGGGAGGGGCTCAGAGTAGAGCTGCTACTCCCCCACAGTGAAAAGAGCCAGTTGAGGTGGTTCGGACATCTGACAAACATGCCCCCTGGGTGCATCCTGGTGAGGTGGTCCGGGCATGTCCCACCAGGAGACCCCCAGGCACAGATACAGGATACGGTGGAGAGATGTATCTTTTAGCTGGCCTGTGTAGTGGTTAGGGAGAGGGAGATTTGGGCTTCTCTGCTGAACCAGCTGCTGCAACCCAGCCCGATCATGTAGAAGAAAATGCATGGATGGATTTATCTTTAACTTATCTCTAACTTAAAATGTAGACTGAACTGAGAAATTATTATTTTTTTATTTAGATTGTAAGACTTTGAACAAATATTGCTGTAAAGTTAACTAAGACTTTGGACCCAAATATGATCAGATGTTACAGTAAATTTTTAGCATGCTTTGGTTACAGTCTGCCCTCTGATTGTTAGGGTTTGCTTGTTAATCGTAGAGTCTTTGACTTAAAACATAAAGCTGAGAACTGCTACCTGATAAATAAAATTGAATTGAATCAAGTCAGATAAAATCAAACTAAATATAACAGATTGCTACCATTCCCACACCTGTCACTTTGACTTTAGCAAGAAACGCTTTGGCTTAGTTTTGCACGAAGACAGAAAAAAAGAAGAATCAGTAGACAAGATATCAGATTTTAACTTAGTAATTATTGGTGTCAACCATTTTTCACAGTGATACTGGACATATCTACAGGACTTTGGAAAAACAAATGGCTAGCTAACCAAAGCTAACCATATTAAATACTTTAAAACATAAAACATACTTTTCTTATAAAGGAAAAATTCAACATACCTTGGAGCTAAGGAGAGCTGTGGTTATTCAACCAGACCAGCCACAACCTGCAGAAGCCTGAGATTACAGACACAACTCACAGTAGCTCTCTTTAACAGAGCAGCTAACCTTAGCTCGGAGAGTAGAGGCAGCAAGCTGACCACAAATGGGTTATTAAATTAGCAATTAAGTTCTCAACAGTTCACTCAACTTCAGTGCTTCTTTCAACAAGCTTAACTGCAGCTCTGTCACTCAGTCAGGTTTAGTGAGTTTGCTGTGGGAAATGAGTCTCTCCTGCTGTGTGAGAAAAGTTGCTGCAGCAACAGAAAAGTGGTAATCGCTTTACTTTAGTCAACCAGAAAGTGTGCAGAGAAGCTGAGGGTGCACTAAAGTCTCCACTGAAAGAGAAACAGACAAACTAGGAAGATGAGAATTGTTGACATGTGTTTATTAAAATTCTTTAATTATCACAGTTATCATTAATACAGATGTATTATAACAAAGGCGTTGATATAAAGCACTGTTTGTTTGTTCGATCATCAGAATTTTTAAGTTAAGAGACACTGAAAGTTTTGGTGTAAAGTAGGTGCTAGTATAATATATGAATACCAGAGTAAAAAATACAGCAGCTAATTGCAAAATATTAATTCCCTCTTTAGTGGCATTTTTATTAAGCAAAAACAAGACCATTAGTGTGAAAATTCTTTTGTTTTCCCAAAGAAATCTTCATTCAGCAACAACATCTTCAGGTATCTCTGTAAAACTGTATAACTGTTACAACTTAATGTCCACTTTCATCCAAAACTCCACAAATTTGAAAGATGAGTACTCACTGTAGTACTAGTTGGTCCAGGAGGAATAAAAGCCTGAACTCTGAGAGCTTTAGTCCATCTCTCCACCAACTGACCTGACTGAAATAAGCTCCATAAGCCTTACCAGAAGATAAAATCACTCTCTAAGCTGAGCTGTTTTCACTCCGCAGGAAGGTTGTATTAAGAGATTGAGATCTCCCCGCCACCGCCCGCCACTGCCACCTTGCATAGTACCAGTAGATCTTTCATCAAGTATTCCCAGCTCCTTAACAGATACTTTCCCTCCATATGGGCCAAATTAAATCTGCTAATGTCTTCTACCTGGGTACTTATTTGGTTCCTTGAGGTGAAATGGAGCAGTGTAAGTATCTATACCCATCCTACAGGCTGATGTATGAGTCAGTCATTGTCATGAAAGCTCTCCTTTTACTAGTTCCCTGTCCTTGAAATTTATAGCACCTCGCGAATGTGTTCATACACGACTGCTCATGGTCGGACGGTCAGACACACTCGCCGTGTGTTTATAGCTCTGTGTTATTCATCAGGGTCAAAGTATCCGTCTCGCTTGACTGACATCTGTTTGAGCCAATTATTAATTGCTTGATAATTGATGTGCACATCATATAGGCAAGGATATTACCGAGGGGCTTAGGTCACTCAGTAATGCACGTTAATGGTTACCAAATAACCTCTGCAGTACTTGATACTGAATGCTCAGGCATCCCAGAAATGATGACTGTTTCATGTTGAATGGAATAAAATAGCATTTTATTGTCATTGTACATGTGCAATGAAATTGTGGATTCAATAAATCATTGAATCATGTCGAATAATAACTCTTTATGTTCAACACTGAAAGCCATGAAGGACTAAAAGTGATAGGCTTGACTTTCACTCATTTGTGATCATTTACTTTGAGTACTCACGCCATAAATGCAGTGTACCACAGATAAGTCCAACTATAAACACTTCATTTACTAAATTCCTTTGTTTTAAAACAGTTTCATTTGATATTTTTCCTACTGCTTGTGATTGTGTTTGTGATCCAGAATATCCATATTTAGATGAAAGGTTGGGATGCGAAGCTGGCGCTAACAAGCTTAGTGAGCAACGTGTTTTTTTATACTGACGGTGCACATACACCATCTTACTGCGTCCTACTGCTGGTGCTAAGTCTAATAAAATAACCGAATTTCACTCATCAAAACAAATAATCCAAAAGATATCAAAACCAAAACACAGCCAAGAGTTCGAGTTATCTGCCACTGTTGACTCACATGTCTATTAAAGTAGCGAGGTCCCTAACTTTTACACTTAACAAAACCAAAAATCAGGAAATCGAGGCGATCGGTGGTTTGAGCACTTTCTCCTCCAGTCCACATGTGTCCTCGGGCATGATACTGAAATATCCAAGCTGCATCCATTAGAGTGTGTCTGTGTGTGGATAATTAAAGTAGAATATGCTTGGGTAGAAAAGTGCTTTAGAAGTGCTTGTGTATTTACCTATAGAGAGTAAAATTGTGAACCTGTCCGTTTAACGAATGAAGCTGGGGATTGGTCTGGTGTTGTTACTCCAAAATATTACATATTACTTCTTCCTTTTCAGAAAATTTATGCATTGCATTCATTAAATAATCCCTGGAGACATCAATTCACTACATATGACATGACTTTAGCATTAGAGTGTTACACAGCCTAAAATATATTGTTAATTTTTAGTTAGCAATATAAACCCCTCTTCTAAATCTGGGAATGGCAGATCTTCAGTCCTCACTGGATCCTTGTCTCGCAACAGTTAGTGCAACCTGGCTTGAGTTTATGTTTCTGCTTCCCTGTGAGAGAGATCCGTACCTGTTACTTGAGATTTTGAAAACTGTGGAGAGCCACAGGCAAGTCTGGGAGTGTCACAGCTGCTCTGATCATTTGGAAACTTTTGTTATTCACTGTAAATAAACACACTGCACTTTGATTCGGAGTGCTATGTGTGAGTCCTACTTGTGTCCAATCCTTGATAACAACACTGACTCCAGATCACTGTTTCCTGTTGAAGATCAGGTTCTGGCTGTTTAGCAGGGTTCAACATACAGTGAGCTTTAACATAACTCTGGGTTCTTTGCTAACTTTGTACAGTGGAACCCCGGCTTACGAAGACCCCATTTAACGAAAAATTCAAGTTACAAAGGCACTTGACGGCAATATGCCTGTGTAACGAAATCCGCTGGCTCTGATTGGCTGAGCCCACAATGCCCACAATGCCTTCCGAATAATGCCGAATAATGCCAATGCCGTACTTGCGTTTCGCTGTTCCACGTGAAAGACGTATTGTTGTTGCAGTTAGCAATTAGCCTATCGTGCATTGACGTAAATGTAAGTTTTAGTTTTAATGTTTAGAATTAAATTCCATAATGTACACGTACATGTACACGTACGTATGTATGCATACGTATGCTTTCTTCAGCCTCCACCACCTCCGCCACCTCCTCCTCCACCAAGAACTTCGTCTTCAGCCAGCATCGCCTCACTCAAAAGGCGATGGAAAAAGGTGCTTCGACTTACGAAAATTTTGACTTACGAAAGACCCTCTGGAACGAATTTATTTTGTAAGTCGGGGTTCCATTGTATATATATATATACTGTATGTAGTTACTTTAATGTGGTGACGTCCAGTAAAAACAAAACTAATGCCTCAAGTCTTCGACAATTGTAGATTGTTCCTCCTCCCAGTGAGCTTATTGTATGTGCATGGATTTTTGTTTCTATCCACCCATCCTGCAGATAATTAAGTAAACTTTGCAACACAGGTAATAATCTAGCCTTGTAACCGTGATGTGATTACTGATTTTAGCACAATAATGGGTTACATTACTGTGTTGTAGCAGTGGAGCTGAGGTTGCCTGTTAGAGAAGATGATCATCTGCTTGTCCAGTCAGGGGATAACAGTTTGTTTAATGACCTCCTCTCCACCACAGCTTTATAATTGTCCTGATTGAAGCCAATCACAAAGCCCACTCAGTAAGGGTGTTCCAATCACCAGCTTTGTTACATTGTATTGTGTGGCACTCCCTACTGAGGGACCTCATCTGGACTACTTGGGTCCACTCTCATTAGCTACAAAGTTACCATACCTGACATACATGTGAAATGAAATCCAAGGTAACATTTCATAAATAAATAAAGTTTCTTTAGATGGTCCAGTCATGTTTTTTTAATAGTCACAAAAAAATCAAACAACCATCAGTTTTAAGTTCTTGCACTGGGTTTCTGTATGCCTTTGGTTCACCCTCAGTAATTATAAATTCTGAGGGTCTGAATTGAACAACAACCTCTGGATCCTACAATTCCCTCAATTTCAGCTCAGGTTCAATTTTTGTTAAAGCTTCTTTCCTGGTCACTATTTTTCAGCTCCACATTACAGGGAGTGCAGAATTATTAGGCAAGTTGTATTTTTGAGGAATAATTTTATTATTGAACAACAACCATGTTCTCAATGAACCCAAAAAACTCATTAATAGCAAAGCTGAATGTTTTTGGAAGTAGTTTTTAGTTTGTTTTTAGTTTTAGCTATTTTAGGGGGATATCTGTGTGTGCAGGTGACTATTACTGTGCATAATTATTAGACAACTTAACAAAAAACAAATATATACCCATTTCAATCATTTATTTTTACCAGTGAAACCAATATAACATCTCCACATTCACAAATATACATTTCTGACATTCAAAAACAAAACAAAAACAAATCAGCGACCAATATAGCCACCTTTCTTTGCAAGGACACTCAAAAGCCTGCCATCCATGGATTCTGTCAGTGTTTTGATCTGTTCACCATCAACATTGCGTGCAGCAGCAACCACAGCCTCCCAGACACTGTTCAGAGAGGTGTACTGTTTTCCCTCCTTGTAAATCTCACATTTGATGATGGACCACAGGTTCTCAATGGGGTTCAGATCAGGTGAACAAGGAGGCCATGTCATTAGTTTTTCTTCTTTTATACCCTTTCTTGCCAGCCACGCTGTGGAGTACTTGGACGCGTGTGATGGAGCATTGTCCTGCATGAAAATCATGTTTTTCTTGAAGGATGCAGACTTCTTCCTGTACCACTGCTTGAAGAAGGTGTCTTCCAGAAACTGGCAGTAGGACTGGGAGTTGAGCTTGACTCCATCCTCAACCCGAAAAGGCCCCACAAGCTCATCTTTGATGATACCAGCCCAAACCAGTACTCCACCTCCACCTTGCTGGCGTCTGAGTCGGACTGGAGCTCTCTGCCCTTTACCAATCCAGCCACGGGCCCATCCATCTGGCCCATCAAGACTCACTCTCATTTCATCAGTCCATAAAACCTTAGAAAAATCAGTCTTGAGATATTTCTTGGCCCAGTCTTGACGTTTCAGCTTGTGTGTCTTGTTCAGTGGTGGTCGTCTTTCAGCCTTTCTTACCTTGGCCATGTCTCTGAGTATTGCACACCTTGTGCTTTTGGGCACTCCAGTGATGTTGCAGCTCTGAAATATAGCCAAACTGGTGGCAAGTGGCATCTTGGCAGCTGCACGCTTGACTTTTCTCAGTTCATGGGCAGTTATTTTGCGCCTTGGTTTTTCCACACGCTTCTTGCGACCCTGTTGACTATTTTGAATGAAACGCTTGATTGTTCGATGATCACGCTTCAGAAGCTTTGCAATTTTGAGACTGCTGCATCCCTCTGCAAGATATCTCACTATTTTTGACTTTTCTGAGCCTGTCAAGTCCTTCTTTTGACCCATTTTGCCAAAGGAAAGGAAGTTGCCTAATAATTATGCACACCTGATATAGGGTGTTGATGTCATTAGACCACACCCCTTCTCATTACAGCGATGCACATCACCTAATATGCTTAATTGGTAGTAGGCTTTCGAGCCTATACAGCTTGGAGTAAGACAACATGCATGAAGAGGATGATGTGGACAAAATACTCATTTGCCTAATAATTCTGCACTCCCTGTATATCCTGTTCTTTCTGTTAAAATTTGATGACTCCAAGTTGAGATTTCTCAGCCGAGTCATTCAAGTTAAGCATCAACGGGTAAAACATTTCCCTGTCATAACGTTCGCTGATTGGGGGGAATCGGTGCCCTGTCTTTAGATTTTTCTCAGTAACCAGAGCAACTTAGAAATAAAATCTTATGTTTTTCCTCACACAGATGCATTAGCTCTGGGGGAGCTGGCTCATTCATTTTCCATTTTGTAAAGATCATATGCTTCTCAGTTTTATTTCGTTCCTTTTCCAGCTGGATGCCATTGTAAAGTCATCACTAAGAACTTCCATTCAAAGTCAGGAAGAATTCAACAGCAGCATTTGGAGCTGTTAGAGGATTTCTCATTCACTGCCCTCAGCAGGGTCTGTGCAGCTCTTTTAGGCACCTTCAACATTGATTCACAGAAGAGCACAAAGCTTTCTTTACACTGCTGTGTGGAAAAGATCTCATATGTGCTATGCGGCCATCATTGGTTGATTCTGTGCTATTATGAATGTACAGTTCGTGGGCTGCAAACACCACCACAGTCAAAGGGAGGAACGTGGTTACCTGTGTCAGTCACAGTTACGAGAGCAGGCAATGCTGTCTATATTCATGAGCACTGTGATAACATAGCTGTCAGACTAGTCCTTGAAACTTTTTTGATTGCACTCGTAGTGTTCATGTAGCTGCGTTGTCAGCAGAGATTTTTCAAGAGCCAGATGGAAGGTAATATCCAACAGGGAGACACTTCAGTACCTTTATGTTATTAAATTTAATCTGCAAGTCGGGTCTGTTTTTCAGTTTGGTTACTTTGACCAAAACACATTTGAGTTCATTTTAATTTATACTAAACAAAACAAAAACAAAACATTTACACATTCCTGAGAGCAAATTGATACAATTGTTTTACAATGGTGTCGATAGGGTTAAAAAAATTATAATTTTGGGTCAAAATGTGTATTCTGTGATCATAAACATTTGTAATCTGACTGATTGTGACTGATGAAAAATACAAGTATGCACGGCTGACTTCTGCTTCTTTCTAAATTTATATTTTTCACATAAACATTTATGTTGTGCTTTGTGTTTGAGCGGTCGAAGTCACGAGAAGCCAAAAAATCGTAAATATCTCATTAGTTTTTAAGCTGATTGCTTCTGGTCATAAATTATTAAGTTTTCCCTTTACAAAGTTGAGCAAACCCTGTCAGTGGGTCATTCAAATGAACTCAAGCATCATTAACGCAGCCTATTTAAAGCAATCAGCGATACAACTTCCAGCCCTAGAAACAAATGTAAACACTTCTCTGTTTATAGAGTAAAACTGAGGCTTTGTCAGTGATGGAGAGGTTGGAAAGCCCCTGACCACACAAAAACAGCAACTACGCTGTTCATTGACAGCTTGGAGGCTCTCCTCTCCAAGGACATTTCCAGGACTTTGGCAAAGTGGTGCAGCAAGTACAGTGTATGCAGGCCCTTTACTCATAACAGCACACAATCTTTGGCACAGACATATACTTAAATGTACACCATTTCAAATGCAGGGATAAAAACAGTTCGAAATATTCCAAAATTACCTAAAACCGTAAACATAAAGAAGCAACAAACTTTGTCATTATGTTCAGGCTAACCACTCATGTTATTATTGTGCGACAAAGACATAAACAGAAGTTAACAGCTAATGCTGCTCTATAGTACAGTGAGTCATTTTATATTGATATTATAAAGTCAGTTTGTAGCTGTGTTTGCACTGCAGAATTTGTGCATATCACAGGTTTATTGTCCTTTTGCAGTAAATAGCAAACACCAGAAAGGCTATTGGGATAGTATTAACCCAATATCACCAAAGGTTGTGCCTGATTTGATTAAATATGTACGAGTGTAATAAACTTTTCTTATCCTATAGGCGTGGTGATCTGTACATGACACTGCTCCATTTTACAAGTTCTACGCCAAAAATCTTTGACAGCAGTGGCCTAAATTAGCTTCTTGGTACCATGGGAATTTGTTTTCATGGAAGGTTGGTGAACCCAACTCAAAATGAATGTATATAGGATGTTCTTATTGCAAATCCCGCAGGTGCTGCTATTAAAAATCATTCCAGTGTGACTGTGTGTGGGTGGATATGGATGGGTAGATGGTTAGTGTGTGTGTATGTGCATGTGTTGTGCATTTCTGTGTTTGTACAGTGTGAGTGTGCATATATTAAGTCACCTACCGTTTGCACTGAGCCTATTTTGAGCTTTAGTGAGTCTCTTGAAAAAACTGCAAAGGTGCTCTGAGAGCAAACCTTTCAGCGACTCCTCTGCACACTTCCCCTCTCGTTAAATCTTTATCTTTTGTTACTGGAGCCTAAAAGCACTCATCAAAAACACACAGGACACTAAAACCAGGGCGCTTTTAATGCAGGTGTTATTTCAAATTCACAAGCAGGACAGTGTTTCAAGAGGATCGCTGGCCGGGAGCGAGTGTCTTTGTAAACCGTGAATGTCCAGATGAAGTAAAAATGTCAAAGCCTTAATGGACTGGAATGTTAATTGAGGCATTTATCACAATGTTGAATCAAAGCTCTTACAAGGACATGGAAATGGGCTGCCCAGACCTCCCTGGCCCTGCCTGGAGTCCTCGAGGGATTGTCAGCGCAGCTCATGTTGAGTATGTGTTACAACATCCTGAGTGCTGTGGCCTTTAGGGGTTCTCCTCTCGACCGGCTGCAAATGAAAAATGAAAAACAATTCGATACAACTAATGAAAAGTAATGAACTTCTTTCGTGTCGGAGTGACATGAAAACACAAAGTGATGAATCTGACAGCGTAACCTGGCCAGCGAGCGCACTCCAACTGTGCCAAGCAGGTAGCCTGGCTATAAATCACTTCCCTGTAGAGAGAATTGAAATAAGAGCTGAAGACCACATGCAGCTGAAGATGAAATCATCAGTTTAACAATTCCAAAAACACTGAATGTTTAGTTTGAAATTTCACTGTGATTAGTACCACTGATGCGATTCAGTTTAACACTTTCCTGTCTCATTATTAACTTATATTTATTGTTAACTTTGTGTTTTATTGCATTTCTTGCCCCTTCTGTGTTCCTGCTGTTTTTGTACCATGACACTTTCCATTTTATTTTGTGAATCCCTTTATGTGCGCGTCTTTGGTTGTTTTCTTTCCTTTGTTTTCTGCTCCACCCTAATCGTTTTCTCGTGTATAAATAGTCCTTGATTTTTGTTCGCCAGCTATATGAACCTATTCTGTATATACAGGATGGACATAGCTAACATGACAACACCCACTGGTTTGTGAAAAGACCATTTAAAGCAGGGGTGGGGGAACTCCAGGCCTTGAGGGCCGGTGTCCTGCAGGTTTTAGATGTAGCCTTGATCCAACACAGCTGATGAAAATGGCTAAATTACCTCCTCAAAATGTCTTGTAGTTCTCCAGAGGCCTGGTAATGAACTAATCATTTGATTCAGGTGTGTTGACCCAGAGTGAGATCTAAAACCTGCAGGACACCGGCCCTTGAGGCCTGAAGTTCCCCACCCCTGATTTAAAGCCTCGGCTTTGTTGCTATGACCATCACCACTTTGAACGATGATTGGCTGTTGGTACAATTAACATCAAAGTTACTGTAAAAATTTTATTCATCAGATATTTGCATTAAAATTCTCCAAAAGGGACAAACACAGTAGTGAGATCAACTTCAGTGCCTGCTGCTGGCTTATCTGTCTCCTTGTGTGCTGCATTTAGGTCGTCTTTAAAACATCTCTTTCTGCTAAGATTTGTGTGTAAAAATACTGGGCAACAGATAACTGGACAAGTTATCTGTTGCCCAGTATTTAAAAACCAGATGTCTACAAACTTCTAAAAGTTACTGCGGGCTTGTAAATTTGGCAACAGCCATAAATAACTGTGTGGTTATTATTTTTTATAGGCTGAGCAGTCAGTACTTGCTGTAATTCAGTCATAAGCAGATAACCAAGTCGATGAGCTGATTCTTTCACTCCATTGTTCTCTTTGTATGACACTGTGAATAAGGAAATGTCAAATCTATCAAGGATAGCACCCTTTTTTTAATCACAGGAGCTGAAAATGTCACATCATTATGACTCAAGAGGCATGACAACAGCCTTGCTGGAAAAGAATCCTTTTTATATTGTTGGATCATAATGAGCTGTGTGTTTTGCCTACAGCTTCATCAGGCCTGATGATAATGACATACAGGTTTTGCCCATTAAAAACTAATGAAACAAAGCAGATTTTTCTGTGCCAGTTCAGTTTTTCCAGGTTTTTAAGCTATAAATGTTCTAACCATTCTTGTTTCTGTTACCAGCACCTTATGGCTGTTAATTTCTGCATCAACAAAAAGTGCAAAGTATATTTACCTCAACTAAATACCAGTCATATTTTTAAAAACTATTATTACAGCTGAGGTGGTTCGGGCATCTGACAAGGATGCCTCCTGGGCGCCTCCTGGGGTTGGTGTTCCGGGCATGTCCCACCGGGAGGAGGCCCCGGAGCAGACCCAGGACACGCTGGAGAGATTATATCTCTCGGCTGGCCTGGGAACGCCTTGGTGTTCCCCCGGATAAGCTGGAGGAGGTGGCTGGGGAGAGGGAGGTCTGGGCTTCTCTGCTTAGGCTGCTGCCCCCGCGACCCGGATAAAGCAGATGAAGATGGATGGATGGATGGATGGATATTATTACAGTCAGATAATCAGAGCAAATTACCATTTTATTTCTCCCCAGTAGTGAGCTGACACACAAAAATCAGCAGCAGCAGCTCAGAGGAATATAACAGTTTGTGTTTCTTTCTATTTGGTGACTTATTGCAGTGTTGCTTAAATTTAATCCCATGCACTTTGCTGTTTTTATGGCATTTTTTTTTCTTGACATTTTTGTGTGGGGAAGAGAAAAAAATATGTCCTCATTGTTAATGCTCCAAACAAAGCTCAGACTGTGCAGCACAAGCCCTGAGGGGCAAGTTCACAGGCAGGGTTTCCTTGTGTTAGCTGGCTTAATACAACCTAAAATCAGAAGTAATGGATATCATAGTTTGTGGTCGTTGCTAACCCAGGCTGTCTGTTCCAGGTTCTGTTTGCGGTCACATGTAGCGACGCACAGTGCGCCCTGTGCTTCAGCTGAAAGGAACACGTCACACTATGAAAAATCCAAAACAATAATAACATCACACAAATAAGGCAAGAAAGCAATATTTATTCATACTTCCCCCCTGAGTGCATGCTCAGTGCTGCTGTTCTAAAGCTGCCACGTTAAAAGCTCTGAGACTTTAAACTTGATACATTTCAATATGTTACTCCAGAAGCTCATTTAAGTCTGGATTGTCCCAAAGTGAAGAGCACCCAGAAAATAAAGTAAAATTAAAGTGAAATCAATTTTCTGCCCCCTGTTCTGTTTGCTGCAGTAACAGCGTTGTATTGTTATCAGGATGAAGCATAGAAATCTATACAGTACATGCATTTTCTGCATAATTACTCAACACATGTGAATTCCTGCAGCAACCGTTTGTCCTGTTGTGCTGAAGTCACCAATCTGTGTGTAACATGGCAGACTGGTATCACAGTTGACTCCCATGTGTTTGCTGTGCGACATTGGCACTAATATGGCTGTGATTGGTTGGGTTGAATCAGAATCAGAAAGACTTTATTTATCCCAAAGGGGCAATTAATTGAAGGCATGTGCATTTAATTGTACTTATACTTTACTCTACTTATATTTCACACTTCAAACACTGCTGCTACATTTCCCTGTCTTTCTGCACAGGCCAGGGCCCATGCTGCTGCCTAAAGGTGGGATTGGCGACCTACTCCGAATGGGGTCTGGGAAAACAACTGCTGTTCCCTGTTGCAGGTGTCAGCGTGTTAGAGAACATAGCTGACCTGTTGCATAGCTGATCCTTGCCTTGGATTGTGTGTTTTGTTCTTTTTGGAAGTGGGACAGTGAAGTGAACTGTTCTGCTTTTCAGTATCAAGGCAACTGTTTCCCCTTAAAGTCAGGTGTTCTCCTGAATGTTGGCCAGGACTAGAACCAGTGTGTTATCTGTGGGTCAGCTGGTTTTCTCATAAGGTAGTGCAGCTGCTAACAATCTATCCCACTCTATATAGGGGCCACTCTTAAAGCATATTAACAGGACGAGTATTAATGAAACGCTGGTGCTGATTTTAAACTCAAACAACAGCAGGTTAGGTGTTCAGCATGGGTTACATTGATGATTAGACTAGGTTAATAGAGAGACTTTGTGAGATTCAAAACTGGCTTTAGGCTCAAAATACAAGTTGGGTCACCTGCCACTTTATTAGGTACATTTGTTCATCTGCTTATTTACTTAAATATATGTTAATCTAGTAACGCAGTGCATGTAAACATGCAGGATGAAATTCAAACTGAGAATCAGAATGGGGAAGAAAAGTGATTTAAGTGACTTAGAACGTGGCATGACTGATGGTGCCAGATGGGCTGGTCTGAGCATTTCAGAAAGTGCTGAACTGCTGGGATTTTCCCACACAGCCATTACTGGGGTTTACAGAGAAAGGTCCGAAATGGAGAAAATATCCAGTGAGCAGCAGTTCTCTGGGTAAAAATGCCTTATTGATGCCAGAGGTCAGAGGAGAATGGCCAGACTGTGTCGAGCTGATAGGAAGTCAATAGAAACTCAAGGAACCACTTTTTATAGTCAAGGTATGCAGAACAGCATCTCTGAATGCACAACACGCTGAATCTTGAGGCAGATGAGCTACAAAAGACCACACCAGGTGCTGCTCCTGTCAGCTAAGAACAGCAAACTGATGCTACAGTTCACACAGATTCATCAAAGTTGGACAATGTAAGACTTTGACCTTTTCCACTGAAACATTCAGAGTTTGGACAAATACCATTAAAGTATGGACCCATCCTACCAAAGTGTGCCATTCTTGGCACACTTTGGGCTCCTTATTTCTAGCTGAGCGTTGTTTAATGCCATGATGGCTTGGTGACCATGCAGATCCCTTTATGACCACAGTGCACCCATCTTCTGATGGTTGCTTTAAGCAGGATAATGCACCATGTCACAGAGCTCAGATCATCAAACGGGTTTCTTGAACATGGATTTAAATCTCTGAGGAATGTCTCCAGCACCTTGTTGCTGAAGAACACCATGAAGAATTGAGGCAGTTCTGCATGTACCTAAGGTGTACCCAACAAAGTGGTTGCTGATCTTGTGGCTTCTGTTATTTTCAATAATTTGGTCTGCTTAAATTTGCAGACTATAAATTAAGTGCAAAAATAAATAAAACACGTCTCCTGCAATAGTTAGTGTAGAAAGGATAATTTGGGATACATTAAATTTAATGTTTGGTAAAAATGGAATTATTGGTAATGTATTGTTTTATTAAAGATAATATTTTATAGAAAGTTTAAAGGTAAGAAAACTGGAGAAACTGGTTGATTACTTATTCCTCATTTTCTTTTTTGACATTGAACAACAAATAAAAACAATCCCGTTGCTGGGTTCACTTCCTCAGCCTGATGAGAAATGAAAATAAATAGATGCCGAGAGCTTAGATAAAAACAAATACCGAGGATGTTGTTTTCCCATTTTCATGCTAATTATAGAGTGTGCAGTGAATTATTAAAAATTCACTTCATGTCACTGTTTGTTGCTCATTATCGAATTCATTGTCTTGAAACAAGCCTTAGATAAGGTTCACTTGGTTTCAATCTGGTCATCAGCTAGAGCAGATTTTCTCTTTTCTGAGTCGCACTCAGACCTAATCTACATTCCAGTGCTCGCTTGGTTGGACGTCCAGCTGTTCGCAGCATTTTCCCCGCTGACAGAGAAGGAGCCAGGCGCTGTTTTCTGCTGATAGCTCTCTTGAACAGCAGATAGAAAAGCTGAGCATCCCACTTACAGATGTTTGTGATCATCGCTCCAGTGAGATTAAATGGAAGCGAGACGGTGGCCAGAGATTCAACTCACAGAGCAGTGGCCTGGTCCTCAGGCGGCCTGCTGTATTGGTTTTGGAGGGCGAGCAGAGCTTTGGTGAAAAGAAGCTCCCTCGTCTGGGTAGAGAGCCAGTTTTCATGCGTCAGGGAGTTTGGGGCTAGATGTGCTACAAACGAGGGGTGAACGAATGAGCTTATGGGTCTATGGAAAAGTTCACACACTGAACAACTGAGTTTAATACCTAGTGCAAGAGTTATGGTGTTGTCGTGAGTTGCAGTCTCTCCAAAATGTTAAAGCTCTCAGCCCTGCTTTGGCCAGTGATTTTGTTTCTTGGATGGAAGAAAGCCATCGGGGCTTTGAGATGTCAGACCTCATTGGTGTATTTATGGTGTGTGTGCATGCATGCCACGCTGTCTGTGAATTCTGCACGCTCACTTGTTAATGTTTGTCTGCCACGTATATGAGTTTTTATTAAAGGATGCATTCATTTTTATCACGCTGTAAAATGTATTTGTCGTGTTTATTTTGACAGAACCGGATTAATGTCGGCAGAAAAATGTTAATGGCCAGTTACTGTGGCTTTTAAGAACGTCTTAGAGAATAAAGATGGAGAAGTCTTGTCCAAAAGGAGAGATTTAGCTCAGTAAGCCACAGCATTGCACTGGCTGACATATTCCTTCATTACCATAAGCACGCACACTCGAGTTTATTTTGACTCATTCCCACATTTGCCGCCCTGCTGCCACTAATGGTTAGAGAGTACCAAATGTGTAATTATTCATGGCTGACAATAGTCCCTTAAGGTGTCTACACACAGTAAGACTTCAGAATTTTGTTTAGTTTACTGCGAGCTCTGTGTGGCATAGGTCTAATAAACTTGTACATGTAGGCTGTACAATGATCATTTCTACTGAATGCTAGACTACGATGACGTCATACGAACATAGCACCTGCTGCTACAACTCAACTTTTTTTTTTTTAAACATCCAGTCTGTTCGGTGTTGTTTTGGGCTGTTTGTTCTCAAGACCATTACAAATGACATGGGCTCAAAGTGGGCTCTGGCAGGTGGAGGAACCATAAGATCCTGGTAGCGGTTCAGTTTTCAGTGAGGAAAAAAATGAGTCATCTCAAAACTACCAAACATGTGAGCTCCAATTCACCCAGACTCTGAACAGGCTGTAGTCAGCTGACCTGTGCTGCTCCCATAGATTGGCTGCTGGCTCTGAGGTTTAGTTCTCTTTGTGGATTTAGCCAAATACATTTCACGATATATAAGCAGATGTTGCATGAGCTATCGTGGCTACTTTCCGATTGGCGAGTACTTCTTGTGAGCATCATCAGTTTAAATTCAAACTGACGTCTGCCGCCCTTGAACTAACCCGGTATGAGCGACACCAGGCAGTGATGGCCCAGACGGTCGAGCAGGTTGTGTGCTAATTGGACGGTTTGTGGTTTGATCCCTGAGTGTGATTTTTCACAGTGCATAGAACACATACATATGTGTCTGAACACGGCTTATTCTCACACTGCATGAAATTATTATCATTCAGTTTGCTGTGTATGTGTGAAATAACCAGATCATTTTAGCAAAACATATGCAGAGCTGTGCAATATATGCTTGGCGATACTTACTGAGAGAAAGGTTGCGTGTTAAATTACTTTGTGCTTTTGCTCCTGTGCCCTACCTAGATGCTGAAGTGAGCACAACTTTATTGACAACTGAATGGACACAGATCAGGCATGAGAGGAAAAAACCAGATGTGTGTGTAGCTTGCAGGTGGGACCATGAGATGAATTTACTTGCTGATCTCTATGAGATCACTTAGAAGGACGTCTGGGTAGAAGCACATACAAAAGGAACTCAGTTTATATCATTATGTATTAAACTGCCTGATTTGATTTATTTGTTATTAATTCATTAATTGCTCCCTTTAACTCCAGACAGTGATCATTTTTACCCTCATTCACAGTATGATCGCAGCCAACAGCATCACCAAGATCCTTGCGCACCTCTGGACTAACCAAGAAATTGCAAAGTGTATACTTTGCTTAACACGTCCTAAACTCACCAATGTTTCATTAGCATTTTATCTGGACTACAGTTTCAAAGTTTTAAAGTTTTCCATTTTAGATGACAAGAAATGACTCTGTGCCTGACTGGCTGGACTTTACATAACTACATTCAGCTAATTATCAAGATCATGAGCTTTGCTGTATTACTAGTCCAATTAATCATCTGTCAGTCACACCATAGCAGCCTGTTTGGGCAAATTTTTGTACTGAATTAATAAGTTTCATGTCACTTAAAAATAAATCAACTGTGCTCGCTAACCCTGGAAAAAAACCAACATTATATTTCTGATATTTCAGCAGAATGCAAATGTGCCGGTAGCATATTTACCCTCAGGATTATAGATATGTGTCTGCAGTAACACTCTATGATACAAATAAGGTGAGCAAACATTCTTCAGAAACATATTTGTTTTTTGTGGGGATGGTGCTCTGCGATGAATTTCAATTCTATGTTTTCAGTTTGATTTTTGTATTCTGACTGTGTATGCATGTGCATTACTGTCGCTCTGTGTATCCAAACCTTGCAAAAACTATATGTGGTGTTTGTTTTTTAGGTACAGTGATTTACTAATTTTTGCTGTCTCTAGATTGTGTGTTCTGAACTTGACTTTTGCTCAGAATAGATTAAAATAAAGTGTAGAATTAGTTTTAAAAAGCCACAAAGTGAAGCTTAGCCCAAAATCCCAACAGATAGGTGATGACATTTATTTCCAACCCACATCAGCTCAAGGCTCAGGTAGAATATTTTTTGTTGGTAAATTTAATTCAAAGTATACTATTTAAGCTGTTTTACCCAGCCTACAGTTGCTGCGGCATCTGCAAGTCACTTTGCAATCCTGCTCATCTTCTTCGTGATGTGTTTGGATCTTCTATGCTCTCCAAGCCTCGCACACTTTTCACATAGAATTCCACTGCAGCCAGACTGCTTGACACCATTTATCTCGCAAGCATCAGTCAGGTGCAAGATGGAACCAACTTAGCAACACTGTGGAGTTTGACAACACGAAATAGTTGCATTTCCTACTTTGTTCCTTGAAAACTGTTCGCTGTTTTTCAGGTTTCTCCAACACCATCATAAATAACCTCTTTATGTCCCTGTAAATTTTAATATGTGCACTATACAGCAGTGGCTGTTCTGCCAGAGCCAGAATTTCATTTTCCCCATTTTGTCACCTTGAAGTTTAGCATCATCTCCAACTCGAATATCCAATATTCTTGATCTTCAACGTGGGTGGGCGTGTTCTCGACTCATGCGCATAAACTGCAAGTCTCTTTCAGGACCACGCCCGCTGGCTCTAGCACCACCCATCTCACCCGCCTGCTTTTTATTAAAAATGAATTAGATGCTCGTGACACTTTCCATGTGAGAATCCCATTATGCTCGTATGCGTGTGGAAGGCCTGGAAGGTCTCAGAACAGAGCCATAGCAGCACATATAAATTATTGCACATGGAAATAATCTTCTTTTCACTTTAGTGGTGTTCTTTAGAAATGTTTGAAAACTGGATGAATATTATTGAAATTACACAGCTGTACACTGGTTGATCAAATATTGTTAAAAATTATTCAGAACTTGCTGATGTAACTCAATGTTGTAAGCTCATATGAATACCATGACTGTAACTGTGATTTTATCCAATGAATTGGTCATGGCCACCAGCATTAACAAATTAGGGCTCTTTTATTTGAAACTGTTCACCTTTTACACATTGACAGTTAACACAGACAAGCCTTTGTGGTCCCTCTGGCCCGAGACATGGTCAGTGACAACGTGTGCTGGATATCGACTGGGATGGCTTATGGTGGATGGAAAGCTCTCTCTCTCTCTCTCTCTCTCTCTCTCTCTCACACACACACACACACACACACACACACACACACACACACACACACACACACACACACACACACACACACACACACTTATGCAAGAACGGATACAAAAAACACACAGTACAACATATACTAACCATCTAACATAGTCTAACCATCTAATGTAGACATCAATGGAGGAGGGGCTTAAAGTGCATACAGGAACAGAGGAGGGCTTTGCTCACTCTTACAATTTGTAACAACCTTTTAAATTATGAGTGACAGTAATCCTCCACCAAAGCAGTGATCTAAGTGCCACGCTGCATCTTTACAGAAAGCATATCCCCACCATATTTTAGCTCAAACGGCGCCTCGCTTCATGAAATAATGACTCTGCATAGTTCACGGGGTTAGTCTTATATATTATTGCGGTACAATGTAGGTTCAAGTCCGGGGTCTAGGCATGAGCCATGGGCAGCAGGATGGCACAGAAAGCATGTAAAGTCCAGTGAGATTAGAGAAACAAATCCAGCATGAGAAAGCACCCGATGCTCTGAATGGAGGTTAATCCACATGAGGAGAGGTGAGAAACAGTACAGGTCCGATAATGACACGATGATGTTCAGTATTCTGGATGCATAGAAGGAGTACGTTTGCCGAAAGCACTCCTGGTCTGGTCTGGGTGACCCGTATGGTCAGTTCCTTGAGCAGAGGCAGAGTAGCTCCAGCTGGGTCGAACGGGTCAATAAGGGGCAAATAGGACTTGTGGATGGGAGGTCCTGACAGGCCCGGGGGCTGGGCGGAGCAGTGCAGCAGGCAGGGTTTGTGTCTGAAAGAGCGCAGGGGTCGGGGTGTGATTAGTGGCGCTGTTCGTGCGGTGCGTGAAAGAGTTGCCGATGGCTGCGGCAGCTGCTGCCACTGCCGCCAGGTGAGCAGGTATGATCTGTGTGGTCAGAGGGTGACACTGACGCTCCTTCCCCAAAATCAATTTTATCTGGTGGAGACAGGGGAAAAGACAGTTAATACAGCCTTATATGTGCACAGGATAGAGAGAGCAAGGGAACGGTACAATCAAGACATCTCTGCAAAGCTGTCACACAAAGTAAACGTATACTCTAAACCAGGCAGGATACAATTCCTAGTATGTTACGTTTTCACAGCGATACAAGAATGTAATATTCTTTCATTTTAAAAAAACAAGATGGCTTTTGGTTATTGAATGTGATCTAAAGTTAGAGCAAATAGGTGTCCAGGACAGGAGCATAAATCTAAATTAAACTGCTAAAATCAAGACAAGCTTTGCTGTTTGTAAATTAGACAAACTACCAATCCTGCTCGGTCTGCTTGGACCCACATTTTACAACGTTCAAACATTTTATTCAACAATCAACGGAGCACACTGCTGGATAATTAAAATACGTCCTGCATACCACATCGGAAACTCTTTGTATTTGTTCACTGAACATATTAAATTTACTTTTTCCTGCTTAAGTATGTCTGTTTTTGTTTACAGGTTGGTTGTGAGGCCTTTATTATGAAACAGGATTTTATCTTCTCCAGGTAACTTCAGGGTTAACCTGGGATTTCCTGTAATAGAAGGGGGTTCCAGCCCCAAGTTACATTCCAGATTAGTTATCAATAGATATGAAATCATGACCTATTGACCAATCAGTTCTCCAGAAAATAGCATCAATTCTCAGATCTCTGCATGGATAGTGGATGTTTTTTCCCAGATGAAAAAAAGTACAAATTTATTCCTTCATATTTTTTCCTCTGTTGGCTGGAAACTATTTTTTGTTGGATAAGCATGAACGTTATCCTAAAGCCGGACATCTATTTGGACCTCCTGAATTTGCACATTGACTAAAGTCTAATTATATAATGAAATATTCAATATTAATTCATCAGATTCTCCCAGAGTTTAATGAAAGAGTTGTGATATTAATAACTTCCACATTCTGCATTTATGCTGGATTTCTTTTGTGGCTTAGAATAGGGTAAACGTTATTAAGCTAATAGAGCTCTTCCAGTATCACTGACCAAACTGTTTAAAGGTCTCACACATTCATACAGCAATAGGCTAAATAAACTAAATGTGCAGAGCTTTTCCTCTCACATGCTCACACCGCTGTTCTCTCTACAGCCGCTGTGCTACTTCCAGTCTGTATCCTGTGTTTAAGCTCTTTATATTTTTCTAATATTCCAGTTTTATCTTCCTTTGTAAAATCAGCTGCTCTGCCGCCAGGAGGCAGAGCTGAAGTGGCTGGAGTTGAAAATGCTAAGATTCTAGTTTGAACGACAAGGAGAGACAGGATTTTCAGAAATGAGAGTATCAGAGGGGCAGCTCAGGTCGAGCGGTTTGGATTTAAAGTTAGAGAGGCAAAGCTGAGATGGTCTGAACAGATACTGAGCAGGGAGAGCGGGTATGTTGGGCAAAGGACATTAATTATGGAGCAAGGAAGGGTCATGGAGCTACAGCGATGGAGAACAAGCAGAGGGGCAGGCAACAAAAAGAGAGGGTGAGACGGAGGCAGATGATGTGCTGTGGTGTTTGCAACATACTCAAACTCTAAACTGGGATAAACTTAACTGTAGTAAATAAAAGCAGAAAACTGACAGCATTGCTAAAGCTGTGAGGTGAGGCAAGAGACTTCAATGGGGCATCAAACAGGTGCTGGAAATCAGCTGCTAATTGAAACAGTTTTGGCATTTGCCACAGCTGAGATGAGAGTGTGTCCAATATTGTTGAGCCACGTTATCATCAACTCAACTTAGCTTACTAACCAGTTCTGCAGATCTAATAATGAGAATAATTCAGTGGCAGTGTTTCGTATAGTCGAGATTATGTCCAAAAATGAGATAACTGCTTTAATAATATACTCTCACAGTTTTAACAGAGAAGGAAAATGACTAAAAAATGGAATTAAAGACAGATGTAAAACTCATGATGTGACAGGGACACAAACAGTGCCTGACCTCCAAGAAAAGCCTAAAAAAAGGGTTTAAAGGTCACCAAAGTTATCTGGCTTAATCTTCTGTATCAGTATTCTCATAGCACCAGTATGGCAGCACTTGTCATGGATTATAAATCACTGATTCAGGCACCGAAGCCCTGTGGGATGCATTCTTTACTCTGTGCTCATCAGAGAAGCTCCTCTCCGTTAACTCAGTCAATGATGGGTTTCAGAAAAAGTCATTTCCCCCACACTGGTAACCCCCATGCTTCGTCTCAGCAAACAGTGGGTGTGATGAATGCGCTTTTCTGGTGCCTCTTTTGTAAGATGAAAAGTTCGGCTGTCCTTTATCTTCCCCACTTTGATTCCATATGACACATTATTGCATGCTGCTAATCATGTGTCATATGACACTCAAAAATCCTTTAGCAGTTGTCTCAACTCGCTGGGAGTGCGAGAGAGATCGAGTTTTCTACAGAATGCCAGAAAGTTAAACAATGACCTCAAGAAAGTATTTGAAAGTTTTCTTTTCAGTGCATTTCTCTTACTCTGCGGTTTGTCAGCTTGCCTGACTCTAATATGAACTGCTGTGATGCTGAAGACCACAGTCTGGGGCACTCCAAATAAGTTAAAACTGACATTTACAATCAAGTCTAAACAGCGTTCAACGCGAGCCTGCCTTCCACCTCCAGCACGCTGGCTCAGAAAAGCCTTCAGCCGTGCCATTTTTGTCAATAAAATATCAAGTTTTCAAATTAAATGGCATCGCACACTGTCACAGGTTTTTAATAAAAGCTGGATAAGGGGTGATCCTGTTATGAGAGCTGACATTTTACTGAAACAGGAACCGTCGAGTGGACTGAGCATGCTTAATCAAAAAACACTTTAGTAGAGATGCGCAGGATTTTGTGCTGACAAACAAAGAAATTCTGAGTGTTGGTTTGTTTTCTGTTCTTTCCCACAAAAACAAAGTACGACAACAAGAAGCTGCAGCACCTGGAAGAGGCTAGAAAAGGAGCGAAAGACAAAGGATCTACAAAGTGCTGCTCGTGGGTTGATGAGTCTGTCTTCCAGGAGCCCATTAGCTGTGAGCCACTTTGCCTGTTGTGTTGATACCGATGGCCTTTATACAAAGCAGGATCAACATACCCCGAGGGGTTAGTTGGAGATTAATGGGGTAGTAAGGTGTGCTGAGCCTAAAGCCAGAGATTTCACGATAACAGCTTTATTTATTTGCCTGGCTAGGTCGCCATGGTGACCTATGTTAAGCATGTGACATGGTCAAGAGCGGGTTCTGCTCATAGTTTTGTGCGATATTTTTTTTTATTTTACAGGGAGCTTGATGGGCTGCCGTTAGTAACACTGCTAAATAAAGCCATGCAGTAAAATCTGAGCAGCACAAACTGTCTGGAATTTGCATGCATTCGGTTGGTGATGCAGAAAATTCCCAATCTGCTGCCACGTCTGTTCTATGCTGCTGAAGTCGCAGCCACCAGATTAGAAAAATCAATTAGTCTATTATTTGTTGCAGAGAACATTCAGTCAATAACATTTATTTCACTTTAATCTTGTGAAAAACTAGATGAAGTGTTTTGACACCTTTGTCATTGGGCTAAAGGAGTGCGTCAGAACTGAACGCACTGTGTAGCTTTCACACCTTTAATATGCAGCTATCATGTATCAGAAATAAACAGCAGCACTGACAGTGGCAAAATCCATATATTAACTTGTGAATCCACAGGATTAACCATTTTCTGCCAGCACGACTCCATTGCTTTCTTTTTATTCATATATTCTTAACCTGCATATTATTTATATGCATTCATATTATATATATATATATATATATATATATATATATTTAAAGATCTGCATCACTTGTTCCTCTATGTCCAAAGCAAGCAACACTTCAGTCCATTTTTACAGAGACTGAAATGACACGACAAGCACACCTTTTTTAAGGTGGATTAACAAAGCAAGCTGATAACCGCCGTTGTTCACACAAAGCTCCGTTGGTCAGGGTCACATGTGTCGGGCTATAAGCTGAGTTTTGATTGCTGCAACCTGCCATTGTTACGCTTGGTAGTAATGTGCTGTGTAAACACCTAAATCGATACAAAAAAAAAAATGAATGGCACACAGATATTCCATAAAACACATGTAATACATAATAGTCTGTTAACGTCAAGGCAGAAACATTCAGTTTCTACAGCTCGACCTGCGTCTGCTCGTAGAAGACTTCCTTTATTTGTATTCCAGTAATTTCAGGTACAGTAAGTATTATTCACCATTTATCAGCTGTAACTCTTATCAGTCAGTAACACCACCACAGAGTAGCATTACGAGACAAACATGTAAAGCATGTTAGATCAGTTAGTTACAGTTACTTCTTTTCTGCTCTGAATATTAACCAGAATCAGTTTATACCGAGATTTGTTTGGGTAAGAATGATAAAAGTTCCTCTAACCTGGAGCACAATTGGAGAAAAACTGATATGTTATCACATGATTAGTGTTTTACTGTGAATATAAATTAGAAATTCCCACAAAGAAAAGAATGGTGTACGCTGTAAGTTATATTTCCTAAAATTAGGATCGGCCCAGAAAATTGAAATTGGTGTATCTCTGCTAAAAAAACCCAGGGCTAAATCTGGCTAAATCCTGCTTTGTAACGCAGCAGTCTGGACCCGTGTTGCTGATAAGATAACTGAGGTGTGCAGTGACTCACCGGCTGCTTGGTCTGGCCTTTCTGTGGTTTGCTGTAGGGGCTATATTTCGGTTTGGCTGGTTTACCTGCTGCTCGGTCTTTATGACGCCGGCTGCTGATGTGCTGGAAATGAGAGACAGATTCAAAACGAGTCACACTTTAATGTTGTCCTTTTACTGCGGTTATTCCAATATGAAATTTTTGGCATCAAAGTAACACAAACAGATTGATCATTTGGGATTTATATCAGGGAACTCGTATACATGAATAAAAAAAAATGTTTATGCTACAGAGCAGGTTCGGTAGGACTATTAAGTCATTTGTTTTTCTGACTTAATCATTAAATCACCTTCAACACAGAGCAGGGAGTCCTCTTCATGCTCTACTGAAAAATATCCACATTCAGTTTCATAACAGTCTGTCTGAGACAGCCTCTTACCCTAAAACTGCAGTACTGCAGCAATAAAATGTGCAAATGTGGTAAAGTGTTTTGAATGTGTGCACCAATCTGTTAATGTGAATATGGCTTGTACTTGTACAGAAAGAGTCAAATGAAAATAGATTGGGAGGCATCACTGAGATGGAAATGTACATTTTTTTTCTTCTTAACCCTGTAAAGTCTGAACCATGAAATAGTTTCCAGAAAATTCACATTTTTAAAAACTGGTGTGTTTATTGAACCTCCGGACAAATGTAAAAATCTAAAAACTGAATATGAATTTGCATATATGCATTTTAATCTGTGTAATTTTGCTATTTATTGCTGATAGGTTATCTAAGACAAACAAAAGGTTAAAAAAAAAAAAATCACACTAATGAGATAAACGTAAATCACGTTTAAACGTTTCTGATGTGTGCTCAGAGTTGAGCAGACATTTGAAGGTTTCTTTACACCTAAACAAACCAGACAACGCGCACACAGTGCAGATTCAGAATAGGCACACAGTTGCAAATGATACTGCTACACTAATACCCCCATAAACGGGCCAGTGCACAGAAAAAACAGAAAAATTGAGCTCTTTTCATCATCGTCACCTCTCTTTTTTTCCACATCCTTTTCATGAACTGAGGAGTGAACATGGGGAACAGAAAAGGAGGTACAAGGACCAGAAATATACCTCTTGACTCATGGCAAAAGATCTTACAGCTTTGTGGTTTTCACACCTGTGGTGAAAATGTCTGCACTTCTATCGCTGCAAGTTACACTGCAGAGCTTTTTACTAAATGCCACAGTATATTCCATCGTTAAATACAATTCACTTTGAAACCCTTGGAGCATCGGGCCAGATCTGAATAAACCAATAAAATAGAAGACAGAGAAATACAGTCTGACCTAAAGCCAGCAAATTCAGAGTGGGTACATGCTGACAACAAAAGGAAAATTTCTGGCTGTGTCTAAATTTCACAAGTCCTTGCAGTGGGCTTAACAATCACACTTTTCTTCTGCTTTCAGCTCTAACTAAAATGCGTCATGCTGGATTCTTTTCACAGAGAATTGCTGCTGTTCAGAAGTACTCAGCAAAAGTCCTCGCGTGAAAAATTCATACAAATCCCGTCTGTCTTCAGGGAGAGAACTCGAGGTTAGCTCAGACTAAACAGAGTGGTCTTCAGCTACTGTAGAAGACGTTCCCCACATGACAGAATGATCAGCACTACAAGAAAAGAAGATTTGCACAGTGTCCCGCAGGAGCTATAAAGCTATAAGCTATAAGCTATTTCAGTCACAGTTGCATCTTTGTCACCTCTTATCGTACCTCACTTAATCTTGAATTAAAACAGGCAACTCCTTGACCGCACACTTTAACCAGCTTTTTTTTTTTTAAGGATTTCTGCATTCATAAAGACCTCAGACAGATATCCAACAGGAGTAAAGGTAAAACTCATTACTAGTTGCTCTTTAAATCCAGTCTGGCTCGTACGTGACCTTATATAAGTTCGTTTTCAAAGAGGAACAAAATACCATTTTTCAGATTCAGACATTCAAACGTCACAGAATAATAATAATAAAATAATCCTCAACTGAAAGAAACATCCATAAGCGGCAGGGTCATATCTTGAGGTGAGGATGAATTTGCTCTCCCAGCAGCTGCAGGTAAATGCAAGTTTTATAGTAATACGTTTAAAATAATAATGTAGTGTACTGTGCTTTCCTGCCTTCATCTGCATTCTCAGATGGCACTGAAAAACAGACACTCACACCTGCGGCCAAGTTAAAGATCACCAATTAACCAAACAAGGACTTGTTATTTAATATATTCAGGTTTAAGATTGGTAGATGACAGGACTGCATTGCACACCAAGACATCCTGAAACAGCAAAGCACATTCTGCTTGTTGAACCAACGCTGCCTGCGTTGGTTGGGGTATGTTTGTCATATGGAGGATAAGAAGCTAGCTGTGGACAGCTAGCTCAGAGCACCAGAAAAGTCAGTCATCCCACACTATGTTTTAAGAAGGACAAAGGAAAAGCTCTTCCGCTGCCTGGCGATCTTTGGAGAGGTCAGGTCACTGCAGAGAGGACGCGCCCTGTGGCAACCACCGAAACCAGGACCTCCCAATTGATTTGCACCAACTGTAACACAGACTTCATGCGTCAGCCTGCAGTGCAGTAGCAGATGGTGTCAAGGCCCAACAACCATCTCGGTTTCTTAAGGCTGAGATGCCAATGGTAATTATTTTATGAGAGTTTCTCCCTCTCATACTGTGTTTATGAGATGTGTTTGTTTCCCGTCCTCGTATATCTTTGTTTTTTGGTATTCGTGTCTCCTTTGGTTAGTTCCTGTTTTCCTTCATGTCCTGTGTCACTTTTGCTTCCTTTCTGTCTTCCCCTGATTCCCTGACTGTTTTGTCCTGTTGTTAATTGTGTTCACCTGTTTTCCTCTCCCTCCTGTTTCTCATAAGTAATCAGTCTGCTGTGTACTGTATGTAAAGCCTTGTTTCCTTTTGTCCTTGTCGAGCTGTCTGCGAATGCTTCTCTATGCTACCTTGCTTACTATTTATAATCTGAGTTCTTGTGTTTATCTTCCAGGATTTTCTGCTCTTCTGTTGTGTCTTTGACCTTTTTTCAGCTGAAAGTAGTTTGGTTTTTGTTTGCGTTATCTGCATTCTGTGTTTCAGATCTTCAACAGTCCATACGACACCGTAGGCACAAGGAGAAAATGGAACCTACGCACAACAAACTGATCAGGAGAGTCAAACCACTGACACGAACCATAATACCACTGTGGTACCCTTAGTGAAAGGCAGTCATAGAAAAATTGCAGTTCTAATGTTTGTGTCAGTTTTCCAGTCTAGCCATCCTCCTTTCCCCTAAACTGTGAAATGACTCATTTGGATACACATTTATTCAATCAAACATATTGTTTTTACTTTAACTTATTATATATCCTCCCCCAGTCTGATCTAATAAAGTCACAATGGCATAAAACAAAGTAAATATGAAGCTAAGCTTCATTTAGCTATTGTATGCCATGCACTGGGTTTTAGTTCCATTTCCAAATGCAGGGAATGTGGTTGACAGATATGGAAATGAAATCAATCCTTTCACAAATTAGAATATTTCTAGACTGCTCCCTCAAAAGCCAAATGATTCACTGAATAATAAAAAAAGACATTGATGACTTTTAATTTTCTTTGATATTTATAATGCACGATGAACATGATGAGTAAAATGCCATATTATTACAAAAATTTTGATTTTATGTCAGTGTAATCCGTATCCGGCTTTGCTTGTTTAATAAGATCTTGTGATCAATTTTACACAGAAATCCATTTTCCAGTTTACTACTGAGCGAGTGTCTCGGGCTCCGTTTATATCTCTCACCTGTTTTAGCTGAGTCTCTGAGTTGACGTGCACGTCACATGTCTCACAGTAAAACGTTTTGTTCTGCAGGCCTGTGGATGATTTGGAGGATGTAGCCAGTTTGCTTTTGACTCCTGCTCGAGGAAAAGACTTGATGGAACCCACGCCGCTCCTGGCCTCGAGCATCGTCTTGTGCTTCGTACCTGCAGGTTCAAACAGGAAGCAGTTTGGTCAGTACATGAATCTGACTCAACAGAGGCCACCTGAGGAAAAGGGGTCAACTTTTATATTATCCTTATGTCACAGATCAAAGTAAGTGAACAGTCCTATTAAACTCACTGAAAGTTGACCTTTTGACCAAATACTCCTCAGGGCTAGGGAGTAAGGGCCCGGTTGTTCGTCACTCCCTGGAACGATACTTCCCCGAGCACTTAGCTACAAGGGCCAAGACTGGTTCACTGGTTCAACCAAAAACTCTTCTGAACTTGTTTCAGTTTCACTCAAACAGAAGCTCAAGTCACCAACACAGATGTCACTAATATGGGGCACTTATGCAGTAAATTAGCATGTTAAGCTGTTCATTATTCAGCAGGAAATCACTACATTTCAAATTGAAATGATTTTTGGGCAAACTTCTGGCAAACGATGCAACTGCTATTTGAAAGCCATTCGTTTAATCCAGATATATTTAGGTCCAGCTCTTGTAGCTCCGTGGTGTAATCCAACAGGTTGAAGAGCTAAAAGAAGGAGATCCAAGTTTATGCATAACTGTCACTGCCAATTGAACTCAAGCACTGAACCCAAAGACAGACTTTTCCTTAATCAAAAGCAAATGGAATATTTTAGCTTTTACAACTGCTTAAAAATACTGTTGACAACAATGGGCTGCAAAGCTGGTCGAATGTTTATGAGATGACCAAATATTCTGTAATGAAGAAGCTTGATTTGTGTGAATTCATGTGGAGCTTTGTGGTCACTTGCGAAATCCAGCTGCCTGATGAGTATTTCAGTAAGTGTTCGGTGTTTTTCATGGTGGACAAACTGTTTAGAAATCTTTATTTGACTGTTTTCTGTTGTTGAAACTTTAATGAAAAAGTCAATGTTTAAAACACAAAGATATCGCAGGCAGAAGCAGAGGAACAACCTCAGACTGAAAGCAAAGATGACTCAGTGTACTGTCATTTCCCTGTGTTGTGTGTGTGTTTGTGTGTGAATGCAGTATGAGAAATTAGTTTGAAACAATGACTGCTTTGTTTTCAAAAGCAAGGATGTCTCACAATACCTGATCAAAGTTTGATAAAAGGTTCCTATGGAAACTACCACAGGATAATTGAAGAATTGTGTTTTTTCAAGCCCCGGAATGATTGCTGAAGACAGCGGAGATAACTCTACAATAACGACAAACAAACGCTTGAACACTGAAGGAACCCAGCAGATAACAACCTTCCCCACAAAAAGCACTGACTCACTGAAAAAATAATTTCAACACAGATCCTGTCATGGAAATTGCACAACATGGAATGAAACAATCATGCAGAGTCCGTGTTCACTGAGAAAAACACAACCAGCAGGTAAACACCTCATTCGTACAGCAGAGGCAACCTTATTTTTGTTGTTTTGTTTAAAGTTTGGGGGAAAAAAAAAAAGGTCTGTCATCCACTCAAACTCTCCACGTTTGCGGCAAATCTTGGCACACGTCTCTCACCGCTATTGTGAGCCTCCAGCTGTGACGCGGAGTTGACTGCCACTTTGCAGAGGGAGCAGTAGAGAAGACGACGAGCTTTCTCCTCCTCCGTTTCTGCGTCTGTCTCCGCTTCGGGTTCGGCATCGGGCTCCGGGAGGTCGGGTTCTGACGGGGAATTTAGCTTCGAGTGCCCCTCGTCTCCCCCAGCAGCTGAGGTAGTCTCTGGGGCTGCGGCCACCGTGCTGCTCGGCACTATCAGCGAGGCCACGGGTGCTGGCGTCGGCGTGGTAGGGGTCGCCAAGGATGCCAGGGGTTGTGCTGTTCTGAGCACGGGGGAAAGCGCTAGGGGCGCTGTTCCAGGGAGGCCATCTGTAGGGAGAAATAAATCACACAAAGAAATGTCTTTGATTTGAATCATATTGCTCCATCCATCATTCACGGACAGAAATGTTTTATTCATGTGGTGTTCACCCAACAGGTGGCTTAATGTGTTTTTATTGAGACTTCACAGGATCATTTCTATTTGTTTGCTTTATTAAAGAACACAACATGAAATATTGATCTAAAGTAAAAGAGGTACTGCTGTACACTGCTATGCAGCCCATGCCTGCAGTGCTGCCCTACTTTTTTTGCCTCTGTCTCTTGCTCTTCTCCTTTTCTATGTTCATGAGCTTTGTTTCTTTTCTCTATCCTTTTGCGTGCCGTGTCCAGCCAGAAATCAGTCTCAGTGTGCCATCCTTAAGGATAACACCCTTTGCAGAATATACACAAACTATGGATACATTGTTAGGAGATACTCTAACTCCTAACAATATTTCATAACTCATTAAACTGGAACTAGTTCAGCACTAGTATTGACTGATACTTGAAGGCAAGGCATCTGTATCATATTGCAAATGGAAAAAGCTGCATCTCAAATAAAAACCACGGTGAGAGGGGGACTCTGCAGATATGTATTCATGAGCTGTTTCAGGTATTTAAGATGATCAGCTGTGTAATCAAACTGTCTGCCCTTCACTGTTTGTGTGTCTAGGCCATATGTGTGTTTTATAAATTAAGAACATGAATATATCATAGCTCAATCTTCTTGTCACTAATTAGCCACGCTGTGAATTTCATTCACCGCAGGCCTAATTATATTCAGACATGAACAGTGCTACTCGCAGTGGTAGATGGTGTAGATGAGCCACACGTCATATTTAATAGATTCACCTGAATCACTTTAAAATGATATCTCTGAAGCTAGCACAATTCGTTTTGTTAAACGTGTTAAAGCTCGACTCCTCTCTCCTTGCATCTCTTCCACTACTGAGTCTTTGATGAGAGGGATTGACACACATGGAGATGAGGTGAGGAAAGGAATCAAGGATGCACAATCTGAGAAGGCAGGCTAGTGTTTGTGTGCAGCCCTGGGTGTGGCTTTCTTCCACCGGCACCAGGACTGCCGCACATGGCTTCAATCAAGTACTCATCAAGCTGCAGTGTTTATATTCCTTTCACTCACTTCCTGCCAAACTGTTTGCATCACTGGTGTGGTAGCAACTCCTGGCCCTTTTATAAAGATTTTCTTAGTTGTAACTTGGCTCTGTCCTTCGTCACAGCTCACTGCCTGCTCCAGTCTCACACCAAAACAACACCGTTCATGTGCCTGTCCACTCTCCAACAGTTACTCCAGCTTCTTCCCACTACTGGCTCCTGCTTTGCCAGCTCAAGACTCCAACATGGTCTGTTTTTGGGGCATGCCAGCTTTTAGTTCTAAAACCTCAAAGTAAATTCAATTCATGAAAGCCGAGATTTGGAAATGATGGCTTATGATGGCTGGATTCAGATCAAGTTATTTTTTTCTATTAATTATATAAACAAAGCTGAACGGTACAAACTATATACAAGCGGATCCTTGAAAAACAAACATCCAAAAGCTTTTCCATCCAGACATGTTAGTTGTTTGGGAGCAGACAGACGTCATTTTGCAAAATCAGCACATACGGAGCGGTTGAGAAGCTACAAACGCAACATGTTTTGTTGCTAAAACTTGGAGAAACAAACTGCACCGAAAGGAACAGCTCCACAGTCACAACAGCCTTAAACATATACTGCAGATAAACGTGGCAACGTGACTTTGGCAACATAAACCCTGCTCGGTTTCGAGACATCTGTCATGAAACAGAATGGAGACGTGCACTTCCAAACACTTGCAAGTTGATGCATGTGCATCACCATCCAGTAACACACAGAACGCAAGTGCAAGAGTTTCAAATGGCAGCCATCAGACTTGCTCTTGTCACTTGTTCTAGTGTTTCGCTCAGAAAAACACCATCACACTCACTGGAGACTCTGACATGATAACACAAATAGTGCCCTGAAGGATAAAACAAAAAGAGATTTTAACTGATGAATGAAAGCGACAAGATGTGAACTTCATAGCTGAGGGAATGTGTAACAGTTTACAAGGGGTGTCAACCTCAGTTTCACTAAAGGCCACTGTGGGAAATAAGAATCACATGAAGGCACAGACGTTTGTTGACTTGCTTTAACTTTATCGAAAGAGTAAATGCAACTGAATTCCTAAAGTTGTTTAGCCATTATATCATTCAGTCAAGCAAAATAATGATAATGCGTTCTCATTACAATTATACAAGTTGGCTACCATACAGCCAACTCACAACACACAAGCCTGGATATGACTCCTGGGTCATTTATTAAACCAAATGCATCCATCCATCCATCCATCCAGGTGTAAAGCAAACCAGAGAATCTTTTCATTTTGTTCTTGCATGTGTGTCTGAAAGTTTTACACAGTTTGTTTCACAGGCCTGAACATGACAACTCTGTGTGGTACATTTTATTTAAAAAAAAAAAAAAACGACCTTTGATTACATAGATTATATGTACCATGCAGCCTTCTGCCACTAAAATAGACTGCTCATAAAATTTAAACGGCCTTTTGCTCCATCGCTTTATTTATCTGAGCTGAATCTCATATTGTGCTGTAGTCAGTTTTTTCAAAACCTCGAACATCAATATGATGACTCAGATTGTGTTCCTGCAAAACAGATGTGTCATAGCAAATACATCACTCTTTCAGGACTGAATATTGTTTCTCAATCGAAGCTTATTTCCAACACTAAACATTTGTCTTGTTTCTTTCTTTTCTTTTTTTTTGGTCAAAATTTGGGATTATTGCAAATTTTATTTATTTTTTTGTGGATTTTGTGTTACTTTCTCAGCATTTGGAGTGAGAAACTTTCAGACCAACCCTAACACTATTTTGAGGTAATAACCCAAATTTTTGGACAAGCATCTAGGAACCTCTTGAAATAACCTTTCTCTTTTTCCTGCCTTTTGTGGTAGATATTGCTGATGTCTACAACAACAGACTGCATATAAAAGATGGATTTGGCAACCATGCTGTCACACACTGCTTTGCTCTGTTACATTTCTGAAACTTTGAGCTGATGTTTTTTGCTATTGCTATCTTAGCTTGTTAAAACAAGACATCAGGAGTACGGAGAGGATCCGACTGAGGAGAGGTGCTGCTTTGCTAATCAGAAGATTTGCCTGCCGATGAGCAACGTCATTATCATGTTTACATAATGAAGAATCAACGAGAACAAAAGACGATCAAGTGTTTACTGAGGTTACAGATCAAAGGAGCCGTAGACTTCTTTATGATCCTTATTCTTTTTGCAAACGCAGTAGTTATCCACTGCTGGCAAATGATTTCACTCTTTACATGTGGAACTGATATCCATTTTTCATATACAGGGTGTGCTTACAATTAAGGGGACCAAAACATAAAGCGATATACAGACTAGATTCAAACTTTTCAAAGGAGTGAATTGAGCTCTGAAGGACTAAGTTTGATGTCTCTGATTTACACACTCAGCTCTTCTGGTTGTTTTTAGCTTAGTGTCTGTAAAGACGGACCCAACACACTGTCACGATTATGGGTTTTTAATAGCACTTTCACAGGTTGAGTCTCTCTGTTCGCAGCTTGTCTCGGCACACACGCCTCCGGCTTCACTATAAGAAAAGAGACGTCTTATTAAGCAGATCGTCACCACCTGTGGCCTCACCTGCCTTCCCGGCAATGCCCGCTTAAGGTCTCTGTACCACCCCTCCCCTGCAGCTGAGCCAGGGACCACACCTCCACCACAGTCTCTAAGCTCAGTAACCAGGAATATAAATTTTATTGCTTTATATTAGTACAGCCCAACACTGTAAATATACCACATTCTTCTAAACATGGAAAAACTTAAGTATAAAATGAAGACTAAAGCAAAAGAAAGAAAGTATTAAAGTTTAAAATAAAATGTTTACTTCATCGGCACAAAAACTGATTCAAGCCGTACAATCAGACTCAAAAGAACGCACATGACTTTCTAGACCAAAGGCAAGAAGATCTGATTTCTATCTAAGGTGTTAAAATTGCTCCAAGATGAGTTGTTCAGGCGATTACCGATTACATGCCAGATCAGGCACATAAATATGAAACAAACTATGCAAGCAGTTGCACCTCTAATCTGCTATTTGTATGAGAGATCACATTAACGTGTACAAAGAGGCTGCTGAAAGACATGTCTGATATTTTTAGGAACAAACACAGCAGCAGATCAATATATTTGACTCCTAAAACAACACCACGTGTCACAGTATGGAATACAGAAGACTGCTGCCACATCTGCGAAAATGAAATTTTGCCTTGGCGGCTCCGTCTGATCGATGCCAATGCCTCACAGTTCCCCGCACTCCAGTGTCACAAAATGAAGATCAGCCAGCCAGGAGAGCAAATCAATAGTGAATTATGTCATGCTATTTTTGTGGGCCATTTTTGTGGGTTCTTATTTATCCCAGTGGAGATGTCGCCAGTTGGCGCCAGAAAACCCTCCGAACGTACATCGTGACTGAGATCGCTTCAGCCAAAGGTTACAAAATATATCAGAGTTGAAAGCAGCAGACCTACAGCGACAGAGCTTTATATGCTTTACATCTAAAATGATTGCATCAGGTGAATACTGCGTATAATTAGTGAGTGCTGAATGGTTTCTAACTGTAAATTTTAGACAGTACACTTTTGTCCATTAAAGTATTGATTGGAAACCACACTAATTTTCCTGGCATTGACTGTATTCATGCAGCATGTCTGTCTTCTCTGAACCACCAACAAAAACACAGACCACTCCATGAATCTACTTCTCCACAGCCACAAGGAACGTCTATTTTTAAAATTGTCATTTTTTTTAAAATAAATGCTTCATCCAACCACTTTTTTCCACATTTTCACAGTTGTCCAAAGTGGCAGCCAGCAAAGCAAAGTGGCCAATATTTCCTTCCCCTGAGCCACATCTCTCAGCTCTTGCTGGGATGTGTAGTCCTTGGGGTGTTTGCTGCCTAAAGGATTTTCTTCTTCTCCTTGAACATGCCTGGAACACTTTTGCAGGAAAGCATCCGAGAATCCGCTCGATCCTGAAGCACCTGACCTCATTACCTTACTAACAGGGTTTTTGCACACCAACTGAACACTGTGCAGAGAAAAGCCTCTAATTTTACAATGCTGTGTTGCATTTCCTCCTAATTTTACAGAAAAATGAACAAAATAGGGGATTTAGAGCAAAATAGGGGATTTTAGAATTTATAAGATTGTTGTTGATCTTGCTGAAGAAAGAGAAGAAAAATAGGAAAGTTAATTTTATGTTTCTGGATTCAGAGCTTTAGAAATCATCTTTCCTATTTTACAAGGAAAAATGCTTAGTGTAGCATCCCAGTCAGCCATTTTCTGCTGGTGTTCAACATCCACGCCATTTCAGTATCCTACGAAAACTATTGGCGCGTTCTCGTTTCCATGGTGCCAAATCCTGCCATTCTGTAAAAGCTGCTTGCGTCTTTTTAGCATTGTTCCTGCACAACAGTGCACCGTGGGTAAACATGTTATTTTTCCACTGAGCAGATTTAATGTCATAAAAGATCACATTTCAACCTGAACCACACACAGCCAAGCAGCTTTCAGCGCCTAAAGATAACCAACAAATGACAGGGCAATCTTCAGTCACATGCCGGGGCGGTATTTGACGCCGTGAGATGAGAACACATTGAAGCTATTTTTTCTCGGGCGTCTGCTCTGAAGCCGTACACTGTTTGAAACTCATTACAGCTGCTCAGACCTTTGATCTCATTCTTTGGTTTTGATCAGCTCGTGACTGACAGATTGACACTGAAACTAAAAGCTTTGCCTGAGACTGGATTTATTCTTTACCCCGGCAGTCTAACCGAGCCGCTGACAACTCAGAACCAATCTGCTTATCAATCTCACACTCTTCAGACTCCTTCGCGTATAAATAAGACCCTGCAAAATTCAAAGCAGTCACTTATTTTTAAAACAGTGTTTTCCAAAAAGCCACGCAGAACATCATTTAGATGCGCATCGCTAGCAGCTTTTGCTGTTAACAAATATCTATCCATTAATTTCTGTGAACCTCTAATCCAATTCAGGGTTGCAGGAGGATGGGTGACGGGTTGAGCTGCTATCATTGGTACACCCAATCCATCACAGCATTTACAATTAAATTATAAGAATTTTACTTTTTTATTTCTATTTAATTTTGTATAATCAAATTATTTTATGAATTTCATTTTGTAGTATGCCTTTGGTCAGAGCTGTTAAGAAAGAATAAGAATTACATTCGAGCCTGTTCTCACTGCATGGGCATCAAATAATACGGTTAGTCGAGTGTTTAGTCAAAACTCTGTGTCACGGAATTCTGAGACCATTATCACGACATCATATGAGTAGTTAAAAACCAGCCAACCAGTTAGTAAACGGAAAGAAAGCAACGAGTGAAAGTTAAACTCAACATGAATCAGTTTCCAGGTGCACAATCATGTGATTTGTATCACTGGCACATAGGGCTGGGTATCGTCACTGATTTCTAGAATCGATTTGATTCCGATTCACAAGGTCCCAATTCGATATAATCCACGATTCGATTCGATTTGAATTGGAGAAATTTAGCCTCAGACAGCCAGAAATATTATAATTCTGATCATTTATGATTACATATCGATTTTTCTAGATCTACAAAAAGAAAGCTGAAACTTGTGAGACTTCATCAGAGATGTAAGCATCACAGCAGATGCCTTTGTGTCAAAATAACAAAACATTAAAACACATGAAGATCTTCCTTTTCCAACTTTATTATTACCCTTCAAATATTTGTTGAACAGTTATCCATCTATCCGAAGTGGGGCACACTCAGGATAGGTTACCAGACTATCGTAGGGCCAGCACATGGAGACAGACAACCATTCACACCTACAGGTAATTTATAATCCGACCCCACTAACTGTTGGAGGAAGCCCAGAGAGAACCCACACATGCATGGGGAGAATATGCAAACTTCACAACGAGAGGCCACAGCCAACAGGTGGATTCAAACCCACAACCTTCTTTCATCGTTAGCAGCAATGCTAACCACCGTGCTGCCACCACATGTTTGTTAAACATGTGTACATCATATTTTAAACATATTTAACATCTTTAGACATCAGATAAGAGTCTTATACAACCGATACTTATAAATTAATATACAATGTTTTCATGAATAAATCACTTTTGTGTTGCTGCAGTTCTTTTATCTGATCTGTCCTCTCAGATCTCAATAGATACCCTGGTTAGAGTCTATTGCTTACCGACTATACTAACTTCACATTTTTGAGCATGGCACAGTGTGCACGTGAGGATATCTAAACTCTTCTGTTATGTCAGTAGATGCTTTGGATGCCTGCAGAATGATTTAAGGAAGAACATCTGGTATTAAAAGACTATAATATCCAGGTTCTGCAGTTAGAAACATGACTTAAACATTTACTTAAAAATTTAAATTCAACTTGATAGGGGGAAATAACTTCACCAATTAGCTGTGTGTAACTTATATCCTATTTTCAGTTGAAGCAGACTTTATACAAGGGCGAGAAAATCTACCCAGTCCTGTCAATCACAGCACAGTCAAAACACCACCATACCTAAAGAAGTAATTAATTTGTCAAAGAAGAAAAAGTCTATCTTGGGAGGAGACAAAATAATCCCTTTGGAGTAGTGCGAGTAAGGGCATCCGCTGCTAAATTAAACACGAGGAACTTCAACTGGTTTAACAGCAATTTTCAGCATGAATGTGGCTTTACATCGCATCCCATCAAACCATTACTACAAGCACAATAATTAATTAGTTAACTATTTATGATACGGCTGACCCTCCCAGTCCAGATAAATAATGTTTATGCCACAAGCAGAGCAGAAAAGCGACCTCTTTGCCCCCTGCAATTACCCACCACTTTCTCCCAGTCCGCTTGGGCTTGCCAAGCGTCAAAACAACCTGAAATCACAGCGATTAACTCGGGCAGCCTCGCTGCGCTCACCAGCTACCAAAAGTCTGCCATCACACCTGCTTCTCTGGGCAGATTTTCAATGGCGTGGTGAGCAGTCTGAGTGCAGTTTCAAAACAAGTTCACGTAAAGGTTTTAGTATTCTTGCGAGCCAGCAATTCTATGCCTGTGAGTTATCATTTAACTGATTTTGGCAGGGGTTCTCACAATTAGAGAGCTGAACTAGATGCACCACCAGAATCAGAGATACTCGGGTCTATACTGGGGATTTTCTGTCCTTTGTGTATCAGAAGTAACATCATTGTAGGAGAATAAATGTCTGTATCAGTCAGAAAACTGACAGGCTAATGAACAGCTTTGCAGGGTGCTTTTGTTGAACAAAACTTCAACATTTTGGCAACATCCAACATCCTCAGAGAGACATCAACCAGTTCTCTTTGTGAAGTTGGTAAAGAGACAGATCTGTTTGGTATAGTTTAAAACAGCGGCTTCAAGCTGAAGGAAATAATTAGCTTCCACGAGATAAAGCGCTCCTTTATAGAGTTCCAGTATTATGAGGTAGTGAATGGTGAGTGTCAGCTTGCTAACATCAGTAAACACCACATTAAAGAACTACTAGGGGGTTGTTCAGATGTAGGAGAAAAAGTAAAGCCAAAACTTCCTCATGAGGTGAGGATGCTGATGTTCAGCGATTTCCACAGATGTATTTTGTTTGTGTTTCTCTTCACAAGCTTCTCCTCAGCAAATATTTTACTTGCCAAGTGCTTTGTGTGAAAGGTCAGTATCGCTTGCTTCTCAAGTGAGTGTTTAATCCTGCAGATGAACTTCACTTCCAGCATTGTGAATTGTTATAGTCCTGGTTCTGCTCTGCAGCAATGTGTAGCTCAGTCAGTGGTTTTCCACCTGGTGCAGGTTCTGGCTGGTATGGCCCTCCACTTAGAGAGACTACACTTTACTACATGCAAGCTTCATTCAGGAACAGCGGCTCTGGAGTGCAGCCCCAGGTTAATGCTACCACAACAATTGGTAGAATAACACAAGATATTATTGGCCAGGTCTATCTACTTAGCAGCAACTGAACTTTCAAAATAAGAGCGATGTGTTTTCAAGTACATAAATCACATACAATGTTATTTTCTCCATAGAAAATGAAAACACTGCTAAAACATACACCAATATACTTGAGTGGCCATACCTGGGGAAACATAATATATCATTTAGGATTTAAAGCTTTGGGTTGGCTCATTTCTAGTGAGCTTCAAAGATGTTGTTAGGCATATTTTTATTTGCACAGATGATAGAAGTTTCCACCTGCTTCCAGTCTTTATGCTAAGCCTACTTAATCAAATCCATCGATACATTAAATTTTATTTAGCTGTGTGAATTATAGCTCGTGGATATATTTAACCATTAACGTTTGATAAAAATGCAAAGGAAATCTGTGAGGTTCTTCTTCATCTGCTTCCTATAGAAGCTGGTTGGTGAGCCCATCCCATGTTAAGTCATGCATGTATTTGCCCTTGTGTTGGGGTGAACTCATCTACCACGGTGTCATTAAAGAGCCATTTGCTGTTCGAGGACCAGGTGATTAAAGTGTACTTTGGCTGGCCTAGGACGCCCTGCTCTCCGGGAAGCCTCTTGTAATCCATATCCCCAGTCAGTGTGACCTAACTGGCTGTGCAAGGCCCAGTTAAGAACTCAATCCCATCTCATTAATAGAGGTAATGACTGTGATCAATCTAAAGTTGGTAAGGGCGAGCCGGGCAGGGTATGTGGGAGAGAAAGAGAGAGATAAATATTGAGGGCCAGGTAAAAGAAAGGGAGAAGAAACAAAAGGGCTGAAGACACAGAAAGATTGAGTTGGAGCGAGAGAAAAATAAGTGAAATAAAAAGTGAAATGAGAAAAGTAAGCAACCTGTGAGACCAAAACAATGGGAGACAAAGTGTGTGAAAGAAGGAGGACGAATGACAGAAGGGGGTAGATAGAGGGGCGTGTGAAGGTGAGAGGAAAGAGATAACATTAAAAGGGAGCAATCGAGTAAAGGACACAATTAAAGAGGGAGAATCTGAGAGGCTGAGAGTGGTGAAGGCAACAATGATAAAGGGAATTGAGCGAAAGGCAGATGGGGAAAGAAGCCGTGACCCTTCGAGACAGGACACAGCCTCTTTTCTTTCCTCTGTTTGTACCCCAACCTCTCCCGACTCCCCTGACATTTCCTGTGGCGATAGAGGAGAAACGTGGCTCGGAAAACTTTCTGCCCTGTTTAAGCTTTCGGGCAGTCACAAGACTCCCCAGAGATCTGATTACCTTCCTCAATGAAGCTGGATTAAGCTCTTTAATTAAAATGATTGGGCCTTATTATATGCTGTCACAATTTAAAGGACATAAATCCCTCATGGCCCTTGAGTTCTGTCAAATTTCATTTGACATCCATGATTTTTTTCCTCCCCTCTTGTCAGTATTCAAAGTGAGTAAGTGAGCAAGGCTGAATATTTCCAGCACAGAAGACTGATAAGATGACAAATTTGCATTTACAAATAAGTGTGCGTCAGTGCTTGCAGTCATCTTTTTTTTGTTGTTTTTGTCGAAGGGGAAAAAAGCTGGATTATCTCAGACACTTAAACACAGCAGGCGTTATTGATTTGAATTCACACAGATTTATCTCTTTCCAGTTTCATTCCAAAGCAAATGATCCGTATCTAATTTCTATTGGAATGTTCCTGTGGTTACACGTTGGCGTGCAGAAACCTCACAAATGAGAACGTTTGCAGCGCTGCGCAGGTATGGAGCCAATCTGGTCACACGCTCATCAGGTATGCTGCTGCCTCTGACATCTGTTAGAGGCTTTTTTCGAGCTTGCGCGTGTACATGGATACACAAAGGCTAGAGCAGGGTGGGGTGGAAGGGCGGTGGAGCTAGCCTCCTTCCTCCCTGCAGCCTGCCCCATTGTACAGCTGCTGTCAGTGCTGGCATGGCTCCCCTGACAATCTGCTCTTTAATAGCTAATATCAGGGTACATTTCCTCAGGCACTGGACTGGAACTGAGAGATGGCAGGCTGTGCTATGGGCATTTCTCTCTCTCTCTCTCTCTCTCCCACGTTGCCTTTCTCGCTTTACCACTGCTCTCTCTGGTGCTGGTGTAAGGACGCGCACAAACACACTTGACAGGCAGCGGCTGAGTCATCTGGCTAATCTGCTATCTTACAGTGTCCAGTTGCACATTCTTCTCATAGAGCACGCAGGTACAGTAACGTTATGATGTAAAGAATTTAGATGCTATAAATGTAAGTACACACTTTGAAGCAGACCCATAAACGATGGGCTGATGTTCTTTGAAATGTATTTTTTTAAGTGGTGTTTGCTTGCTCTGGTTATTTCAAAAAGCCTGGAAAATGTTATCCCTAACCTGCAAATACATTTAGCTAAACCAATGAATTATAATCACTAAATATACAAACATGCTTTTGCAATTTCACAGTAATTCAGTGTAATATTTAGAGTTTTTAGAAAGATTTAAACATCGGTTAAACTGACCTAATTTGAAATTAGCAGTTGAATTATTGCAGTGTGTTTAAAAAGAATATTTTCTTACATGCTGAAGGATGAAGAAACCCGATGCTCTCAGGGTTTAGTGCGTACAGATTGATGACAGAATTATTTTCTTTGCTAGATAACAGCCTGCAGTCGTCTCACACACGTCTCCGGAACAATCCTGGCCCATTCTTCTTTGGCAAATCTCTGAACTCCTCCACATTTGATGGTTTCATATCATGGTTCTTTGTCCTCGGTTCAACACAAAGACTTTCATAAGGATTAAAGTCAGGACTTTGTGCAGGTCAGTCAACAATGTTTTGGGTCGCTGTTGTGTTGGACACCAGAACAACAACCCAAAGCCAGTTTGGGTCACTGACTGCTTGATGTTTTTCTTTCTTTTACTTCCTTCTTCCTTTAGGATTTTGTCCACCGTCATGAGATTAGCGTGTTACAGAGGCACTGAAGCCTCCCTGCAGGATAATATTCCCCCCACCGTGCTTCACTGAGGCGAAAGTGTTCTCTGGGTTGTATTTCTCTCCCTTCTTTCTCCAAACATTGGCAGTGTCTCTGTGGCCAAAGAGCTCTTGTTTTGTCCACCCAAAGACCAGCTTAAATTATGCATAATCATTGTGCATTTTGCATAATCTTTCTCCAGGTTGTTCTTAGCAAACTTTAGTATAGCTTGAAGGTGTCTCTTCTGCAAATGTGCAGTTTTCCTTGGTCCAGGGTTCTACTTATTCTCCTTTTTTAAGATGACAATTCCTGCCTTGGCTGTGTCATTCACTAGTGTCTTGGCAGTTGTTCTGGGGTCTTTAGACACATCTCTCACTAGTTTTCTTTCCAGAATCTTTGAAATTTTTCACATCCTTCCTCTGCCAGGTTTGATCTGTACAGCGTGGCTCTCTTTGAATTTATTGACGATACTTCTTACTTCTTAACAACTGGAAACACTGCAATAACTTTGTGTCTATATCTCCTGCTTTGTGAGCATTAACATTATTTTCTTATTTTTAAACTGATTTATTTCAAGTGACAGCTCAAACCGAGGCAGCACGGTGGCACGGTGGTTAGCACTGTTGCCGCACAGCAAGAAGGTCCTGAGTTCAGTTCCACCATCAGGCCGGGGTCTTTCTGTGTGGAGTTTGCATGTTCTCCCCGTGTTTGCAGTGTAAGTAAAGCAAGTTTGCGTGGGTACTCCGGCTTCCTCCCACCGTCCAAAGACATGCAGCTTGTGGGGATAGGTTAATTGATTAATCCAAATTGCCACTAGGTGTGAATGTGAGTGTGACTGGTTGTCTGTCCCAGGCCCTGCGACAAACTGGCGACCTGTTTAGGGTGTACCCTGCCTCTCGCCCTATGACAGCTGGGAAAGGATAAGCGGAAGCGAATGGATGGACAGCTCAAACCTTTCCTGAAGTTTATATACAGTTAAATCACAGCAGTGGTTTGTTGTGTCGATCAGTAAAAAAAGTTAATAATACTGGTTTTGTTTTTCTTTTCTAATTCTGTCATTGTGTGCACACAGATATAATTTATGCTTTTAAAGAAGACTAGTGTTTTTAGAAATGTTGTGTTAAAAATTATTTGCTCTGTTAAAAAAACAAAAAAAAAAAAACAGGAATGTTTTGAAAAATATTTAAATTTCATAGGGAGGCTAATTATTTTGTCCTCATCTGTTATTTACTTTTACTTACTGCTAAAATCCTAATTCACATGACACAACTGAAACGCTGTTAACTTCACGAAAAACCAGCAGGCAGGGATAAAGTCCCTTGCCATGTTGGCCAATCAGAAACACTGACACTTTTGGTCCCGCCCACCTGAGAAGCAGAGGAGGCCAGGATGACATAAGACGAGAGCGGAGCGTTTATTGCAGTGTCGTCAGTTTAAATCAGTGTCAATTAAATGTGATGTGGACCACAGCTGCATTACCTGTTGTTTTGTTAAGCCTACTGCAGCTTATTTTTTAATTAAATCCACAACATGGCAGAATGTGACGGATATCACAGATTTTTGTTTTAACACCCACCCACACGCGCACCAAAGGTGAAGGGAGGAAAGTGTGATTTTTGCAGTAAATGATGTTAATAGCAAAAACAGCTTATGAATACAAATGCAGAGGTTGTTCGTGGAGTCCTTCTCCCACTATTATTTGTATATTCCAGCTGTGCGTGATGTCTTTTATGCATCCACGCTCATAGCTCCTTCAGCACGCCTCCTCTCTCCTTGAGATGCATTTTTGGATTTGAGATATCCTTTGAGATGAGCAGTGAGATCAATTTCTGGGTCAGAGGAATCCCGAGAAATAGGGGCAATGGAGAGAAATATCAAGGAGGGAGAAAACTGAAAATGGACCTTTTTTGGAAAATTCTTGCAGGGTGAAGATTTTCAGCTCTGACTCCTCATTTTCCTGCTATTTAAAGTTTGTGGTCGACAGGCAGAAACATGAAGAACAGGTGCTGTAAAAAATAACCTGGTGTATAAGTCGACAAGTTTAACCAGCTTCAAAAGTTTCATATTGTATTCGCAAACAAAACAAAACAGTAAAAAACACTCGGCATTAATCAAATATTCACCCAACTGCAGAGCTCTCATTACAGAACACTTGCAATCAGATGTATTTCTACCAAACACAAATGAGCAATCAGATTACATTGTTTCCACCATGGATCTGTTGTACTGAAATTATAATGGAAATCATATATTTTTTCACTTGTAGCTAACAGAGCAAAACAATCTAATTGAAAGCCCACCCTGCAAACGTGCACCGAGCTCTGCCTCCCTTTTTCCACCGACTCTCACCACGGCCATTACTCTTCTGCGATCTCGGCATTTCATTAGCGCCAGCTTTGTGACCCTGATATACCATCAAATACTTACAGATAAGCCTTACAGATAATGCAGCATTTACCCGCCTCGACAATTAATTCTTTTGACATCTGAGTACATTAATATTCATTACCCCATGCCACTTGTGACAAACCACCACCCCCACAAGCTGTAGATATGATCGTGAGATGCTGTATAGAAATATAGTTGTTGTTTTTTTCTCCCCTCTCTTTTTTTAAGGGCATTGAAATGATTAATAGCCATTTGTCTGTGTGGTTATGACAGCTTGTTGTTTAAGGTCCCAGAGGTCTCTGTCTGTGTATAATGTGTTTACAATTTTCCCCAGGCTTGAGTGTAAGTTTAATGTCAGAGCTGTGTAGAATCCATTACAGATGAGTATCTCAGTTCAGGTGCAGTGAGAGGAGGTCAATGTCTGAGCCCTACCTTTGTTGTTTGGCCTTTTATTTTTTATTTTTTTATCTCAAGAAAACGTGCTTTTCCCTCTGGCGTGCAGCGCTATTTCGCGCTTTAAATTGTTTCAGTGTCGGTTGGCCAGTTTTTAGAGATTCCTTTCTTCCCTTAAATATAATGCAACTGAAGGATGTTTGCCTTGTGATGTTCAAAGCACAAAATATATAAGTTTGAAGAACTTTCTGATGACTACCAGCTGCACACTTCTTTTCAGCCAGCGCAAAAAAGTGTACAGCTGGTGAACATTAGTAGGACAACTCACGTCAACGAGCCATCATCGATGCTTTCATCGTGTCTCAGTGTCAGGAACATGAGACTGTTCATGCACACTTTCTTTTGCATAGTACTGCAGTTCTCACTCTGGGGTCGGTGGGGGAAACGGCTCATTGCAGAGATTAAGACCTCAGAAATCTGCAAACTTTGTGGCTTAACTGTATCAGCTTTTCAAATTTGTTGGTTTTATTACTGTTGCAACTTTTAGCACAGCAACATAAACGATATTTAGTTTAATCTTATTCAAGAGAAGGCGACCATTACAGAGATATCTGCAAAACTGACATCAAAGCAATCCAGATGGCTTTTCAGGAGGAACTGTTCCTTTAAGGTCTGAATGTCTTCACATCTATCAACTTTTTCCACTAAAGGCTGTATGATTTTATAGAAAAATATTCAATCACCGTCGCTGCATAGCTGACTTTCATAGTTACTGTATCTCTGGAAATATTTCAGTCAGATTGAGTTATATTGGTTTGATATGCTGTGTAGCAGGGCTTGAGGAGGTAAATTAGAAGTCATCTTTTCATTTCAAACTTGCTGAAGAAAGAATGAATCACAGATGTGCCACTTCTAAATGACTTTCTACAGGGTCATTTTCTACTTCACAGAAAAAAAAAACACTGACTTTGATGATGTTAGACAATGATGGACACAAACGCACAGCAAGGAAACAGGCTATTGTGGCTAAGGTGGTCTTCAACAAGCATACGTGATAAATATTACAATTGATCAAACTGCTCTTACTTCAAAAAGCAACTTTACAATAAAAAAAAAAAGTCTTTTTTGTTTGTTTTTTGGAGCCAATTTGACCAAAAAAAAATGTCAGAGCCACAAAATTTATTTGGGCCTTATAATGAAGGTGATACAGCCTATTAAGTATGAATTAGCCTATCAACATCACTAATAGGTGTGAATAATTAAGATCATTAACCACATGAGACTACTCTGCAATGCGATATTTACTACTGAACTACTAATGTTGAAGGCAAAGCTCTTCTGTTTTCCTCAGCTGCACATCGCATTTGACCTTTAGGTCTGTAAAAACAATATTCTGCTTGTTCTGGAAACGTCTCACCACATTACTTTTTTCTGATGTTTGCTAATTTCTCATTGTGGTTCAAGCGTGAGAGTAAGTCAGCAGCATTAGCACACAACTCTGTCCAAACACACTGTTAAAGTCTGTTTTTCCTCCCTGGATTTTCTTTTTGTGGATTAGGAATCCACAGCTAGAGGGACTCAGGACCAGCCATTTGATTGAATACATCCCTGCGATCCACCAGTGTTGAGGTATATCAAAACTAATAGAACGTGGATAGCTATGGACATTTTAATTGACAAAATATGAAAACAATTGGTAAAATTTAGGCTACACGTTTTTACAGCTGGATAAACATGAGGAGTCATGAACAGAGATGATAAATAAAGTCAAGAGATTGGACTCACTGCACAGATTAGCATGTCTAAACTTTTGGATGCTAGTGTATAATACAAAAAATAAATAAATAACAACTTTTCCACAATCACACGAGCCAAAGACGGCTCCATAATCACAAGTGGTCTATTGATACAGTCTATTAAATCTTATTGTCTAATTAAAAGAACAACATAATCAGTGTTTAAAGACAACCTCGTCTTATTTCAGTCCAACATTTATTGTTTCATGTTGATTCCAGCTGTGTCTATTTTAAAATTCCAGATTGTTTATTTTACAGTTTAATTCTTCCTCAGTGGCCATTACATTTCAGAAGACACGTTTCATTGTGACATTTCATCAACGGGGCTTTAGTGCTTCTGTCTGCTGCTTTACTCAGATAACTCGCATAACCGCCGCTGCCATGTTTGTCCTGAATGACTGACAGAAATGCTCAAGAGGAAAAATTGTGTTATGAAATAAAAGTGGAGACAAAAATGAAAAGCAATTAAGTCGAAATGTTTGTCAAAATTACATGTTGATGAATTCATTATCTAATGTGGGATTCGTTCAAGATGACATTTAAAAATTCGATGGAAGCAAAAGATGACGGGAGATGCTTCACAACTTAACTTTGCAAACGTTATTTTCAAACATATATATATCTGCTATTGTGTATTCTTAAGTAACTTCAGGGTAACCCCCTGACCGTGGCTCAGGGTGTTGGGAAGCGCATCTGTAACCGGAAGGTTGCCGGCTCGATCCCCGGGCTCTCTGTCCTGGTCGTTGTGTCCTTGGGCAAGGCACTTTACCCTACCGCCTACTGGTGTTGGCCAGAGGGGCCGATGGCGCGATATGGCAGCCTCGCCTCTGTCAGTCTGCCCCAGGGCAGCTGTGGCTACAACTGTAGCTGCCTCCACCAGTGTGTGAATGTGAGAGTGAATGAATAGTGGCATTGTAAAGCGCTTTGGGTGCCTTGAAAAGCGCTATAGAAATCCAATCCATTATTATTAATCACAAAAACTCAAATCCAGCTGGTTAATTACTGAGTCCTGAATGCTCAAAGCTCCCAAAAAATCTGAACTTCCCACAGTTCACATCAAAAGAGTAAACAGTGAATAACTATTTAATTAAAATTTAATTCTCAGCAGCAGCCGGGGGGAAAAAACACATTCAGTGCATTAAATATTTAGGAATATTAGATATAACATGTTTCCTATGTTGGTCAGAGTGCGTCGACTCTTTTGTGACATAAATACACGAGAAACTTAGATTTTTAGCTCAAAGTAAATTTACTTAGCGAATAATATAAGTATTATAAATGTAGCCATAATTTCTGAAATGCATTTAAGATTTAATAACTACTGTCCCTTCAGATGTGTGACCTCCAAAGTCATAGCTCGACTTAGCATTACATCACATCACATCCCCTCTCTTACGGTAAATGTCGATAGACTGCAGTGTGGGTTGGCTTCAGGGAAGCTTGAGTGCAAATTGCTTCTGTTAATGGTTTGACATTTGTATAGTAGCTAAGTAACTCTGCGGGGTACGAGACAGACTGCAGCCAGGTGTGAAGCTCTTAATATAACTTAAAGACTAACACATGATGTGCACCATGTGAAATATATAAGATTAAACTGCCTGTTTGTTAATGCTCTTTTATGATACTGTTTTAGGGGATACAGAAGAGAATTGTTATCCGGCTTATTTGAGCAACCTGGATATTCCACTCATCCATTTTCTTAACTACCTATCCAATTCAAATGCCACGAGGGGGTTAGAGCTTACGCAGACTATCATGGGGCCAAACCCTAGACAGATTCACAGGATATTCCCCCTGAGAATTGACACAGTTTTCAAACATTGTTATATAACGTCTCACCTCAAGTATTCTTTAAAATGCCCGTATGTGGCTTAACAGGTTCATTTTTTGTGAGTCTACTATAATATGTGCATGTTTCAATGTGAGGAAAAACATTGCTGCACCTCTTTTTTTTTTTTTAATTTGTAATCTTTTCCTGAAATGCTCAGTTTTAGCTGTTGTGCCCTTAAGATCTCCCTCTGCTCTCCATGAGCGCCATCAACAAAATTAGGTGTTAGTTAGTTTCTACAAGGTCTACAAATGTGGTTGTAGCGCACGTGGCTGACAAAATCCTCGAGTTCATTCCAGTTTGAACTCAAATTAGACCCAGATAAAGAAGAGAATCCTGCATTCATGTAATCCTTACATTATAGATTTTACAGAGATTTCATTCAATACTGTTTCTGAAATTACTTACTGTGACCGTTAAATCTGTATTTCTTTGTGTTTATGTTGTTTAAAAAAGTATCAACTTAAATTTCATGTGACCTGGTTGAGAGGCAGGAAGAATCCGCTAAATTTAAATCAAATGTTCTTCTTCTTGTTTTTAACATGTAACATCAACGAATGCTAACAAAAAAGCTAAAAGGTTCCACAATTTGTGGTTGGCCCTAAGCATTACAACTTTAACTTGTCATGTCATGCTTGGAGAAAACTCTCCTAAGTTTTTCTGATACACCAGAAAAACTTAGGAGAGTTTTCTCCAAGCATGACATCCCGGTGCATTTCAGACCCAGCAACACGCTCAGACAAAAACTGGTTCACCCGAAAGACAAAACGCCAAAACACAGACTTAACAATGTGGTGTATGCTGTACAGTGCAGCGAGGAATGCCCAGACCTCTACATTGGAGAGACCAAACAGCCACTTCACAAGCGCATGGCACAACACAGAAGAGCCACCTCCACAGGACAAGACTCAGCAGTCCATCTGCATCTTAAGGATAAAGGACACTCTTTCGAGGATGCCAATGTTCACATTTTGGACAGAGAGGACAGATGGTTTGAAAGAGGAGTGAAAGAAGCCATCTATGTCCACTGTGAGCGACCATCTTTGAACAGAGGCGGGGGTTTACGACACCAACTCTCTGCCATCTATAATCCAGTTTTGAGATCCCTTCCCAGACGCCTTAACGCCCACTCACATCCTGGGACATCTGACCTCAGGAATTCGCATGATAAGGTGGGGCCAGGTTTCACAATGAACACACCCGAAACTCTGGCTGATTGGGACCCACACCCAGTTTCACACCTTGGCTCAGGCGATTAGAGGATCATCAGGGGGTCCTTTTGTCCCTCTGTGGGGGGATACTCCCACTAGGTTTATATCTGGGACTCTCCACCATTTGACCTTAGAACTGAAGAAGCTTCTCGGATGAGAGGTGAAACGTCTTCAAGTAACTTAAAGAAGTCCAGACGCTTTTCTTTGCAAGCTCCTTTGACTACGATGACCTGGATGACTGAGAACCTTCACAGACATGACCTCGATGAATGAGAACCCACAGACTCTGTCAAGTAACTAAAAATGATGGGCAGTGAGGAAGCTTCTTTTTTGAGGGTATCTCAAAGTAACTGCAAGTTAGAATGCAGATGTGTGAGGCAGTGATGAGACTAACTCTGTTTGAAAAACACAAAACATGTCACATGGGTGCTTTAAACTTCAGGCGTCAGGGCTGTATAAGGTTCTACATATGTATAGGTCACAATGCAAAATGCACTCCAGAAATGTGCTCCTAATTTAAATACTTTGGAACATTGGAAGAAGACATGGTTGGAGGTTGAAATTAATTCCAGAGCAGAATAGCTCAATGTGTTTCTAATTACTCTAAAAAACTTCTATTGTTACAGTTGAAGGGGAAGACTTTCATTGGGCCAATTTTATGACATAATAATAGGCAGCTTAAGGAATATTACGCTTCAGAAGACAGAGAGGGCAGGGCTCCTCGGCAGTGCTTTCAGGTGCCAAAAATGTTATCCTCCACAGGGCCAATATGGGACACAGAAGATAAAACCATTTAATATATTGTACATCTGGTTCCTGTCAGGCACTGAAAGTTCCAGTTAGTTTGTGTTTACCTTTAAACATGTTTTAAGCAGACGAATACCACAGAGACCCAGACTCTAAACACCTGGCCAAGATGACTGGATTTAGAAAGCCACCTGGCTGCAACATGATGAATTTTAAGATACACAGAGTCAGCACACAATAATGTGAACCAGAAAATTAAAATTAAAAATGGAATAAGGGCAGATGCAAAGTAGAAAGCCAGAAGAAGAAGATGCAAAAAAAGCAACAGGGTGCTTTGTACCAGGAAGTGAGGTGTAATCCAGAAATTATAGTCTAGATTCATCCATTAGAAGTGCCCAAACATATCACATCTGTTTGTAATGTATCAGAGAGGATATTACAGCAGTGGAAAGTTATGGTGCAAGTCATTTCAGCTTTGGTTAATATATTGCAAGGTAAACAGCAGGAATACTGGTGTGCACGTAACAAAGTGCCTGAGCTTGATGTTTTCTTTTTTTTTGCCAGATTACCATGTGATGATTTCCAGTTGCCTAGCACGTTGCATCAATGGAATCATCTCATGCAAATGAGCGGGCATTACATGTTTTGTCAGAAAGTGTTGTTGCCTGTCAGCACTAGATAACACAAAAAGCACAATTAGGCCCTACTTCATCCCTCCCATTGCCAACCCAGCCAACACAGGGCTGATATAATCAACAGTGAGTCTATCCAGGTCCTAAAGTGATTACAAGTTGAGTGCAGCAAATCAAAAATGCCAAATAGGAAGACTTGGAGGTTTAATAATGATTCCCAACAGAAGGGCTCCATCTACATAAAGAACAGCAACAAAGGTCTTGCGTTAGGAATATGCAGACAGGAAAATACAAACCTTTCCTCTCAGTGTTGTTGGGGACCTGTGAGGTGTTGATGCCCTTGGCCATCTCCTGGTTGGCGGTTTCCTTGGTGACCACTGAGCCTTTGAGCTTACTCTTCGGGGCGTCCAGGGCTTTTAGCTTCTTGGCATGTTTGGTGCCCTTGTAGTGGGCCAGGGCCTGGCTCTGTGAGAAGAACAAATAACAGGCTGTGGGAAAGTGGCTACAAAGTCTGGATGAATTAAAATATGAAAACTAAAAGAACACAGTCAGGGTCAATGAAGCAGACTAAACATAATTAGCAGGCTCAATATCCCTTCAGTCCAGCAAAAAGTGTTGACTTTGTTTCAGCCAATTTTAGAAAATAAGTATTAAAGCTAAATGTTTAATACACCCAGGTACCACTGACGTTCAAAGTTATTTATGTGGTTTATGACTGACTGAATAGCTACTACCTTTCCTCCACATATGCTAGTAAAGGGAGCATTTTTGGATCAAATATTAATTTGTTGTTCCACAGCCAATGACTAGTTTATAAGGCCTGGATGTCAAATATTTTGCCTATAAGAGGAATTTTGCTAAATCAGCTCATTATATCAACAATATAGTTGCTGTTGCACCTCCTGGATAGCTGCTAAAGTTGAATTTTTCTGGCTACTCCAGCTATATCCATAAAAGTTTGCATGAAATGATCATTAAGTCTAAATATGAGGCTACTTCCTCCAAATGGGACCTGTTATGATTACAGGGAGTGCAGAATTATTAGGCAAATGAGTATTTTGTCCACTTCATCCTCTTCATGCATGTTGTCTTACTCCAAGCTGTATAGGCTCGAAAGCCTACTACCAATTAAGCATATTAGGTGATGTGCATCGCTGTAATGAGAAGGGGTGTGGTCTAATGACATCAACACCCTATATCAGGTGTGCATAATTATTAGGCAACTTCCTTTCCTTTGGCAAAATGGGTCAAAAGAAGGACTTGACAGGCTCAGAAAAGTCAAAAATAGTGAGATATCTTGCAGAGGGATGCAGCAGTCTCAAAATTGCAAAGCTTCTGAAGCGTGATCATCGAACAATCAAGCGTTTCATTCAAAATAGTCAACAGGGTCGCAAGAAGCGTGTGGAAAAACCAAGGCGCAAAATAACTGCCCATGAACTGAGAAAAGTCAAGCGTGCAGCTGCCAAGATGCCACTTGCCACCAGTTTGGCCATATTTCAGAGCTGCAACATCACTGGAGTGCCCAAAAGCACAAGGTGTGCAATACTCAGAGACATGGCCAAGGTAAGAAAGGCTGAAAGACGACCACCACTGAACAAGACACACAAGCTGAAACGTCAAGACTGGGCCAAGAAATATCTCAAGACTGATTTTTCTAAGGTTTTATGGACTGATGAAATGAGAGTGAGTCTTGATGGGCCAGATGGATGGGCCCGTGGCTGGATTGGTAAAGGGCAGAGAGCTCCAGTCCGACTCAGACGCCAGCAAGGTGGAGGTGGAGTACTGGTTTGGGCTGGTATCATCAAAGATGAGCTTGTGGGGCCTTTTCGGGTTGAGGATGGAGTCAAGCTCAACTCCCAGTCCTACTGCCAGTTTCTGGAAGACACCTTCTTCAAGCAGTGGTACAGGAAGAAGTCTGCATCCTTCAAGAAAAACATGATTTTCATGCAGGACAATGCTCCATCACACGCGTCCAAGTACTCCACAGCGTGGCTGGCAAGAAAGGGTATAAAAGAAGAAAAACTAATGACATGGCCTCCTTGTTCACCTGATCTGAACCCCATTGAGAACCTGTGGTCCATCATCAAATGTGAGATTTACAAGGAGGGAAAACAGTACACCTCTCTGAACAGTGTCTGGGAGGCTGTGGTTGCTGCTGCACGCAATGTTGATGGTGAACAGATCAAAACACTGACAGAATCCATGGATGGCAGGCTTTTGAGTGTCCTTGCAAAGAAAGGTGGCTATATTGGTCGCTGATTTGTTTTTGTTTTGTTTTTGAATGTCAGAAATGTATATTTGTGAATGTGGAGATGTTATATTGGTTTCACTGGTAAAAATAAATCATTGAAATGGGTATATATTTGTTTTTTGTTAAGTTGCCTAATAATTATGCACAGTAATAGTCACCTGCACACACAGATATCCCCCTAAAATAGCTAAAACTAAAAACAAACTAAAAACTACTTCCAAAAACATTCAGCTTTGATATTAATGAGTTTTTTGGGTTCATTGGGAACATGGTTGTTGTTCAATAATAAAATTATTCCTCAAAAATACAACTTGCCTAATAATTCTGCACTCCCTGTATTTCCAGCTCCAGATTTGTATTTGTGGAATCTACTAGAACAACTTTGCATGAGTCACAGACCAAAACAGTTTTTATTTATCCTAAACGGAGCCTTGCTGCAGCCCTTTAATTCACCTTCTCTCTGAATTCAATTTCATTTCAGTTCAATTTGTTTATAAAGCACTAAATCCCAACAGTGGTCACCTCAAAGTGCTTTATATAGCAATGTAAAGACCTTACAACAATACAGAGAAATCCCCACCAATCAAACAAGACCCTGTGAGCAAACACTTGGTGACAGGGGGAAAGAAAAACGTCAGAATAACAGGAAGAAACAAGCTCAGAGAAGGGCAGCCATCTGCCATGAGCGGCTGGGGGTGAGGGGAGGAAGACAGGACTGAAACAAGATGTTTTAGTTCCTCTTCTCTCCCTTGGAGCCATCTTTCATTTGATTTGCTGGACTTACAAACAGAAGGTTTGAACAGCAGGTGGGTGGGGCTTCTGTGCTCACCCACACCTGTGTGCCTGATATGATCGTACTCAGGACATCCATTTTCACTAGAGTCACAATGGGGAAGAAACCTGGGCGTTTAGATCAGCTATTTATATCTAAATCCATGCATCTACATATCTACACTATATATTTTACAACAATAATAACTTGATGTCAGTGATTAAGAAATTTTTGTGACCCATGAAGTTTAATTTATGCAGTGGCCATTTGTTTTAAAGTCTGAGCACGTAACGCCACCAAGATTCACCTTCACAACAGATTCATCAAGTCGCACAGAAGGGGGACATATGCAAAGACTTTGAGCTGCCCTTGTTTACCTCTGCGCACTTTGCCTGTGGCAGGAATGAAGGTTTTAGGACGGATCCAATTGGAATAAATAAATACGCCAAGCATGTATCCCCAAAAGACACCGGTAAGCAGTTTTATTTATGCACCGCGGTGGGGATATTTACCAAAGACTGCTGGGATAGAAAGCCCTTTCCAGGTAGTATCTGTGGATTAGCATATTGTTTCTTTCTGTCCTTTTCAGTAATTAGTGTGCAGCGGTTTGGATTATTTTTAAATGAAAGAAAAACAGGAAATCGGGATCACATAACAAAGTTCTTGTAACATGCCTTTTGGGCATTCAGTATATTACCTAAAATGGTCCACAATATAGTGTGCAGACTGTGAACTTTGGCGAATAACATGAGAAGGTGCACTAGAGTATGTGACAAGTTAATAGGATGAGACAAGTAAAGAGGTGTCATTACACTAGGTGCATAAAGTTGCCAAGAACTCATAGTTCAGTAATTTTGTTGGCAAAGGAAATTGCTGGAGTGCCTCAAACATTCCCCCTTCATCCTAGGAACCACTTTTGGATGAAGCCTCACTTTTTCAAAGAGCGTGTGCATCTTGTTCTGGCAAGAAACCATTCATTTTAGCCCGCATTCATCACCCTCCAGGTATCAAAGACATAAGTTACCGTTTGTCATGAGACACAGCTGATATGGATGGGTGTTTAATGCAACCACAGAAATAATTCATCTTTCATTAAAGCAATGAAGTGGAAGAATTGCCTGAACTCCGAGTCTGGCACATGCATGATTAAAACTAGAATGGAAATCATTTGTTTCCCTTTCAGGTGCTCTGCGAGGGGTGAAAACACATCAAACAAACCAGCGTTGCAGGGTTTCTTTAGGATTTAGAGAGGCTGCTGGAAACCGAAAGGTCACAGTTTAAATTCCAGTGTATCCATCAACAGCCATGAACAATTCAGCCCCCTTGTGCATCATAAGTAAACCTCAATAAAAGTGCTGGAAAAATAAAATGGAAACTCTAAGCTTTGTTTTGCCGTGACATTAGGCTGGCATGTTGCCTGATTGTTTTGTCTACATAGAGCCTGAATAAGGTTCAGAGTCACGATGGGAAAAGTTATGACGAGAATTTAGCAACTTTTCTGTGAAAGGTGTGCAACCATATTCATGGAAAAACCACAGCAGTAAAGGGTCAAAACACAAAGACACATCACAGTACAACTACTTTAACCAGTGTTTACACATTACACACGTTTTTCTTTTCTAAATATGTATATTTAGAAAAGTACTCTTCTTATTAAATCCCTTGTTGACCCTATTAAGGGCAGCTTGAATAGCTAACTGACACTAATGAAAAGCCATCTCATTGTTGTTGCATAAAAGATCTTAGTCTTATTTAGTTTTGGTTTATTCTCAGACCTCAAATTAGTTTCATTTCCAGTTTCATTTTTACTCCATTTCCATTTTTACTTTAACTTTAAATGGTGCGTTTAAACTCTAAAGGCCAATTATCTCCTTTATTTGTTAGTGCAGTCTAAAATGAGAGTGAATATTGGTCCAGGTGACCAGAAATGTGATGTTAATGCTCTCTTTAAACTTTAGAACAGTTTTAAAATTCCCTTTGTGAGGAAAACAGACAAAAACATAACCTACATCTCAAAGATACTATAAATGTTCTTTTCATTCCCTTTTTGTGTTATATTAATTCTACTTTGATTATCTGTATGTCTATGCATTTAAAGCAATTTTAAATAAATCTTGTGAAGTAACTGTTATTTCAGCTACTGCAGTTTTTCAGTCATGTATGGGACATTTAAAGAGTTCAGCTGATTCAATTAAACATTTGTACAGAAGTCAGGAAAGTCAAAGGAAAATAACCAGAATCCTTATACTGGCCACTGTCTTGCTGAAGAAGAAGATTAGTTGGTTTTGACTTCACAATTCAATTCATTTAAGATCATTTAAATAAGACTATGACCCATTTCTTCCATAAACAGAAAAGCTGTTTTTGGTGATTCGGAGCAGATGAAACTTTCAATTCAGGGGAAAGTTCACAATCCAACATTAATGATTAATGTAATATTCAAATAAAATTATCTCCAAAGCCCAAAACTGATGCAATGGAGAGTAAATCTATTCATTGTATTTTTTTTTTTTCATATGTAGATTTCTTTTTTAATGGAGATGGAACCATCTACCACTTTTATGTGTAGTATTAAGTTTATACACCATTTTTAGCCTGCCATAAATCTTTATGATTTACACAGTGTGTATGACAGTGCACGCTATGGAAATAGAACTCAGAAAGTCTGTAGTGATGTTGTTTTAGGAGATTTTAAGTTCTTATTTTGAAAAGAGCTGAGTCTCTTACACAGTGCATTCAACCAGAAACCCACCCATTCACATTCCTGTGGATGAGTTAAGACCCCAGTAAATTACTCCAAGTCACAACAAAGAAGCACCAGTCGTTGTTTTAACCCATAACAGCCAGTGTGCGGGCCTCAGTCTGATGGGGAGCAAGGGCATGTCTCACAGCAAGAAGCCGCTCCCAAGTCTGATTCATAGTGTGACTCAAATGTGTTGCGACTTACGTCAAAACCAAATGAAAATAAACACATTCTTAAAACACATTTTCATCTGGTACCAGCCTGCAGCCAACACCTGGTTGCTGTTGAGTTATTATTAGATTTCCCTCAATAAAGTTAAATCCAACTTGATGGTTCCTGCACAGATTGTTGCTGTAGGGTAGGGTCATAAATTTTTAAGGATTAAACTGATTTGTGAATAAATGTTTAATTCAAAGTAAAATATCTGTATGACATTCTTATGTATTATTTACTGTACGACATGTACAGGTCAATTAATTATTCTAATACATCAGTAAATTGTGTTACACTCTTGTAGCTTGTAACTATGAAGCCGTTTTTTAAGACTAAAATAATGACTTTTTCCTTAGACACCAACTCATGTCAACCTCGGCCCTCATGATGAACAAAATGTGGCTGTTATTACTGGTTTTAATCAGGCAAAGCAAGATCAATGAAAAACAATGACACCCAGGATTATTAATATATATGAGGGAGTCTCTTTCCAGTCATTATATATGGCATACATGAAGAAACTGTCCAAAACTGTGCAGATGCTGAGCGTGCCTTAATAAAGAGTTGAGTTGTCCCAATCAAGATGTCCAACAAGCAATCCAAAACAAATCCCTTTTTTCTTCCCAACTCTTAGAACAACTCCTGAAGCTTCTTCATTTGTTTGCTAAGTGGAAGAAGCTGCTTCATGTGTTTCCTCACCAAATCCTGGGCAGCTGCAGTTCTTGATTTCACTCCCAATGGTGCTGCAGCCAACACCATGAAGAACACTAAGAGCAGGTCCAGGAAGAACAGAGCCAGCAGGCAATGATTCTCTTGAAGCACTCCACACCAGCCCAGGAGCCAAAAATCAGAGTCACGGCACCAATAAATAACTCAAGGTTTATGGTGGGGGTTTTGGGGTTGGGTTTTTTTTGTTGTTGCTTTTTTTGGATTGAGAGATTCTTTACTCCTGATATGGATTAATACAACCCCAGGGAGGAGACACACATCCCTTTCGTGTTGTGTCAGAAAGGACTTTGGGGGAAAAATCTCAAACGGGTTTGCTGTGGGGAACTTTGTGAATAAGGAATCGACCGAAAGTAGCAAAGTATTGATAAAGTACTGAAACGTAAAGTTGAAGGGGAAAGCAGGTATTTTATGACGCATTGTATAAAACCACTTGAAGCCAAAGTAAGTCAGCTATTGTTCACCTGTTCCACAGGTGGGTCTTGCTTTGTGTTTCTGATGTCCTTTTTCTCTGCCTGTTTCTGTCAGTGGGTGCAGTCAAGTAGTCGAATTTGTTGTGGAAGGTTTTTAACTGAGTGATGTGACCTAAACGTATCTGAATGACAGTCTTAAAACGAACTGCTTAAATGAGCTAAGTACTAGGAAAAGGTGCTTTAATGGTTTCTTTCTTACAAAAACAATCAGTATAACTGATGAGTGGCACAAATCTAATCATTAAATATTAATTAAAGGTGAGCTTTCCATTTAATGCCATAACTTGTTGACAGGTTTTGAATTTTCACTGGCAGACTGTTAAATCAGCAGCTGAACTGTGAACATTATGCTGCTGTAACAAAATCTCCTTCTTATCAAGGCGGTTTCTTCATTGCCTTCTCTGTCTGCGGCCTTTAGAATTATCATGAAATTAATTTTTACCTTAGGCCAGATGGGATAAGAATAAAATGCTCTATTGGGATAATATCATACTCTCAGTTCTTGCAGATATGATGGGTCTGATGAGTCAGGATTTTGTATGTGAGAAGAAGGATTTTAAATTAAATTCTGGTTTCAATATTAAAGACCTCTGGTACTAACTAAGCCCCCCTAGTTCTAGTACTTTCGCTGCAGTGTTTTCAGAGAATGTTTAAAACAGCCAGATAAGAAGGAATTATAATAATCTACCAAAGAAGTAACAAATACATGAAATTGTTTTTCAACATCATTCTGAAGAAGGATGTTTCTAAATTTAGGAATGTTATACAGATGAAAGAGTGCATCTTTATTTGTTTAATGTACCCACCGAAAAGAATATGCTGGTCAAAAATAACTTTAAGATTCCTCATAGTGTTGCTGTGCAATGCCAAAGTAATGCCATCTGGAGTAAGCCTGTGGTTGGACACCTTTCTGAGGGTTTTAGGACAAAATAGTATAAGTACTCAAGTACTGCTTATCCTTTTCTCTTTAATACATGCCTGATAGTAGTTTAACTAACTGATCTCTGTCATCTGGCGTCACTGATAAATAGAACTGGGTATCATGTGCACAGCAATGGAAATGTAAAAACTGTCTTTTTTCATGCATCCCTAAGAGAAGGAAAAAAAAATATTGGTCCCAACACGGAACCCTGTGGAACTCCAAGAATAACATCTGTATTCAAGGGGGAGTCCCTTGAACTAGTCAGATGGATATGACTCAAAACAGTGCAACATGTTTCCTTTAATACTGCGTCATTTAGTCTCTGTAGGAAAATGTTGTGAATAGCACTATCGAATGCTGCATTAAGGTCTATGAGGACAAGCAGAGAGATGAGCCCACTGTCAGTGACCACAAGAAGATCATTATTTCACTAGTGTTGTTTTTGTTCTATGATGAGCTTTAAATCTAGACTGAAAGTCTTCAAATAAAGTAAGATATACTTCACTTATCACTGACTTGGGAAATTCTTTTGTTACAGCATTTTAAAAAATAAACACAACAAAAATATAACACATAGCTTTAAGAAGTAGAATGATGTATGTCAGTAAATAATACAATGTAGCAAAACTATCTGAGACAGGTAACAACTAGTCAGAAACCAAAATAAATATGATAAAGTAAACTAATCTGCGTTTAAATGACAAATATTAGCTAAAAGAGCTGGAATTCAAGATCCTGTGCTCCGCTTTTAGTCGCCATTCTGTTTTCCACCTCTCACTATTTCCAATTATATTTCATTTGTTTTTTTATCAGCCTTCTGGAGTTTGTGTTTTCTCTGACTTTCTATAAGTTCAGTAGGCTTTGTATTAAAGCTCACTTTTTGTTAAGTAGTCTGCATTTGGGTCTTCATTTTGGTAAATTATAATTGCTTTCCTTTTTCCTGAAGCTACGTAATAGTATTTCTTCAGGCGTTATCGCTGCTTGTTATTCAAATGACAGAAAAACATGGAAGGGGAAAAAAAAGAACAGGCTTGAGATTATTAAGCAAGGTCTCCGGAGAGGAAATGATTTCTCTTTTCCACAAAATAATGCTGATACAACTAATAACACAATAATGATAAAAACACTATTAAAGTGGTGACAATTCATGTTGCCAGAGCAGTGAATTAAAAATGTCACTGAAAGCTCAGAGGCTGCGTGACTGATAGTTTTTTAAAACTTGTTTTGCCATTAAAGCCTTAATTAATTGTCATCATGAGCACAAGGAACATTAAGCTGAGTTTTAATTCATACGCTGTGCAAAGGGTTTTGGTGGATTTGCAATAACTTGCAAAAAAAAAAAAAAAAAAAAGTAAAAGCAATAAGTAGATGTTCCAGATTTCCTGTTTTTGTCTTCTTCTGCTATGTTGGGAATATTATTTTTATTTACTGACGTGATATTTTTTTTTTTTTTTTTTTAAATCTACCAGTTCATTCACATCTTTTCACCAATATTATTTTTGTTGTGCACGTGCATGATAAAATGTCAAATAAAAAATCCATCACAATAATCACAGAGAACAATCCAAACTGTAGAGTTGTCTTTATCTGCATTTATTAGAGCTAGCACAGCTGCAGCTTTACATCAATCTGAGAGAAGGCAATTCAATCTCATCTCCTGCCGAACTGCTTATGGAAATATTATTACTGTTGTGTTGCACCTAAAGAGACTACAGTGTTTATTCCAACATGAGACCGACATGTTAACTTGTCATAATAATAACATCAACGCCAGGGTTTGTCAGTATGAATTTTGAAGAAAACAGTAGCTACACAGGGTGGACTGAAAAGCCTTGTCCTTCATACTCAGAAAGAAAAAGAAGATGCCATAATTGTTTAAACTCTGGGATATCACACATTTTCAGACAGCCTCTTAATGAATGCATTTATAGTGTTGCTTCGGGTTTAATAGAAAATGAAAACGTTAAGATCAAAACACAAATACAAAGCCTGACTCATCATCACAGCTGGACCTTCATGGCATGGAGTGGGTGTGAATGTTGGAGTGTTGGTTTCTGAAACTGACAGATGATGGGCGACACAGGCTGACCATACAACACGCAGTGCAGACAGAACGACAGAGAGAGCATCCTGCTTAACCCTCTGTTATAAAATACCAAAAGCACAAACCCAAATAGACTTATTGGGGAATTGGAACAGCCAGTGCTGAGTAAAAAATCCCAATCAATGCCACTCACAGATTTAAAGAATGAAAATGCACTTGATTTAGGAACAGCATATTTTTGGATAGAGTCCAGTGGTGATGCTTAATTTTCTGCATCCAACTGACACATTATCAGTTAAAAATCATTTTCAGTATGCCTCATAAACCTGGGAAAAGTAGTGAAGTAATAACATGATAAAACATCAGGTTTGTTCCTTAGAATTGTGAAAGCTGTATTCTGTATACGAGATCAGGGTCAAAAAACAATCTTCTGTTTACTTAAAAGTAGGCAACACAGAATCACTGTGTTGTCTGTGAAAAACGGAGAGAAAAGAGCTCCACAAGTGGAAAATAAGAGTGACCTCCACAGCATGACTATTTCATTATGCTTTAGGACATAAACACTAGGGAACAATGGGCTCATCAGCATTTCCTAGCGTTTTTTTTCCCATGTACTGATTTTAAGAAATATGGATATACATGAACACACATCAGCACACACCTTTCTTGCAGGTTATGTCTTTGTACTTGTTTCCTAGGTTATATATTGGCAACCTGTCCAGACAACAACCCCCCAGAACCCCGAGATAGATACACTGTTAAGAAAAGAAATCAGTGGATGCGTGAATGAAAGTCCAAAAATGTTTTTTCCCCTCACCAAGGCCTTCACCTGGTTAAAGAAAGGATTCCTTGTCCAGTCAAATAAATCATTCACAACCTTTACTTCAGTCAGGACCACTTTAAGAAGATTGTGGTTTCCATCATGTGTGCAAAGGCAGAAAGCTGGAGGTGAGGACAGCAGCACAGAACACAGCAGAGTACTGACAAAGTAACGGTTCACAGCAACAGGGTTCGAGGTTTGAATCCTGCCTGGGGCCTGTCTGTGTGGAGTTTGCATGTTCTCCCTGTGTCTCTGTGGGTACTCTGGCTTCCTCCCACAGTCCAAAGACATGCATGTGGTTAACTGGGGATTTAAAATTGCCTACAAGCAGGTGGACTGCTTGATTTCCTTGTCTCTCATTTTTTAAGGCTTCAAGGAGGCAAGCTTGATATATCTTTCGTATTACATACGTGAAGCTCTCCTTTAAAAAAAAAAACACCCACCCTTATTCAAATGTTGCTCAATGTTTTTATTTGACCGTTGAGACATAAAAGTTCTCAGATCAACAATTCATATGATGTTGGGGCCCAATAAGTGAATTTACTCTGGTTTCTATGTAGGTCTGTTCCTGAGTGACTCCTGCTTTTATCTGAGCTCCCAAACACAAAAAAGTCAGCCCTGGTCGCAAGGCAGGCAGGCAATGAGCGAGACAAGAACCTAATAATTATTAAAACAGGCCATCCTCAGAGCTTGACAAATAACATTTGTCGTGTGGTCAGACAGATTTGGGTAACCTAAATGGAACAAATTAATCAAAACAAGAAAGTAAATTGTACTGTGCACACAACAGCATTCGTGCACTGTGTAGTAAAACAAGGTCGTGACATACATAAAGTGTTTATTTCTCCTTAGTGCAAATAGCAGGATTTATAGATGTGAGAACAGGGGTGTGCGTGTGCGTGTAGCTGTTCTGTAACAGCCTGCACATCATCATTTGCACATCACTGAAAAAGGTAAACAACGTGGAACATCATCATGTGTAATGTTACTGCACTTTGGCATGACACTTCTCAGGCCAGAGGCTGCAGACTTATCAACATGTGTTCTTCAGATGGCTGCAGGAATTTAATGAAGTAAAGGAGAGCGGTTTTCATTAAGCAGCAGTGGACAACAAATACCAAAATACCAGCGATTCTCTCTTCATTACCTTATTTGATTAAACCTCCCACCCCTTTGTTCCCTCCCTTTGCACTTGGCACCAAAATCCTGCACAGGTTGGCAAAGCAATTTTCAGTGGAATTTTTTTCTGCTTATGTAAACACCATCATCATATGAATTAATAATCAGCAGCTTCTCTGTGTGTGTTTGGCTCACATTCTTTCTTGCTTGCTCTCTCTGTATCACACACACAAAACAGTAACTAATGTCACTCAAGATCATTTTGGTCTCAGCCTCTCCTGACACGCTTACTGTGACGTGTACATTTGTTCCTTTGCGTTTCAAGAAAGAATATTGAGAAAGAAAACCTATTAGCTTGTAAAAGGGCTAAAACGTTAACTGGATAAAATCCACAAAAACAAAAGTCAAGGTAAATAAATGAAGGACTTATTTGAAATGCAGCCGATGTAAACTGGAAATAAAGTGTTTCTTGTGATGGAGCAGATGAGACTATCTGGTGACTCACTCGCACTTAACAAATTGCAGACTTGAGGCATGTTTATGACCCTAACTCATAAACATGACTGCAAAGTAAAGCAGAAAGATCTTAAAATCCATTAAAGCTGAGAAGGTTTTTTTCTTTTTAAGATCTCAGGCCATTAACTGGTTTTTAACTCGACTTTCTTCCGTCCTCAGAATGTTTCCATATTGAGTATGAAGGACAGGTCGAGCTTCTCTCCCTGCATCATCTCACATTTATGATAAACGATCACTGGAGCAAATTAAAACAATTCCCTGTTGTATCCTTGAATAAAATAGAAGAAAACAGCTCCTGAGTTCATTTTCAACCCCCTCTCTCTCACAGTGCTACCTGTCCACTGACAGCTGAACACAGGCTCTATTTCTCTAATGAAGCTTTAAATTAGCAGCTGATGGATAGTAAATATATACTAAGGCAGATTTCCCCATGTAAAACATAATAATCTCATTCTGAGTAATCACCTACCCATTCAGTGTTTGAAAAGGATTGATTACTCATTTAATCATGGAGCCGCCACACTGCTATTTGGGGATACAGCTGATTTAACGGCGTGCAGCAGGAGCCGTGATTTTCCTTTTAAATTTTTTGATTACTTTGAAAATGGTATGGAAATCAGGTGCAGGAAGAACTGAAACCCATCTGCCTGTCTGTCATTTAAATTTAGCGAGCTAATAGCATTGCCATGCATTTCATTACAGCATATTAGAGCGAGCACATATAATCTAATGAAGGCAAAAATACATTCGGTTTGGAACATATGATATATATTACTGAAACTCAGTGTGATGATGACAAATATAAGGACAAGAAATCCTATCATACTGGAGCTGTTATAAGCTTTTCCGAGTGAAAGAGAGCTACACGGCATTCTGAAACTCCTCAGCGTGTCGAGACACTAAAGTTTTGTATCCAATCTCTCCAGATGATTTGGGAACACAAATTTAATGATTACCCGTTTTAAAAAGGGTTGTTCCTATCCATATTTCTAATTTTGTGTTGATATTTTTTGGACCACAAAAACTTTGCATGAATCACTTTAAATTATGTACATTACTTCATCCTCTGTCCATTAAAGCTCTTTTATTTCACTTTAAAAGAACTTTACTGTGACTGGCCATAATAAAGATGTTATTAAGATCCAAAAACAGAAAACAGTTAGAAACCATTACCACCACTGTAGCTGTATATAGTTAGATCCATAATTAGATATTAATGCAATTTTTGCAATTTTACCTCTGTACACCACCACACAAAATATTCAAGATCTGATTAAAGTGCAGATTTTAAACTTTAATACAAGAGTTTTATCAAAAGTATTGAATTAACTGTTTCATAGGCTCAAAAGTAACTGAACAGTTGACTGATAGATTGTTTTACAGCCAAATGAGGCCTGTTCCCGTGTTATTCCATGACAGATTAAACAGATTCCAAGTATTAAATTAGAATTTGGCATCTTTTCATTGGGCTTCTTTCTATGAGTTCTAAAGATATGTTGATGTAAGTGAAGTAGGCCATAACTGTGCTGAAAAACCAAAATAAACTATCAGAGAGTCAGCAAAAACTTTCAAAATAACCAAATCAACAATCTGGTACATTGTAAAAAGAAGGAATGCACCGTCCTGCTCAGCAACCCGGCCACAACAATCCAGTTCAGCAACATCAGAAGTCTGCAGAAAACAACAACACTGAATAATCACAAAATCTTTTCTAGAACACTTTCAAGCAGGTCGAGTTATCATTGTCGATGTCTACAATTAAAAGATGTCTTCATCAGTGTAATCACAGAGAGTTTACGACAAGGTGAAAGCCAGTGGTTGCACTCAAGAGCAAGGAGATCAGATTAAACTGTTAGAAAACGCTAAAAAGAGGGGCACACTTCTCAAACTGAGATTGACTCGTAGAAGAATGATGGGAAGAGAAATGCATGAAGAAATGCCAGCCTGGTCTCATAACCAAAATCTGTCCATAAAATGAATACAATTCTCTGTTAAGTAAGGTTTCAACTTATGATAGCGATCATGAACTCATTAGGAAATGTTCTTGAGGCAATAATCAAGTGTTGCCCTTTAATGTTGCATTCACGTTTTAGATCTATGTGCAGTCTATGGGCCAGACTTACAAACATGTTACACCAGTACAAACTGGGTTTTGGTGTGAAAAAGAAATGGTCGGTATTTACAAAAAACCCACAGTGACAAGGTTGTGTGTCCGAGGTGAGAGATCATTTTTGCAATGATCTTGTGCAAAATGGAGGAGAATATTTAAATCAAGCATTGAGACTGATGTTTGCACCCATTTTATTGATGAGAGCACTGATATTTAAGGCCAGTGTATGTCTACTGTGAATATCCATGACAGTTTTATCTGTACATGTTCTGTTTCATAGGTGAGCACTATGCTTTTTTCTTTTTTGTTTGGTGCACAAATTGTTTTCTCTCCTTCTCTTCCTCACTATTTCTCACCTCTCTCACAACAAGGTAGTGAGGCTTTTAATTGTGTTTTTCAGTGGATAAATGGAGACTCTCCTGGGGTGTGAAGAGGACATTTCCTCCACCAGGTGTGCCGTGGATTCCAGCAAGTTTTCCCCACACAGGAGACAAGCCTGACAGGAATTATTATCAGGATTTAATCACAGGAAGTCAGCTGCAGTTTTAGCTGCTGAACTGTAGGTCAAACATGGTCCAGAAGAGTGTCAGGTGGCTCTGACTCCGTGTTTCGAGTGTGTCGATTTTGAATATGAATATACTTTATAAAAAATTATAGGTTACATTTTCTTTTTCTTATCTAACTGTTGTTGTTGTGGGCGGTACACCTTATTTCAGCTGATATAGGGCACAAATCACACGCTATTCTATCAGATTTAGAAATACTCCATAAACCCTTTAAATTCATGCTCTCCATAGAGCCAAAGATGATGCACTGATGCAGGCTGTTTGTAAAGCAACGACGTGGTGTAGGTGGAGCTTTTTTCTGGTGTTTTTTTGCAGAATTAAAGCCCGGCTCAGAGAAATCAAAGGCACCCATCTGGTAACACTGGACTATGATTTACAAAATAAATGCCATGTTGTAGAAAAAAATAATACTTACAACTCTAAACTCATCCTGGTAGGCATTAATTAAGAGTCAGTTTATCATAGACAATCTGGGCTCCATCTGCAAACCAAGATGAAACCTCCAGGGCTGAAAAATGAAGAAACATGGAAGCAGAAAAAAAAGCAGTTCCTCTTGGTGCCACTCGAGGATGACTTCAAAAGACACCATAGAGCTGTATGTTAAAATGCAACTGAAATATTTACAGCCTGGTTAGGGCAGTGATGGGCAGTTGTCGCCACCTGGTAAGTCTCCTCTGCACTAACTGGACTCACTGACATGGACCTTTCCACCATGTTCGTCCTATTGATGCAATTAATATTGGCTGCTGTGCAGTACCCACCATACAAAAAGCTTGTATTTTCTACTACAGAGAAAATGAGAAAGTACAGTATGATATGAGGTGCATCTCAGTGTCAGCCATATATATTTAAATTGAGCAATATACTGGGATAATCATAATTAGAGCTATTTGTATCTATTAGACATGTTTTATTAAATTTTATTAAATTTTGTATCTTTATAATATATTTTATTATTTAATATAGAACAGAAACTAACAGAACTAGTCAAGTCAAGTCAAGACAAATAAAGTTGACTTGACTTGACTTGACTAGTTCTGTTAGTTTCTGTTCTTACTGTCATGGAGCAACTGTGACCACATGATTTCCTCAGGTATTGATAAACTATTCTGATTCTGATTGGTGAGATGACCTCTTGTACTGCATTGGACCCATGCAGTTTATGCAGCTTGCTAACCCAGCGGTTCCCCACTGAAGTGCATTTAAAAGAAAGCAGGTTGTAGGCCCACCCACCCACACTGACTTCACTTTTCAGACCCTAAGATCAAGGCCATCTTTTTATATGCAGTCTATAATGATTTAATAATAAGCACGCATTGGCTCGTAAGGTTATTAGAATGCCGCGTTCCTGTCATTCTGTCCTGTTTCATTCATTTACATCACAAAGATATTTTTTTATATCATCCTTTTGTCTGGTTCACAGCTAACGCCAAACCCTAACAGAGCACGAAATGCACACACATTTAATGCACTGCTAAATCGCTCTTTGACTGTCCCCACGCAGTGAATGAAGAAAATTCCACTTTTTCTCTTTAAAACTTCTATGTTACCCTTTAATCTTACCCTTTAGCCACAGTGACAGTATGTGTTACCGTGTGCAATAGAATACCTTCAACTTCAACAGAGCATTAAGACAGTATGGCTGACAGCAGGGCAGGAAGAGTTTTAAACTTTCTCCTGTGCAGGTTGTGATGTGATGCCATTTTTCTCATTTCTTTCTTTTTCTTTTCAGTGTTCATCTCTTGCAGGAGTACTTGTGACTTTTGAACTTTCTTTCCTCTTCAGAAGAAAACTTCCTCACCTGTGAGTTGAACCTCAGTTGGCAAACGCTGCAGGAGACGTGCTTCCTCTTGGCGGTGGGAGGGAGTCCGAGGGTGTGATGGAGGACGGCTTTCTGCACCGGGTCCATCTGGAGGATGGAGAAAGACACACAGAGAGAGGATAATTAAAACGGTGCTAAAGCCGACCTGTAAATCAGCTTCATTCCGCTCGCTCGCTTGACTGTGAAAAGAAAACAGGCTGCCTGGGGCTTTCTAGAAAGCCAGACATCCATCTTTCCCTTCAACAGGTGATTTCTGGCTCAAACATTAAAACTGAATTAATGGTCTATTTGCTTACTTTAGGCATACGCCACCACTCTTTACTAATCTTACTGTAATGGCTTTCGGCAAACTCCCTCAAGGGAACAGTTAAAGGACACCTGTGGCTTTTTTTAATACTATTTTTAACAGCATGTTCTCACCTGAAAGCACATTAAATTTAACTTGCTAGAAGGTGAGCGAGATCTTTCCTATGCCTACCAAATCTCAGATAATATACTGTCGTTGAATGGCCACTTGAGCTTGGCTCCAAATTCAAGCCAATCTCTGTAGACGACCATAACATGCAGAACTTAACAGCAAAAATAAACACAGTGGCTGTGTAGTGGTTAACACGTTTGCCTAACAATCAAAGATTCCCAGGTTTGATTCTGGGAAGAGACACAAATATCTTTAGCGCTGCCTCAGAAAGAACATCTGGTAAAAAAAAATCTGCCAAAACAAATGTGGAACTACCTGCTGTGGTGATCGCTTGAGAATAAAGGAGCTAACACCAGAAATAAACATGTTCACAGTAGATTTGCCACCTGTCCAGGGTATATCCTGCCTCGTGCCCTACGACAGCTGGGATAGGCTCCAGCTTGAAACATTGCTGCTGCTTTCCCTACTTTCCATGTACCATACACATATGAAAGAGACCAGAAAAAAGCAAATTGCTCTTTCACTTTCAGCTCAACTCATTAAACCCCAAAAGCACTGTAAAAACAAAGCAGTGTGTGTTACTCTCTGGATATTGGAAATGCAGCTACTTTATTGTGAACTGCAATTCTTTAGTGTGTAGGCATAAGTGATATCAAGCTGTGCACAGATAATAACTGTTAGCACGATCAATTCTTTGTTCATTTGACAGAAGACAGAATACCAGTTCCCAAACCCCACAAATATGAGCAAATGCCCTTCAGCTGCACAGCGACTGCACTTTAGAACTTGCACAGCTTCGTGTTGCTTGTCTGTTTGGTGTGTGTGTGCCTCCCTCTGTGTGTTGACAGAGCTTTGGGGAATGAACAAACACATCTGCCTCTCTTATGAAAAAGTCTGAATAGGCACCACTTGGCTGGGGAAAGTGGAAAGGTGCCGGCTCCGCGTGGGAGGATTAACTAACACACCTCGACAATTGTGCTGCAGAAGGTGGGCACAGTGATGTTACACTGTCGCTTTCAGTGGAAGCTGTTCAGCTGAACTGAAGCATTACTTTAAAAGTATTTGTGTGCAGAGGTAGAAAAAGAAGCTTGATGTATTTTTTATTGGGATTAGAAAAAAAAAGAAAAAGACGAACAGCGGTGCCACAAAGTGGAACCAGGCAGTTGGCTTTTTTAAAAAAATTCAAATCTTTGGTCATCTTTAAAAAGTTTTACCTCTTATTGGTCTATACTGACAATGATTACTGACATTTTGATCTTCACCCATGTCAGCCATGGGCAGGCAGCAGGAGTCAGACAAACAACTTGAAAAGGACTAAAACAGGAAGGGCAGTAATTGTGTGCAGGTGACAGCAATGACTGGAACGTTACAGCAGCTTGGCAGCAACAATCTGGAAAAGACCGGCTAAAAACTGTGTCTCTGCTGGGACTCAACGAATGCCTAGTGGGTGGGCAGAGTAGCCGCAAGGTCAGCTGTTCTCAAGAGGAGGTAAACTCTCTGAGGGCAACTTGAGTATAGCTGACGTAAGACAGGCAATGGAAAATTCCAGGGAAGACACAGGAAAAGTGGGAGAAGAAAACTGCTGAACAAAAGAACGGAGGAGGAGTTCAGACATCATCCTGACAGAAATCCTGCTCTGATGATAGAGATCCCTCCAGGAACCTAGACACAGGATGAGCAGGTTCACACTGACCTAATGGTGAAGCAAATATTCTGGAGCAGAGTAAAGCACTTTGGAGCAGCGAATTACACTTCTGATTTCTAACGTAGTTCATGTGAATTATTTCCTATTGATTAAAACCCAAGACATTGTCTGGGAAGCACGATTTGTTGAAGCTTAGCCAGAGGCAACAGGCTCAGAGCAGAATCAGATGTGCTGCTTTAATGAAAGACTATTGTAATGGGAGTTTGGTGCTTTTAGTATAGTTTTATAAAGTCACCAAAACCACAACAGAGAAATGAAAAAACAAGTTTATACCCTAGAGTTGTGTGTTAAAAGATATGCCCTTAAGTAAACTGTGAGGTCATGATCCAAAGTTTTTCCTGGAAGAGAAAAGAACTGCAGTGAGTGACTGCAAATGCACAACAGTAAGCACGACTGGGCTGTCAACAGCGAAGAGAATGAATATGTGTTGCCTTATTTGACAGAAATCTTATCAGAAATGCTGTTTTTGTTCATTTGAAATGCAAATATTTGCATTATCCTAGAGGAAATGCAAACTCAGTCACCAAAAGTTAAGAATAAGAATAAGAAAACTGCAGTGGATTTTCCTTTGGCTCTAACTTACACGTCTTACAGATTTGTCCTGTCTGTATGCAGGACAAATTTGTAAGTATTGGGGAGACCAAGACTACGGACATAGAAATGTCAGGACTATCATGAAGCCTAATGCAAGAAGTGCTTCACAATTGCCATCTTGGTGGAGATCATTGTAATACTGAAAAGTACCGCTTATTACCCACTGTATGGCAAACAGAAGCAATATTCAAAGCAGTCACATTACTGTAACTGTATCTACTTGCATAGCTTTAAAATATTTAGCCTACAGACTGTCAAATTTGTTTAGATGCTGAGCAGACTGAGCATTCAAGGCAAAAATCTCTATTTTTCCATAAGATTTAACAACTATTCTAGTCATGACTAGATTTTAATTCTATTATGAAGTTAATATGTTTGACTCAAATGCCCTGATGACATGTTACACTGTAACAAGCGTGTATTCTAGAGAACATCAGTATTAGATGGGGTAATTACTGGTTCTCTTGTTCAGTGTGTCTTTTGCTGCGTCTCCCTCCCCCTTACCCCCAACCGCTCAGCCTGGTTCTCCCAGACAGTTCTTCCTGTTAACAGGGAGTTTTTCCTTGCCACTGTTGCCAAGTGCTTGCTCATAGGGGGTCATGTGCGGGTCATGTGCTCATTGGAGGTTTCTCTGTATTACAGCAGGGTTTTTAACTTAGTAGTATAAAGCACAGATGACCAGATGACCGCAAGACAAAAGAAAGGTTTAAACACAACCATCTAAAGTTTAGGTAGCAAATTAAAAAAAAAAAACTGCAGACCCAGGTCTTACATCAAAATCCATTTTGATTGCAGAGTACATGTAATAACACATGCTTGCTTTTACTTGGTCTGCCGTGCCTTTGTAAATATAGTTTGAGTTGTTTGTATTTTCATGAAATGTTTGTCTCAAATAGAGTTGAAATCGCTTATTATTGTCGCTTTGGCAATCAAAGTCCTGCAATAATAATACAAGAAAAATTGTACCAGCTGAGCTGCCACAGAAATGAGGGTGTCTCTGACAAATTACTCACTATTGTTCACAGACAATCAGCAGTATCACAAAGTAATCCTCAATCCACTGTAGCAATCATCAGTGAGGGGTGCAACTGTGTTTCATTATTATCATGATCAGACTCTGCAGTTACCTTTATTGTCTTTGAACATCCTGTTTTGGGTTAATGTGATTTTTTGATTAACTTACACTGCCCTTATTTACTTAATTTCAAACCAGGGGCACTCTAACTGTACACTATTAAATATCAGGGAATCAAAATTAGGGACAAGGTGGTAAACACAGGGGAACAGTTAGGATAGAGCCAAAAGGAAAGTGAATAATGGACTTTAAAAGTTCCCACACTTTCCCTGTTTCAGGCTTGTGTGTATTTACAGAGCGTCCCTAAGGGGTTTGAAACATTTAATGTTGCCTAAAGATGAATGTGACACTTTTAGTGTGTTTGGTTGTTTAAAAGTGCTTCCAGACTGGCTGGAAAACAAAATGCAAACAGTCTAAGGTGTGAGAAACCTAGGCAAAGTTGCTTTTCTTGTGTAGAAAAATACTTACATTTACACTGAAGTGTGCAGCTATTCTGAGTTCCACGACTTCTGATTATTCCGTGACAGAAGCAGAGAAGAGGGCAGACTAATAAAAGCTTTTCCATCTCCACCAGTATTCTCAGCAGGTAGAATGACCTAACACGCCTACTCAACAGATGGGAAACTGGAATATGTTATCAGCTTTAATGAAGAGTGTACTGACAGAAAATAAAAATAAAATTAAATGTTAGAAACACAAAGGCAGTTCTAACATTTCTGATATCAATAAAGAAACTCTTTAACATCCAGCAGCTACACAGCCCAGTCTACACTGGCCACTTCCATACATACACCTATTCAGCTGTATGTATTGAAGCACAATGAAGCACAATGTGGCTGATCAGCCACATGGTTTGAACTGGAAGAAAGGGGATTCAAGTAACTTGAACATGGATGGATGGAATGGTTGCCGACGCCAGAGTGGCTGGCCTAACTGTTTCCAAAAAAGCAGATCTACTGGGATTTTCCTGCACAACAATCTGTAGAATTTACAGAAAATGAACTTGAAAAAGTGAAAATATCCTACGTCAGGTCTCTAGGTGAAAATGCCTTGTTAATGTCAGAGGTCAGAGAATAAGCTTCAAGCTGACTGGAAGCTAACAGTAACTCACATAATGACTTATTACAACCAAGGTATGAAATCCAAACAACTTGAACCTCGAAACAGATGAGCTACAGCAGCAGAGCAGCTGAGAACAGAAAACTGAGGCTACAATTCACAATGTACTCGTCTTCTGATGGGTGCTTCCAGCAGGATAACATCTCATGTCACGAAGCTCAGGCTGGTTTCTTGAACATGACCATGATTTCACTGTCCTCAAACAATTTCCACAATCACCAGATCTCAAATGGACAGAGCACCTTTGGGATGTGGTGGAGAAGGAGAATTGCAAACCTGCTGCATCTTTGTGATGCTATCTTGTCAGTATGGACCAAAAGAAACCAAAATATTCTTAGGAATGTTTCCAGCATTAGCGGGAGATTGACAAATGGGCTGCGGCTGCAGTGGAGCGAATGCTGTACCTGTCCGTCGTGGTGAAGAGAGAGCTGAGTGTAAAAGTGAAGCTCTCAGTTTTTCGATCTACGTCCCTACCTCACCTGTGGTCACGAGCTGTGGTTAGTGACCGAAAGAACGAGATCGTGGATACAAGTGCCGGAAATGGCCTTCCTCCGAAGGGTGGCTGGCCTCTCCCTTAGAGATGGGGTGAGGAGTTCAGCCATCCAGGAGAGGCTCAAAGTAGAGCCGCTGCTACTCCACATCAAAAGAAGCCAGTTGAAGTGGTTCAGGCATCTGATAAGGTTGCCTCCTGGGCGCCCTCCCAGGTGAGGTGTTCTGGGCATGTCCCACCGGAAGGAGGCCCCAGGTCAGACCCAGGATATGCTAGAGAGATTATATCTCTTGGTTGACCTGGGAATGCCTTGGTCCAGGCAAGCTGGAGGAGGTGGCCGGTTAGAGGGAGGTCTGGGCTTTTCTGCTTAGGCTGCTGCCCCCGTGACCTGACCCCAGGTAAGCGGAGGAAGATGGATGGATGGATGGATGGATGGATGGATAGTTGCCATGACGAGTTACAGCAGTTTTGTAAGGACTTCTGAGCATTTTTTCTAGACGTCGAGTCTAAAACTAGTTCCTAAATGAAAATGGGATCATTTACATGATGTCTGTCTGATGTCCACAACGGAGTTTGTAGCTAGGACAAGTCTGTGTAACTTATATTTTTCTATAAAAAGGTATTCCATCATGAGGCATCCTTGAACCTGTGATTCTGCAAACCAGTATGGGGATCAATATATCAGCATATAACAAGTATATTGTTGACAGACAGACGAACGCTGTCATAGACTAATAAAGGAAACACACAAAAACACAGGTGCAAAGTGAACATCGTATTAAAAACCAAATTTTAATGAATTTGCTTCCATTATTGCAATAATATCAATATTTATTGATTTATAAGAGAGGGTCTCACTCAACTACTGTTGTAAGTAGAATTAACATTAACATCTACAGTGCAGTGTTTGCAAACAGTCTTGACTGGGAAGAAAATGTCAACGTTTCAAGCATGTTTGCTGAAGTGCATTAGTCGTGTAGGCAATGTCAAGCAGGTAAAAGAAAATAATGGCCGCTTTTTTTAACCAAAACACACTCGGTATTACGCAGTGAAATGTGAAGCCTGGCGAAGATCAGCCTGGAAACATTAAAACACTGTCTCTGCACTGCATTAACAGAGAAGGGACTCTCCTCAGCCTTTGCCCTGACACACTTTGTTGCTGAATTGGACAGAAAGACAGAGTTATGCAACTGTCTACCTTTGTACTGTAAATCTTGCCCAAGTTATTTGGAAAGAGAGAAGAAGATGACACAGGGATCTGGCGAGGCTCTCTGGCTCAGGAAACTCTACAGCAGAGAATCACACTCGCTGCAGCCCGCTGGGAAAGTGGAGCCTGTGCTGTGGAAAGCTAACGCCAGTTAAAAACATCTGGGCCATAAGAGAATGGGTGACCTCTTACTAGAAACACGCACTGGGCGAGAAACATGTTATTCCTCTTTCATTCTGGCGCAGATGCTGTGAAATGAATCCGCAGTGACGAGGCCACAAAAAGTAGCATAATCAGTGAAGATTTTTGTAGCTATTCGTGGAAATATCATTAATCATTGGGCATAACGTGGTGAAAAGGAGACTCAGGACTCTCTATCTGAATTTATTCTTCTGTGCTGTTCTTGGCTGGGCTATTAATTTATCAACAATTCTCTATCAAAAACCCCCCCGCCACTGCGCACGTATCTTTTTAAGAAATCCCCCTGTCATGTATCATTTAATTCCTCCCCACGCCGATGTGTACGGGGCTCGTCTGCAGAGAGCAGCTGCAATGCCAGAGCTAGGTTATTCCTTTGCTCCCTTCAACCACCCACGGAGCCACACACTCCACATGGACCACGCCTGCCAGAGACTGAAATGTTGCCGGAGCAAATGTACCACGACCCACATATAATCCACTTGCAAAGCACAAACACCCACACACCAAAGGCATATCACAGACTCTCATTCTAAAGCCTGCAGCAGTGTGCAGTGCACCATCTCCAGCTGCAGCAAATTCAGTGTCATCTTTCAAATCACTTCCTAAAGCTCTAATATGCAGTTTTTCCTCAGCTGGTCGACTTCCAGCACCAAAACCTGTCAATCATCCTGATGAGCTGTCTGCCTCGAAACAGCCTCTCGCCCCGGGCTGAGGTAACCGTAAAGCCACCACAGCCGATCAGTGAGCAGATGGCGAGCACAACCAATCTGCAATTAGAGAAAAAGAAATGTTTGCGGTGCTTTTTGAATAGGTCTTGCAGTCACGTAAACATCCCTAACAGGGTTGATAAAGCAAATTTAGGTGAATGTTGCAGGTTTAAGATTGCAAGCCTAATGTGAGATTAAACACGTCTATATTTAAGTTTAAGAAAAGCCTTTTCTGTTTCTTTCTCCTGTTTACAAAAAAAAGTAAATGTATTTTTCTTCCCCCCGGCGCTCTGTCTGTTGGTGTCTCCTTTCATTCCTCGGACTGTGTTTGATTTCTACTGATGTCTTTGTGTCAGGGGAGACGTCGGCAGAGTGTCGACAGCGAGGGAGAATAAGCAGGTCATTTGCTGGATGCTATCTGACAGCCCACAGAAGGCCTGTCCATCTCAAAGTTCAGCACAGCATCCGCCGCTGACGCTACCCCACTCAGCGCTGCCGGAAATTGTGACAGGACATGACAGTGATGAGCTGAGATGGCGGTCGACACTGGCTGACGTTTACAGCGGACGGCTGGTAAAAGGGTCAGAAACACACACTGAGTGCTGTCTTTTCTGGCTTTTCAAGGATTCAAATCCCATTACTCGCCGATATGGGTTTGTGTGTGACAGCAGTTAGTGCCAGTCAAATAGGCTGGATTTGAAATACACACACAGAGCATCACATAATCAATTATTTGACATTTTGGATTAATTTGTCCCTCTGAGTTGTTTTCAGGGAGATTATAATCACTTTGAAGCAGCAGTATGTCACATTTTTACTGATCTACACCATAAAATGGCTGCAATGGAACTGCAGGAGGCTGGTAAGTCAATACCAATAACTTAATAATGGCCCAGCAGGGAGATTCTTGCATTTAATGTAATGTTTTTGTCACTGTTCTCTGTGAGCAACAGCATTTGTATATGTACCTTTATGTTGGATTTGAATCCTCACAATTGAGATAAATGATTGTGTTGCATTTGTATGTTTTCATCTTTATTATGTTAAGACAGTTGAGAATTGGCATTGTTTTCACATGTGGTTCATTGCTCCCACCTGTGTCTTGTTATTCAGTCAGTCCTCCATTTGCATGTAGCCCTGTCTGTCTGTGTTCACTTATATAAAAAGGGATGTTTTGCAGGTCATCTGACTTGCATACAAAATGATCCCTATGACTGCCACCGATTCAGATGTTGATGATGTTGATAAAATGATTAAAAATATTTAAAGAACATAGAAATTTAACAGTAAAATGCAACACTGTTGCAAATAAAACAGAAGTTTAATGCTGCAGAAAATCATTATTCTGGTGAGTAGCTGCACAGAGCAATAAAATTAAGATTTTAGTTTAATTTTTTCTTTTCTTTTTTTTTTTTTTTTTAGCTCTGAATGCTCCTACTTCTGAGGTCTTTGCTGCACATTACAGCTCTGAAGTGACCAATCGTTTAAAATGCACACTTTAAATTTTATATTACTCTACAGTGCTTTTCCTCTCACACGTGCTCACTGTCCTCCGCTTTGTCTGCAGCGACTGTGTTGCTTCAGTCTCTGTTCCAATTTTGTTTTTAATCTCTTGATTTTTCTCCATAATATAGTTTCATCTTCCTCTGCACAATTACCCACTTTGTTGCCAGTACACTTCTCAATAACATTAGTGTGAATGCAGAGGGGAAACCCTGGTTTAACTTAGTGAGCGGATAACTAACTCTATGTCCCCGCTAATCCTGATCTCCAATGTTAGGGTAACTAAAAATTACCTGGAGTATATCAGCTTGCTTCAAAGTACAAGTACCAGCTGTATAAAATACAGAATTATGTGGAATAGATAGACTGCTAATAGGAAGTGCAGAGGACTGAGAGAAATACAAAACATAATGACCAGAACTTGAAGAAATCATATATGAACAATAGAAATAATAAAATAAAAGTATATTGAAACATATGAAACAAATGAAGGAAAAAGATAAGGAAAAATGCTAAAAGCTGTATTCGAACTCCATAAACCGCAGCTAAATTCCAAAAAGCTGATTTTGTTCATCTGGACTGAGGGTTTTCAAAATGCTACATCCAGATGAACAGAATCAACTTTTTGGGATTTTCTTACCTGGACGATTGAGCATGCATCAATACACCGAACAGCCAAAATATAAGGCCAGTGTCTCCAGGTGTAGTGCACAGAGGCGCTCTTTAAGAGAGCAGCTCGCTGTAGCTCAATGATGAGAAGCCTCAGCAAGGGCAGAGAACAAACTGGTAATTACATTAAGAAGTCCACAGTGCCTCACAGCCTAACTGCACCTGTGCGACTCAGTTTAGTAGATTTGTTGCTGGAGGTGAGTCTTTCCAATTGTGTGTGTGTGTGTGTGCACAATTGTATTCGTGTGTGTGTGTGTGTGTGTGAGAGAGAGAGAGAGAGAGGAGTACTCACAACCACAGAAAACTGAAGGCTGTGAGTGGTAGTCACTTTACTTTAGTCAGCCATAAAGTGTGCAGATAAGCTGAGGCTGCAGTAAAGAAGTTACTGAAAGGGAAGAGAGCCGTTATAAACAGGACCGCGGCTCCCAGCTGCACCTGATTGTTTACCATAACATCATGTGAACATAATGTGATCATTTCTTTTATTTTAATTTGCATGATTATCATTAGTATGGGTATAATACAATACCCCATTACAAATGACAAACACACACAGAGCACATATAAACAAAAAGTTTTTTTCTTTCCACATTTTTTCTGTGAAACTGATACTTTGTTAACACAAACGTATGTTTGTAAGCTTTATTTCAGATGTGTTGCAGTTCTGGCTGATTTACACCAGTAGAGCACGTCTCTATTTTGCTTTATCATCTTGTAAGCAAAAAACAAAATGCTGGTTTACTATGCAGTATAACTCAGACCTTTTCATTATGCATGTGGATGTATATACATAATTTATGTGAGCAAACAAATTACAGATTGCAGCTTAGAAGTTCTTATAGGTGGAAATCTGCTCTCTGTGCACAGCAGCATTCCTGGTTTTCAAATCCACCGACTCTGGACAGAAAAAGAATCGACTCTTCTGACATTACAGGCTCAATATTCCATACATGAACATTTTGGATTTAGTGCGTAATATTAAAATACCTGATTATGGCTTGGACAACATCACTGTCCTAGAAACTGGAGCTCAACAGACAGGACTGGATCTGAATCTGCACTGTCCCAAGTTTTTGTGGTTAATGCTTTTTTTTGTTTTTTTTAAAAAAAGAACACACATCATGTATTAACACATGAGGATTGTTAAATCTTAATAGCTATAGCTTGATGTTATTGCTATTTTCACTATATTTGTAGCAGTTGTAGATGTGGATTCTTTAAAGTGATCTATATGCATATTCTTTAAGCAGCAAGATAGCACATAACTGCCCAATCCCACATACACAGTGCATACATAACAGAGGACAGGAGCTCTATGCACACAGTGTGCTGTATTTTAAATATGTTTATATGTTTAACATGGTGTTTAAACATGATACAGAGAGGGAGAGAGAATGACTGGTTAATGAGGTCTAAATGCTCTGTTCACCATCATTCAACTCACTTACTATTCACTAAAGTGGAAAGAATGACCTGTCAAACCTAATTCTTTTCTCTATGTGTCTCCCAATTACATCCAGCACCTGACCCAGTCCGTTACTTCATCATCAGACAACACTGTAGATTGCTGCGACACAGAAAGGACTCCACCACAGGCACTCATAAAAAAAATCAAAACAAAACAAAGGTTAAGCACCTAAAAATAATCTTGTTTGGTAAATTAATTAAAATGTGTAAATAGACATATTAAGTGGCATCATTTTTCTTTATCTTCCAGTCATTTCTCATCCACGGGCATGCCCATTATCATTAGGTATGCATAAGGGAAATAGAAATGTGGTGAAGAAAGGACATGCTTTGCAGAGAAAATGAATAAGCAATTAAATGTGAGTGACTGGAGACAAAAATATATATTTTTTTATTTTATTATTTTTTATTATTAAAATGGAACACTAAAGAGACACGATAACCTTTTACTATATGTTTTGAAAACATAAAATTTATAAATATAGCAATTGCTGAGAAGGAGCAGAAAAAGTTGCTCACACAGCTAGTGGGTAACAGACGGCCAAACCTGCAGAAGAAACTCCACCAAACTAAGCAAGCTAACTGACAAAATAGTCCAGTAGCTTCTCACTCCAAAACAGAGCAATAGACAATGAGACTTTAGACCATTACACACCAAACATGTTTCTTTTTTGAGGAAAAATTTGTCCTCAAAAACAAACTGAAAAAAATTGAAGATTAAGCCATGATCAGCTGCTCCTCATGTTTCTAAACAAGAAAATTTAAGAAATTGAGAATCTGGGTCCATCCTATTCTCAAAGGAAAACAGCAGCAGGGAGAATTTCATGGTTTAATCCAGGCAGAGAAATCATTTGCTCGGAGCAGCATCTATGCGTGTTTAGTGCCATTGCGCGTTTTGAGGTATGGGCAGGCTTGTTGCCAAATGCAGTGATCTGATTGGTCAGATCTCTTTATTTAGGTGCAATACATCGGAAAAGTCGAGCATGGTGGAAAAAAACATATCCCCAAAGTTTGATTCTGTTCATCTGGACGTAGCTTTTTCAGTGGGAGAAACGTTTCGTCGCTCATCCAAGTGACTTCTTCAGTCTCAGCTGACTGCAGGTTTCCACAATCTTATAAACAGTACATTTTTGCATAATGACCGAAACTAGCACCACTGAAGGAACAATGGGCTGGGAGGTCAGTTCCTTCATCATTAATATGCAAATTCTCATGATCATTGATCAACAACCACTGACCAATGGCCATGAGTACCATTCACAGAGTTGGGGAATGGCTGCAATCACAGCATTTTACGTGTCTGGTATGTAAAGGACTTTGCACCAATGTACGCACAAGCCAGGCCACACTGCAGACCTGCAGTACTGTTTGTACTGACCAGAGCCGGCTTGGGTTTTCTCCCAAATAATACAGACACTTGGTCAAAAGTGGGGGGGTCAAAATGGGGTCAAAATGGACAATATTTGACCCCACCTGATTCACAAACTCCTCCATGTGTCTAAGTATAATCAGCCATTCCAAACTAAAGTCATCCCTTACTTGCCTTTCATCAAATAACATCTGTGTTACTATGTTTGATTATCAGAGCATTTACTATAGATCTGTGCCTACTGGGTGGTGGTCATTCGTTTAACAGGCTACTGTTTGCATAAGTTTACATGGCTCCCTACAGAGACTGACTTTGGCAGTTTGACTTTGTCCAGTGTCACCGTAGTGTTTCTGTTAAAGATGTCACTTGCCCACTGCACTATGTTCCATTAACTTCCCCGACTTGTTAAATGAAGTAAAAAGAGCACTATTAAAATGATCTTATTTATAATTTAATAACAAAAAAGCAGAGAGTTTTGCATGCTTTCATTCTTTAGATTAAAGTTATCTTTGTTCCTCCCAATTATGTGGAAGGCCGGGTGGCTGTAATGTTTCTGCCCGCATGTTTCTGCTGTATACATGCTCCATTTACTTATGCGAGCAATTATGTGAAGTCTAATGAATATAATGACTCCAACATATATTCACTATAGATAGATAAAAGGGGGGGAAAAGAACAATTTCATTGTTGAGGGCTTCACTGAGCAGGAAAATTCACACTTTGAATAATATTCATAAAAGCCACGTTCTGCCTTGATACTCTTTGTACATATTCTGATGGGATTAAACGGGTTACTAAAAATCGATTTGATCTTGTTAAAACTTTAAGCTTCCCTCTTTAAAGCCTTTGGGGAAAGTCTGTTTCCACTTGATGATTATATTTGTTTACCTGCTTTTCATTTGAGTGGAGGCTCTTCAGACAGTAAAATCTCAACAAAGTGAGTAAAATGTAATTTTCCACATTTGTTCTGCAAGTCAAATTGATTAAAATGGATTAACAGAAGTACAAGTAACTAAAAGTTCACTTCTTCCAATGAACTCATCACAGTTTTTAAAGCAAAGTTCCTTATTGATGGGATTTAAGCAGTGCAATTATGGAAAAGAAAGGCTCTTTGTGAGTGGATGAGTTTTACACTGAAGGCCGAGCACTGCACTCTCTTTGGTTTCACTCTCCAAGACATATTGTTGCTTTTTCTTTGTTTTTGCTTGAACATATCTCCACCTTCCATTACTTCAGCTTTTTTCTCCATTTTTCGCTAACCCTGAACCTCGTTTTTTTCTGCACTCTTTTTCTTCCTCCCTGCATTTTCTTTGCAGTTCTCTCTGACAGACATGGTGTTATTCAGCAGGTATGTATGTTCCTTTCACATTTTCCCATTGCTCTTCCCCACTGACCCCTCTCAAACCACTGGCCATCATCAGGATGAAATATTGAACTGGGCAAGCTCTCAGCAGGCATTTGGCAGCCTCACACTCCCTCGTGAGTCCAGGTGAGATGAAATATAAAAATGTAACACCATAACCACTTCTGCGCCAAGTCCTCCCACAGCCTTCAGCCATTACATCCCATTCAGTATTATCACAGTGTTCTAGATTTCGTCTCTTGTGGCTATTTAAAGTAATTATGTTTGAATTTGGTTTTATTAGAGCTTTATTTGTATTTCTCTTTGGCCAACAAGCCGACGAGCTTCCCTATCTTTTAAATCAAAGCTTTTAAAAACGATTTCCATGTAAACAATATAAGTGTGATTTATTTTTTTTCTAATTTTTGGGCAACATTACTGCATTATGAGAAAACAAAAACCTTTGTTTCTGTGCAGGTTCTGCAGGATCAATACTTAATCTTGGTCCTTGAATCAACGAAGGTCCTACTTTCATCTGCACATGACTTTTTAAACCTATAATCTTTCAGCACTGAGCTTTACGGGTCAAACAATTGGGTGGGCTAACATGTTGGCATTTTGATTGTTCACAGATTTGAGTTTTTGTAGAAAAATATTAAATGCTCCAACGTACTTTCAAGAAATACTAATGGCATGGCTCCACCTCTTCTTTAAGGCTTTGTTGTACTGCCTTTAACTACATGTCTACAAATATCATAATTTCTTTGCACAGAAGCCTCCACAATTTAATTTAATTGCATGTTTAGTATACTACAAAAAATGTGATTGTGTTTATCATTGATTGTCAGCTGATGGATTTTGCTCAAATTACTGAAACATCATATAGGGCTACTAGACCTTTTTTTAAGAAGACCAGACAAATTCCAAAATTGTCTTCATTTAAATCTTTTTCACCAGTTTTTGCTTTTTTACCATTAGACACAAACACACCTGTATCATGAGTAAAATTCTGGATTTAATAGCAATGGCATCTCAGACAGCCAATGTGAAGAAAACTACAAACATAAAATGTTCAATATTTATCACTGAGATATATTTATTCAGTACCACCACAGTACCGATATGTAAATATGAAACATCTGTTAAAATATGTGGGCAGGGCTAGCTGCCATTTCAGTTTTGGAGCCTGACTAACACTGCACTGTATTTTGGGGCTGAAAGCGAGACCAAAAATCTTTAAATACACATTCATCACATATAATACTGCACGGACACATGTATGTATATAAGGAAAGGTTTCATTCTCAAAGAACAGTGAACTGTCTACAAGCTAGTAAGCAGCTTACATGAAGATACCACTGACTCTGCACTGTCCTCAGCTGTGGTGCTTCTTTAGCACATTTGCTTCAGAGCTGACAGTATCATAAACAGTTAGAGACACTCTTCAACAAACTATGTTACTATTCAGTTCAAGTCAATTTTATTTATGTAGACCAGATTCACAACAACGATCACCTCAAAGCACTTCCTACTACTACTAAGTGACCCTAATAAAAAAGCAAAAGCACAGACTTTATAGTCACCGGGACATGACTCTCGGTTTATGTACGCACATTTTAAAGTCTTGAGTTTATCATTTTCTCTGTCGACGTCGTTTTATAAACCCTGCCTGTAAATGTGTCTTTTTTTTTTGAGTAAAGCTGTAAATTTTAGGGGAATACAATTTCAGTCCAGATGCAATTTTTAAATAAAAAAATGAAAACCTTATTGGTCCATATCAGCTAACATATATGCTAATACTGAAAAGTCAACGATGGAAAATTATTGTCCAAAATCATCAGCTATGGATATACCAGATATGCTTTATTGAAAAAGTGTTGCACTAAGACTGTCACTGAAAAAAACTGTATGAAGACGAAGTAGAATAAGTGCGTACTCAAAAACTGCATGTATTTACCTTGTAATATGCATCTTATTAAGCTAAAGAAAAGTGCAGCGTCAGGACAATGAAAGTCTTTTTTGCATATAAATGACCAAACTGGAACTGCTGTTCGATTGTGTTTTTGCTAAATTCCCTCGCAGGCTAATTTCTAATCCGTCATTCTGTCAAACTGCTTCAGCTACTCCCACAGAATGAAGGGGAGTGTCTCACTCACGACAGCGTTCAATAAAATCTAAGATTAAACGATTTATCTTCTCATAATATTCCACCATGAATATCAAACAAGGCGGATTCTGTGGTGATGAGAGAGGAGCCCGAGGAGCGTGGCCATCTATTGGATTTCCAAAATCGATGCCCTCCAATATAAAAATACATGAGCCACCTGCAGACACTGAATCTTAACAATGCAACAAATGCGCCGTATTCCCTGTAACTCCTCAAAGGGCCTGTAGGGATTCAACTTTCTAATCCTACACTCATCGATGTTGGTATTCTTTAGCGTTGCTTAATGCTGGGAACATTTGCTGAGCAAGCATGCTCTTTATCAAAGCCTCCCTGCTTCTCATTTATCCAGGTCTACATGTTATCTGTTACAGTAAAGCCTGGTGCTATTAAATATGAACTGTGTTCGCTCAGAAGTTGAAATTTGGGGGCCTCCCCTGTGGTTATGTGTTCTTCTCAAACTGCACACAATGTCAGCTGAGTATTGTATTTTCCCAGGCAAAGCAGGAATTTAAACCACTGAGTGTCTCAGCCCAGTTTCTTTAACTCCACAGCGACTGCCACCCTCTGATAGGAGCTTTGCAGTATGAATGATTTATTGTTGGCCCTTGTTTGAGTTCTCTGGGTCCGCAGGGGACACATTTTTGTGAGCTCACGGAGAGAAAAACAGTACTCAAAATTTATGTATGAGAACGGAGGGGAACTATCGCTACATACGAACAGGGTGTGTTCGAAGACCTCGTGTTGTTGGCACGAGGCTGTGCGAGCCGCAGGCTCCCTCATCAAAATTATGATTTAGTCCTGGGAGTCCGTCACACTCGTAAATCCCCAGTCAACCTTGTCTGCGTGCAAAAAAAGACACCGCTGAACTCTCCCTCTGGAACTCGTGTGCTTTTCATTAAAGGAACGATGGTGTTGCAGGTGCAAACTGTTCCCACTAGCGCTCCAGCTGGTTCTACTTTGACAATGAAACACGGTAAAGCACGAAGCTAACGCTAACACACACTGTGGAGGAGATTACTAAGGGACGGATGTTTGAATGACTGAATCTGAGAGGATGTTCAGTTCTTGGAAACTGAAAAACAGCTGTCTTTAAGAGCAGCAGCACTTGATTTACCAACGCTGTGTTTGCAGTGTTTAAATTAATAACGTTTCAATGATGCAAACACTTCTGTGAGGCAGAATCTCTGGTTAAGTTTGAGCTCAGAGAGCAAAGCAAAAAACTCAAGTTTTCTGGCTAATTAACATCAGATTTAGGTCTGCAGGGAGAATCACTGTTAACGTGAGAGAAAATAATACTGTGACACAAATGCTCTTCCTTATAAGCTGATAAAATTCAATCGTTTGGTATTTTCCACATTTAATAGAGCTGTGCTGAATCAGTCATCCACTGCAGGTCAGTGGTTTCAAATCTTTTTAGATCGAAAGGACTGAGAGCACTGAGAGCTGTGAGAAGTTAAACCAATTATGTATCTATTTGAATATTTTGAATAAGAGTAAATTAAAAAATATCATATTCGATAAGCAAACGATAAAACACAGAACTACCTACATAAAGAGTTGAAATATATAAGTCTTCAAATCAAATAAGTTATTGATATAAATTATTTAGCCAGCTTACTGTGATGAAAAAAAAAATAAAGTTTTACTTTTTGTTATCTACAAAAATCCAGTTGTTGTTCCTCAGTAGTATTTTCCCCAGTGACACCATTAGTTCCTGTCAGTTTTCATTTTATAATGTCACCGCTAAAAATAGCTCACGCTGTGAAGAGGAACCCCAGCAGATGAGTGGGCCATAGTCACTATGGCAACTTGATCTGATAATGTGAAAAACGTGGCTGCAGGTATCGATAGTAAGACATCGCCAGTCGATTCATAAAGTTCATGTACTTTTTTTTCACTTTGCCACAGATTTCAGTTGCTGTTACTGCCAAATTATTCTGAAAACTTTAAAAGAGGAAAAAAAGATGATCAGTGCCAAATTTGACGAAGCTCTGGCTGTGTTTAAAGTATTTATGGTTTCAGACTAAGTGCAACAGAGTGGCCACATAAATCTCGTCCACATGAGAGGCTGTCAGGCCCAATCTGGATTTCCTAAGATAACAGCAGACAAAAAATAAATAAAAAGGGGGGGGTTCTGTAGTGCCTCCCAGTGGACAACTGTTCTAGATCTAGACTGAACTAGATAGATGTAGACATTATGACATCACCCACTGGTTAGTTAACTGTAAAGACTTAAACTGAATGTTTTGGCTTTCTTGACATAAGGGGTAAATCTGACACTGCATGCTCATACAGTGGTGACTTTATAATCATAACAAAGGAATGCCTTAAATCTTCATTATTCTTTTTGACTCTAATTGGGATCAAAAAAGGACCAAAATAATTTTAATGAAATGAAATTTATCTTGCAGTGAGTAAGACAAGAGTCCATAAAGTGACAGAGAAAGGGAGCCAAAGAGTCTTTTTATTTTCCTGTACAATCTTTTTCCATCCAGAAGTTTGACCCCCTGCTGATTATTAGAACGGATGCAGATTTAAGGTGCAGCCTTTAGTTTTGTGATTAGGAGTGACTGCAGGTCAGGAGACAGCACAGGTAGTTTTCTAGTACGAAGGTTGATGGTTTGATCCTTTGCTGCTCGAGTCTGCATGAGCACAAGCTGATCTCTGATGCATCTATTGCAAAAGTATAGAAAAAAGTGCTTGTATGATTAGTTGAATTCATAATGGTATATATACCATTATGAATTCTCGAGTGGAAAAGCAGTTGGTATATAGTCCATGAAACTGACTTAATGACCTCGGGAACTCCTCTGAGGCTACCAAACAGGAATTATTTGTTCCAGGAAAGCATCTGTCGGAAGATTGTTGATGTCAGCTTTATTAAAGATGAGATGAAAAAAGTACTGTGAACATGTTTAAATGTTTTTATAAATTCTAATATGGGGGAAGATCAAAAATGTCAGTTATAGACTTCATTCAGTACCACCTGAATTCCCCACCAGTTTCACCAAGCCACTCATACAGTGAGGTGCATGAAACCTGGTGAAAAGTATCAGGACTTTCACCAATCAGTGACACAAAACTCAAAGTGGTGGTGTAGTGGTTAGGATTGCTGCCTTATAGCAAGAGGGTCTGGGATTGAGCCCTTAGTGGGGCCTGCATATTATCCCTGTAGCCCCTCTGGGTGCTCCAGCTTCCTCCCACAATCTTAATGTTAGGTTAATCGGTGGTTTTAAATTGTCAGTGGATGTCAGATTGCTTATATGATAATTTATTTTATATATGAATCAGTTAAGCACTGGGTAAACATTCTTTCTGCTGATTATAACAGTCTAATTCTGTAAAGTGAAATTCTTTCACTTCAGCTGCTTTTTGTCTTTGGTGTAGTTGGGTGGTTGTGTGCCTTTGTGAGAGCTAGTTTAGCCATTAACTGAACCATAGCATGGTCACATAGTTAAGACAGTAAATTTTAATGCAGCTTAGTTAGTTGAAGCTAATCATGATTAAATTTTAACTACATCCCCCGAGTCAAGAAGAGGGTTGGATAAGCACACTGCTGCAATAATGATCCAAAACTGTAAGCATTCCCGCCTCCCAAAACAGCTGTGTCAGCATCGTGATAATCTGGTCTAGATTTGTGGTCATGCGTGCAATAACTAGAAATACAGACTTTGGAAAGGACTGCGGCATTTTCAGGTGCTTTTGTTGCACAAACATGAGCTCTTTTAAAACTAGTCAGGCTATGAGATGACAGTTTCAATGAACCTCAAATCCTTACATGTCTATTGCTTTTACTGTTGTTTACGGAAAGCCAGATACTCTCTGTGACTAACTTCCTCTAAAATCCAAATCAGAAACACACTCTGCCTTTTTTATCTGTTACATACGGTCTTGAATTCTCAAATTGAGTAGTTTTCCTGCTTTTTAAGATGACCAGATGGGCAGTTAAAGTTGACATATTTTTGTTATCACCTCAAAGAGCCCAGGCACATGGCACCACCATCAAATCAAAAACAGATTGTACCCGTCTTCCATTTCTTTCCATTTATATCCTGAACTCTAAAACACAGGAGGAGAAACTGTCCTTCTTCTCAAACCCTGGCATTCAGTTGTTAAACAGTTGATACTTCCCAGAATTTAAACACTCGGAATTTAAACACTCGGATGAGCGTTGAGAGCTGTTAGGCCGACTGTAGTGTACAGTACGAGCAGGTCACTCAGACAACGAGGAGGCGCTGCACTATAGCATCAGCTCTCCTGGGAAGCTGGCACTAAACACCTCCATAAAAAATCATCTTGAGCTCTTTGCATTCCGCCAGAGAGAGCGGTGAGCTGGCAGCTACCCAAAAAGAGTGAAATATTATCGTGGGAGAACACATCGAGACAAGCTCTGCCAACATAAAGCTTCCACTCAGTTCAGGGGGTTAAAAAGCCCCAGAGCACGAGCTAAATGATAAGGACCGCTGCGCCACGCATTAAACAGATATGCACTCCACTCTGCTCCAGGTGTGACTGGCTGGAAGGCAGCGGCTGGCACTGTGGTGGTCCGCTCACTCTCTCTACCTTTGATCATTCGCTGTTGTTTTGCGGCCTTGCATGCTTCCCCCAGGAATACAATTTATAGAGTCCATTAGATGTTTATAGGACATGTATAAATCAAATGAGAGTCTGCAAAGCAGGCTTAACTCACCCTTTGTTCTTTTTATTTTTTAACATGGTACAAAGCCTGCTTTGAACAATCGTTTGTCATTTATGAGGCAACAATTTTAATGAAAGTTGCAGAGTTGGAGTGGATGCTGGATCTTTAAGTGTGTTTTATCCCTATAATTCCTTTTTTTTGTTTTAGAGTCCCGTATAGAACAATACCACAGTTTAGATTAGGGTAGATTATAACCTAACCCTTATAATCTAACCTAAGAAATAACATAGTTGTTATTTTTGAAATTATTTGTATCTCAAAGCAGAACATTGTTGTTAAATTGCTCAGGGAGAGCATAAGTAGCTGTAAACACCAAAATATTATGACCTTTGAAGTTGTTCTAGCTAAGGCTTCTTTGCAGATGTGCACATGGACATCACCTGTACTTGTTCTTATCATACCACTGAAGGAGTTTCTGTTCCAACAAATTCGAGGGTGAGCAAACATCAGGAGTGAAATTCTCATTCTGTGTAAGTTCGGGGTCCTTGGTGAAATTGCAGGCAGACGCTTTTTCAATGTCAGATGCTTTGTGCATATCACAAGGTTTCTTTTGCCAGTATTAGTAGAGAGAAAGCTTTAAACTGTCTTAAACATTCTTCCCTAATATGTATATCTGCACAGGATTGTTTTTTAATGACATTGTCTGTGCAGCTGCTCCACAATCATCAGTTAAAAAGAGTAAATTAACACCAGGCTGAAATACAGTTTTGCTGCTGGTTGTCATTACATGTGTTCAGAAGTGGGTTTTTTTTACAGTCTACAGATGCACCCAACAGTGATGTCAAAGGTTCCTGGAGTGCACCTGTACAACACTGCAGCAAGGTGAAAAGGTCAGCAAAGATGGAGATTATGAATAAGCTGATAAAATGCAATTTGCAAATCTGAAATATGTGCAGAGATTTGGAGCTCAAGCCGGTTTGGAAGTCTTCCACTTGTCAGTCACCAAAAAACTATGCAGAAAATAAAGAGGACTTTTGCCCAAATAAACAAAAGAGCTCCTCCAGCTTTACTGCTACTGTGTTATGTGCTTTGTCAAAGAGCACATTTCCATTACAGTCACTGATGCTAACATTGACTTAGCGAGGGTAGGTACACATTGAAATGGACTGTGATGTTGTCTTGAATGCAGGCGGAGGCCGGTGTGTCACTGCAGCTGCAGGACTACAAAGCAATTTCCCAGCGTGCAGATCTGTGCCCAGAATCGATAAATCACATTCCTGATTACTCTGCAAGGGGAAATAGAGTTTGTATTGTTTCTCCAAGACAAATGTAAGCTCCAGGCAAGATAGATCTTATTTCCAGAGCCAAAGAAAGACAACCTAAATGCACACACACTGGCACACACACACCTCCTCTTCGGCAGGGCCTTCCACTCTGTTAAACCGAAAACTGCTTCTCCCCCTTTCACTTTTCTCTTTCATTACGCTCCAAAACTCTCCCGTTTCTGTCACGCGCTCCCTCCTTTTCCCCCTTTTCTTCTCTGGTTTGCTCCATTTCTTTCAAGGTAGCAATTTCAATAACTTCTCCGTGATTGAATCAATTGAAAGTTGCAGAGCAATTCCAAAAACTTCTTCAAAGCTGTTTGCAAACTGGCCTTTTTGCTGAAAAGGAACTGTGTGTTATCTTCAACACATTTCTGTGTGTGTGTGTCAAGTTCTGTGAGGTGTCAGCTGTAACAAACAAACATAACAAGTGTACATTTGTGGAGCAAAAAATGTGTTTGTTTTTTCAATTTGGGTGACATTTCTAAAGTTTCATATCAATGAGAATGGTTGATATATTTCAGTGTATTCAAGTGTAGCTTTGTTCTATTAAAAAAAACACAGAGGTGCCAAGAATCCTCCCAAAGTCATTTTCCTCCTTTTAATCTGGGCCACGGTGAGCATGGTGGTAGAGTACTTAGGACTGTGGCCTCACAGCGAGATGATTCTGACTTCAGTCCTTCTGGCTGGTTAGGGTCTTTCTGTGTGGAGTTCGCATGTTCTGTTATTTCCTCCTACTGTACACAGACATGCACCAGTGACTTTGAGTTCCCAATCATGGATGGACTGATGGATTTTGGACCAAGTCTTACCACTGGTAAGGATCAGACAAAAGACAAGCTGGATCATTCACATAACATCTTGAGTAGTAACTACAAACTACACTGCTCAAAAAAGACAATGGGATGAAATCCTTGGAGCCTACACTGGTGCAGTGGATCCTAGGATCCTCCTAATGCATGACAATGTGTGGCCTCATGTGGCGAGAGTATGCAGGCAGTTCCTGGAGGATGAAAGAATTGATATCACTGACTATCCCCCACATCTTCCCTGACCTAAATCCAATAGAACACCTCTGGGACGTTGTGTTTCAGTCCATCTGACGCCGCCAGGTTGCACCTCAGAGTGTCCAGGAGCTCAAGGATGCTCTGGTCCCGATCTGGGAGGAGATTCCCCAGGACACCATCTGTCATCTCATTATGAGAATATCAGACACACACAAGTATGTAGGGACCATATGAGCTGCTGAGTACCGTTTTGAGTAGGATGGACTAGTCTGCTGCATGTTTTTTTCCACTTTCTTTTAAATTCAGCCCTCTGATTGTTAATAATTTTCATTTCCATCAACCAGTGTGGTGTCCTTTCATTCCTTACACATTATCCAAACCATATCAGTATAGATATCAAGCATGATATGTTCCCCATTAATATCTGATGTTTTCAAAGTGTTCCTTTATTTTTTTGGAGCGTGTAATGACAATGCACCAGCTAAAACCTCAAAGAGTGACTGCAGCTTTCACAATTTTGTCTGCAGACAGGCAGACAGAAACACCTCTCAGACTATTCAAAACCATCTCTTTGTTAGGTACCGATATAGTAAGGGGTCTGCAGCACCACATTTTTTAAAACACACACACGTACATACAGGCACAGATATGGACAGCCCCATGAAGGTAAAACAATTTTGTTATATAACAAGAAAACTCTCATGATAGAAAGAAAAGCAAATCTTCACTGTGAAATGCATCAATATACTGAACAATTAAATAATCTCACACGTGATTGTATTCAGAATAATCTTGGATATATTTGAATTATCACGCTGTATTAATAATTGCAGCAAAACAACGTTGAAAAACTTGTATATTTCAAGAGCAAAATCAATAAAGAACTCTACTACTTGTGCACATTTTTTGCAGTTTTTGGATAATCAAGTAAATCACATCTGTATAGAATAAATGAAAAAATCCATATGCAAAATCAGTAATACGTATTAATTGTTGTTGCAACTTTGCTCACAATGGTACAAATATTCAAAAAATAGCAGCTTTACCTAAGTGGGAATAGTATAGTAAAATATTATGTAAGGTGCCGTATATGACACCATAACAACATTCTCATTTTCACCCTTTTCTGAACTACTAACATCACTGTGTGTGTCTTAAAGCTCCTTGTGAACTGGAAAACTTGTCCTAATAGAATTTCTCCCCTGTGCGTTTCTGAGCACATGTAGTTGCATGCATGAAGTCTTCTTCTATGGCTTGAAGCCACATATTTCCTGTTACATTTTATTGTATCAAGGCGCCCCACTGGGGGAAAAGAAAGTAGACGAGAGAGAGAAAACAAACGCTGTTTCTTCCCCTCTGGCTAAGGACTTCCTGAATGTGTCACTCATCCCAGAACAAGAATATACAAAGCCCCAACTAGAGACTTTGGTATTATTCCCTCTGCATGCAGGTGTGGACATGCAAACACTTACACAATTTCTTTTTTTACTCTACCACAATCCATCCAATAATACAAATCCTACCAAGAATGAGTGTGCTCCTACTGCTGCAGTGCGTTAATGGAAGAACTGTCATCATCACCTATAGGATCATGTGGCTTTTTTCTTTTTTTTTTTTTTTGAAAAGGGGAGCTTAAATGTTTATTGAGCCCCGGTGGCACATAAGAAGATCTGACCTCATCTGGGCAGATATAAAGCGCCTGCTTTCAGTGGGAGTACAGATGGAAACTAGCTTCAGCTTGATCCGTAACTCACTAAATCTGCTCCACCGAATCAAACAGCTGTTTGGTTTCTGTGCACAATTAAAATCAGAGCTCCTCTAATAATCTGCTAGAGTGAAGACATATCGTACATGTGCAGAAGGGGGAAAGCAGCTTCTTAGTTAATCCTAACAAAGTTGCTTATGTAATTTACTTCTTTTTAAATTTCCACTTGTGCAGCTTAGTACTTAAAGTCTACGACTTTAGGCGGAAATGTTGTATTTTTACTCCTAATTTCTCAGTAAACACAAGAAAAATAAAGGCAAGCATTATAGAAAAGTGTTTGTGCTTTTAGAAACTACTTGAATTCAGAATTTTCCTTCTTCTTCTTCTTCGATATTTCCAGCACTGTTTGTATAAGTTGAAAAATATCTCTTCCCACTCAGCACACCACCTGCTGTGTGACACATAAAGAAATCTGATCAGACCTGTGAGCTGGCAAACAGGCTCCTTTGTTGCACCTTTGAATCCAAACTTACACCGGTGCTGAAAGCGCTACAAAGGGATTGTATAGGCAGAACAACAGCATGCAGAACAGTATATGCATGAACTTTCTACTTGTGCTCGAACTTTTAAAAGCGCACCACATTCTTCTGGTGATTAAGAAATCAGGAGCTCAGAGCAAAGTCTGAAAGAACATGAGACAAGGAGGGAAACAAAAGCTCGCAAAAGAAAAGAAGAAGGTTGAAAGACTGAGATGGTGTGTGTTAGTGTGTCTGTGCGACAGAGTGCAAGAGGTGATTACTTTGTGTTAATCTAGTATCAGCTTTCCACCATTTGGAGGCTTCCCAGTGTATTACTCATTATCTGCAGACAAGTCTGTTAAATACAGATTAGACAGGGCGAGTAAAGGGACACAGTATTCCTGAACTTTCTCATGAAACTCTCCTTGCAGAAACAATCTGTCTTCCCATGGGTTATCTGGGCTTTTCTCTGTAATGTCCCACTTTTTTCACCCTTCATGTTTTTTTTCCTCATTCTTATCCAGCTGTGCTCCATATTTCAGCCCTTTTCGTTTGAGCACATTTTGAATTGAGCTATCCCGGTGTTTCAAAAGGGCAGCAGGGAGAAAAAATAAAAGAAAGAAATTAGGATAGGTTATCTATTTGAGTTTTTTTCTTCCAGAAGTCAATGTATTTTTGTGATGACCTTGTTGATTTGAGCTGGTGAGGCCACATTTTTTTTCTCATAATTACTTTCTACTTTCAAAAAGAAAAATCAATAGATCCATACGGGTGTACACATCCTGCTACAGTAAGGTCGGGTGAGTGCTCCATTTAGAAGGTGGCTCCTCACAGGTCACAAATCTAATAAGGTCTGTGCAGTCACATGCTATCACTGCATTCCAGAAAGCTGTTTACTACTGTTACTGTTTAAAAGGATGAGCTGTAAAGGAAAAGTATTAACAGATAAATATAGAGAATAGGTATACAGCAAAACAGTCACTGAAGAAATTAGAAAGTGCTTTGAGTACCTGGGCATAAATTATATATTGTGTTTAGGTTTTGATGTGCTTTAGTTTGTCAAAACTAAACCTACAATCGCAACAAAAAACATTACTGATGAATAGCAATCCTAAACCCAGAGATAATCAGTTTAACATCATAATAGAATTTCAAATTATGACTTGTTTTCAGGATTTCTGCTTGAAAATTGACTTCAGAACCAATATATTGTTGAAATAGTTGTTCTTGCATTTTCTTATGTTGATGTAATAATAATCCAGATAAGAATTATTCCTAGCAGATAGTAGGAAGTCTGTACACAAGCTACTAGATTCATTGTCATAAAACAAGAGGCTACACAATTCCTTTCACATCAGGAGCCTGTGTTTCACTTTCAAACTAAGTGAAAGACAGGCTGGTTTAAAGGCACAGTACGTAATTTCTGCCTCTGTTGTTCTTTCTATCAGAAGTATGGGCAACGACATAAGCTGTTTTTGTGACAAAGGAGAGACATTACCAAAGGATTATATTCCTTTGTGAATTTAACTGAAATGAATGTATTCGCTGTGTAATTTAAAAAATGTATATACTGTATATTCTGTGTATGTTAGGGTTTGTATCGTTTATTGTCATTTATGCTTAGAAATATCTACTTATATATGCTTAGAGTTTTATAATTAGTTTTAGATTGGTAGAGGTTTGATCCTTAATAGTCTGCAAACTTTGCGTGCATTAGAGAGCACTCTGGGAGCATGGGAGAGGTCGTACCTTCTCTTATTGTTTTATGGTAGGATAAACGTGGCTATATCTGTTTTAGGCTAAGTGCCTTTTGTTTAGATGAACTGTTGGACTTCCAGACCAGCAGGTTTAGGGAAGTCATTAATGGGGTCACACTCTGACCCCCCCCCCCACACACACACACACACAAAGGCAAGGTACTCTTTGTGTGTATGTATACGTCGTATGTTAATGAACCTATGCATATTCATGTAACCTCAATAAAAGAGCAGTGTTACGGGGGAGCGGACGAGAGCAACTGGGGTCAAGCGAAGGAACGGCGTTTGTCCGGTTCTCTCCCGTGCACAAGAAACATGAAGAACATTGCTTACTCGTGTCTTGTTTTGCTGTGTAACAAATTGTCCTTAACGTTCCAGCGAATAGGTTTACGCTACAAACCTTTCAGTGTATTTATTATTTCACTCTTATTGCCTGTTCTTATTGTCCTTATCTTCAATGTTATGCTGCTCTGTTGTTTGTTAATTGCCCCTTGGGGATAAATAAAGTCTTCTGATTCATTTTCACTGTACACAGTACAATGAGATTCAATGTGCAACTTCTCCAAAGAGCCACGTGTGGATACAGACCCTTACTCCAGGTCTGGGACAGATTTGTTTCTGAGGTGTACATGCAGGCAGCAGAAATAGTGACCACCTGTCACTATCTGTGGTTGAGGTAGGCAGTGCTTTGTAGGGATCTGTAATATTTTTGTATTTGCTAAGCGTGTTTGATCCCCTGGTGAGGTTTTGCAACTGGTGGGAAAAAAACGTACGACCAAGGCTCAACAACTGATATAGCGGAAGTCCATGTAAGTCTGTGCTAGCTTAGCATTAGCTTGAGTGAGAATGTAGATAAGAACAGAAAACTCCCTCAGGAAGTAAAATCGCCTGTATCTGGGAATTACGTATACCAAATCTGGGGAGCAGTAAGTTCCTATAGTGACTTGGTTTGTGTAGTACTCAGTATTTAAATAAACGTAGAGCCCTCTGCCATTGCTCTTGCCAGAGTATGCTGTTGCATCAGCTAGTTAGCGCCACAACTCCATGGAGCTACTGAGACAAAATAACATGTTTTTGTAACAGTCGGCATTGCTTTGCCATCCATTCATCCATTTTCCTCCACTTTTTTCAATTTAGAGTCATGAGGTACATTTTGTGTCTGCAGTATATAGTTTGTAGGGATGTGTCACCCTGGCAACCGGGAAACCACAGCTTTACAAGGAAGTGGAAACTACTGTGTTTTAACTTTGTTATCTGGTGTTAAAAGTACATTGGTTCAACCCACCAGCAACCCTCCAGCTTCCAAATCTAGATTTTCTTTCCTACTTTTTAGAAAACATTAATGTCATGTACAGTACTGTGCTGTCATGTCTTTATATTTTGCCTCCAAGCAGCTTGCAATAGTTCTCCAGGCTCTCTGAGGGTCTTTCAAAGTTTATCTTTGGACATTAGTGGCTTCATTCTTTATTTTAACATCTCTTCTTATCTGTCCTTAATAAAATTTGTGGAACAGGTACAGGACAAACGACGTGGCAAGACTAAAAACACTACAGCAGATGAACTGTATGTGAAAGTCACATCTTTAAGAAATCGTAAAGAATCCAGCAAAGACCCGACAAGGACCCGGGAGGTGCTTCTGGCCCTGCAGCTGATCCATCTGCTGCTCACCAAAGCATCATCAGAAAGGGTTTCAGAAGAAGGATGGCTGTCAAGAAGCTGTTTTTTAAGAAAGGAAATGGGGAGAAAAGGTTGAGGTATGCTAAGTTACACAAGAACTGGGCCAAAAATCTGTGGTAACAGATCTTATAGAATGATGAATCAAAATTTTCATTCAAGTCATCAACAGCAAGTGTCTATAGCATCTGTAAAACATGGTGAAGGGCCTGTCATGGTTTGGAAATCTTGCCAAAACCGACTGAATTATGAACATTAAAAAAGTATCAACAATGCAATACCATCTGGAAAGTATCTGGCAATAGCTTCATTTTTCAGCATGACAATGATCCCAAACACACTGTCAGTGAAGTAAAAGCATACCTAGACAGAAAAGCACACAATGGAATACTATCAGTCATGGACTGGCCTCCCCAGAGCCCAGACATCAATATTATTGAAGCAGTGTGGGATCATCTTGCCAAAATAAAAGAACAAAAGGCAGCTAATGCTAAAGAAGGGTTTTGGAATGGTCTTCAAGATGCCTGGAGAACTATTTTTGAAGATGTCTTAAAGAAATTACAACATAGCCACAGAGTTCAGGCTATGTTGAAGAGTAAAGGATGTTATACCAAATATTGACTCGTTGAAATTCTACAAACTCTGTTTTTGATTTATTCATAGTGCTGTTCATGGACTCAAAATAGTACATGTGAGACTGGACAGATGAAAAATCACATTCGGCTACATGAAAATAAGGATGGAAAACAGATTATAGGTTGTGAGTGTTTGACAAACTGCCATGAGGCTGCATTGTGGGATCTGAACTGTTTTTTTGTTTTTTGTTTTTTACCGCTTATGCAATAAAAACCGTATTTGACTCAAGTAGAAATCATGTTCACAGAAGAGGTGATCGATTGAAATTTTAATTATTTGCGATTTTGTCATATACTCAGGTTATATCGCTCCTATTAACTTATGCATTAGGTAAGTCCACTACATGCATACATATCTACGTAACAATTTGTGGTATTTCAGTTGTGTTGCAACCCACCACTGTTATCTGGCTTCAAAATAATGCTGCAAACCATACAGTGAATGAAAGTACAGATTTATCTTGCTTTCATCACTGTTGAAAACATTTCTTGGAAAAGAGGTACAGTATACAAGTCTACAAGTATATAACATTGGTCAAAAATGTTAGATGCTTTGAAGCTTTAGAAGCTTTCAAAGGGTGTTATGGATGTAGCCAGCACTGATTAAGAACAACAAAGAAAGAATGTGAGCCAAACACAGTGAAAAATGGAGAATGTGAAAAACAATTGGAAACACTTTGAGTGTAAAGTCTTAATATTTTCTCTGAAGTTTTCTGCGAGTGATTCTGTAAGAAGTTACTAATTAGAGAGAAATTTCATGTTTGTCTGCTTCTAAACAAATTTAACAGTTTTTGATGTTCAGCTGACCAGCTGTGCATTGACTCTCGATCTGACAGCAATTACTCACAAATACAAGTCTGAAAAAGTAACCTCTGAACACTGCGTCTGTTTTCCTATAATTAATAGCGAACTACACAGTTCTTTCCAGGAAACATCTTGGTGATTATCAGCAAACTATTTGGACAAAGACAGACACATAAAATGAAGCCAAATTATTTGTAACACTTCTGCAGCCGGACTTTTGCTACCATTATGAGTGCATCTTGAAGCATGCTTGTGCAGGCTCACTGTGCTCTAAGAATTACTTAAGAAGCCATATTTTTAAAAGAAACAATGGCTGGTTTTGAAGACACATTTTGGATTGTGCCATTTTACACTGCTTGGATGAACACTAGTTTTCAGCATTTTCTACAGTAAGCTACAGTTTTCTACAGTAAGCTACATCGTCGTCTGCGTCTGGGTTAAAAATAAAAACAGATGTGAATGTTAACAAGGAGATGAGTTGTCCTCTGCAGACAAATTCTTCCAAGAGAAGTAACCTCCTCTGTTTTTATGAGTTTTGAACTTGGAGCTTAAAGGCAGAGCTGTCTATAAATCACATAAAGATAAAACAGATTAGGTTAACTCTTTGCAGAGTAAGTGCACAATAATCACAATAATCACACATACAGAAATGCAGAAACACATTAGTGGAGCACTGAGAAAAGACAAAATGTGTGGTTCTATAATAGATATACAACGAAATGGTTGGAGATCAACGTAAATGGCTTCTATCTAAATGTTTGCATAAGAAAGCATTCATTAATCCATAGAAAGACATAGGCCTTTTCAGAGAAGTGTCAGCCACATTACACATACTCCTTCCCTTTCAAACTCACATTCAAACTTTGAAAGAATCATCCTAATTAAATGGTTTATGCGCAACTGTGTGAAAGAGTGTTTGATAAAAAGACGTGGAAAAAAAGGTTGGACCTTATTGCCTCAAAGCTAAAAGCTCCTCATTGTATCTTTTTGAGGCAGTAATAACAGCTTAAACAAACATGCTGACAAATATGGCAAAAACACAACTGAAATACAAAATCTGTCTGTGCTGCTGAGATCACAGAGGGTGTCCTTCACTGTGACCTTAGCAGGAGTCAAAGAGAATCTGAAAACCAGCAAGCCGATCACATGACACAAGGAGATAAGGATGACACTCACTGTGTTGAATCCTGGAAAGAGGCTGACCGCTGAGGCTGTATCCAAAGGAATAGGTAGAAACTGCTTCATGGCCAGCGAGGTCTGGACAGCAGGCAGGGTGGGACGCACCAATGCAGGCATGAGGCCATTTTGACATGTGTTACCTGCAGGAGGGAGAGCAAAAGCAACATGTTGAACTACAGACAGCAACAGGGCAAGATGCACAAGCCGAAATCTGGAAGCGTACATTTAAATTAACCTTCAGTGCTTGCTTTATTCGGGTCTACGACATCATGATGCCCCTGCTTTCGGTTTGTACAAATCATTTAATCTACCACTTAAGCACCTCAGCCACCACAACTGCCAAGGCAAGACATTCCTTACATTGGCTCCAGAGCTTACAGTGAAAATTGATTGAACTTAAATTAATGCCAGAAGTAAAAAAGTATTTTTGGCAGCTTGTGAAATACATTGTAATTCATCTGATGGCATAGAAATCCCCCCAAATCTCCACTTGAGTTGGTTTTAATGTTTTAAAGCTGGAAAAACCTTGATGCCCTTTGGGGGATTTCCATTATTTCAAAGTAATTTTTTTCATCATTTTCTAGCAATGGTTTTATTATTGTAGTGCAAACTCATCATAATCTAATTTCCTCTCTCCAGTTTTGAGGATTTTTACATTTTAACACTGAACTGTGATTACATTGTTTCAACTTCAGGTCCAATTGCAACCTTCTTCTGGAACTTTTAATCACATCTCAACTGAAGAAGAATATGAAAGTCTTCTGCTGTTCTGTGCTGCTGTTCTGTGCTTTAACCTCCGGAGGAAAAATGAAGACAGTCCAAAAGTTCTAAACAGTGCGGTCCTTCTGATGGCTATTGAGGTAAAAGATGTTTTGAGCCTGGTACTCTATAGCCTATTTTCCAATAGCATGCAATGGACTCGACTTGACTCAACTTACCCTTGGTTTATAGGGTTTTCCATTAGGTTGTACTACCTGGTACCAGGTACTTTTTAGTACCCTTTTGGCAGCGTTTCCAAGTGAGCTGATTTGAGCCAAAAATCAACAAACTGCCACTAATTCGCCAGGGAGTGACAACACTGGATGGGGTCATGAGAGGAACTCCTTCACAAGAATCATTTTTGAAAACTGTCACTAACTGAAAAGCCTACACACAAATAAACGACAGAATCCAGAGAGAGCTAGACAGAGCGACCGAAACGAGAAAGTGTACCAGGAGTTCGTAGGAAAGTTTGTTTTTAGAACTTATCCATCTAAATGCTGATAAACTTTAAAGTTAGGGCTGTGGCTGTTTTTGTTGGTTGGTTGCTCAACACAGAGATCTGTAACCAACGCCTGGGAATGATGATGACTTACAGTAGAACTCCACCTTCTCATCTAAATATGGTATCGTCTAGGTAAAGAAATCCAACATCGCTGTTGGATTTCATATATTGTCAATAGTGAAGACTGAACAATTTTTTAAAGAAAAACAAACTAATAAGATTTACAATTTCATTCTTTGGCAGGGCGTGGTTTGTTGCACGGCTGCAGGGGAGGCTGACACACCGGAGCTCCATCAGCTCACCATGCCTCCCTTGTATAAAACGTGCAGGGACCTGAGGTTGGGGTTGTTGTTGTTGTTGTGTGTGGACGCAGCTGAAAAGCTGTGGCCGTGTGTTAGAGGAACAGCAACCAGAATAAAAAAAGAACGAACTATGTGAGGTCCGTCATGCATGCCCAGTGTTGGGTAAGTTACTTTAAATTAGTAACTTAGTTACATTACTAGTTACTTCTATCAAAAGTAACTCAGTTACTTCAAGTTACTCGTTACTTTCAGAGTAACTAGTTACTAGGGAAAGTAACTTTGGTTTTACTCAGAATTCTCTTGTTAATGTGTTGCTTCCGTAACTGGATACCCAGCAAGATTGCCAGTCTTCTAGCTTGCTTACTTGCCACAAGTGCACTGTGCCACCTACCAATAGAAAGGAAAAAATAATGTGCACATTTCCACGAGAGAAATCCCACACCTGATTCTATCCTAGCCTGCTTTTTACATCCAACACAAAAACTGCAGTCGTGGTGCTTTCGATTGTACTCAGAACTCGGAAATTCTGCCTTCTGAATAGGAAGATGTAGGTAACACCAGACTGAAGATGAGCTGCATACAGAGCTGGACTGGGACAAAAAAATCGTCCCGGGCATTTTGACTAGAGACCGGCCCACCATTATAGGAAAAATCATAAAGCCTTTGAATGAAAATAAACACTGTTGTGACAGTGATGTACACTGTTCTGATGGTATATATGTATCAATCTATCCATTGTTTGTTGCAAGACTCAGATAATTATTTTTTTAAAAGTGAGACATTTTAAATGAGAATAAGAAAGTATTTCCTGGTGCCCCCCTTTCCCTTTTAATGCCCTACATGGACCCCTGGCAACACTTTGCTAGACCCGCCCCTGCACAATTACCAGCTGTCAGCTACTTAGAAAAGGATCCTGGTGTTATTTGTCTCTCAGAAACAGTTCATAACTTCCCTTCAACTCATTCATGTTAACTAAAAGGTAAACCTGTTTCTCCATCACAGCGCTGATGATTCAGCAAGGACATCTCCTGGTTTCATCTTCATGTTTCCCTCTCATCACATAACCAAACCGATATCATGACCAGCAGGTTTACAGCTGTGGCTCCAGCAAACATCAGCTGATACTAGAAATTAATATTAAATAAATTCTAACAACAGCTGATCAAGCTTAAAAGTGCTGCTGTTGTTTACCGCGACATCCGCTGGTTTCCTCTTTCTGGCGCAAAGTGGGCGATAAATAAACAAGAGAGAAAAGCCGATCAGCTGATCATTGATCAGTTTCATGATTGAAGTAGAAACAGGAGAGGGAGGGGAGAGAATGAGAGAAGAAGAGGCAGCTGTGCAGCGTAAACACAGAATAACTCCAGCTTTGTGTCTTTTTCATTGTAGCTGAAGTCCGGGACAAACTGTTCCTTTTCACCTCAATACGAAACGCGTAATATTTTCTCTGAATACGAGACGATTCCGTTTTTTACGGGACGGTTGGCAACTCTAATAATTAACCTTATGAACAAAATAAAGTTCAACATCAGTAACATAGCACCCACCCAGCTGTATAGAAACTCCGTCATGCTAGCTAGCACGCAGTACGAAAAAGTCAGCATAACGAAAATAAACTGCAACTAAACTTGGTTCATATCTGACCCAGATGGACTGCAGGTTATAACTTCTTACCTGAAGTTCAGTTCACCTGACACACTCGGACCAGCGGCCGCTTCGGGTCTCTCCTCTTGCCTCCCTTTTCCTTCATCCACCTGCTGGCTTCCACCACTTGCTAATGTTATTGAATCTGTGGAAGCTCCGCGATAGCCACCACACGAAGTAACGAATAACGAGCCTATCTAAATCCCAGTAACGAGTAACGCGTTCCCGGTTTTGGCATAATAACTAGTTACCGTGCTCGTTACCACAATAATAACGTAGTTACTGTAACGCGTTACTTAATAACGCGTTAGTCCCAACACTGTGCATGCCACACATTCAGTTTTAAATATATACATCATCCTTCTCTGTATCAGTTTGTTTTAAATCTTAAGTCAGCATTTTCCGTTTTTCTTCAGCCAAAGCTAATGAAACTGTTACTACATGTCCCTGCCGTTTTGGCACAAGAGGGGTCATGCTCCCTGGATGCTTGCTCAATGAGCCACTAAATAGTTTAACGTCATATAACTGACAGGTACTCGCCATGCCCTACAGCCTCTTCTACAATTGCACCTGACTGGATGAATACATCTGATAGACTCTCTGCTCCTGAAATTCAAACTTAAACAAAAACCATGGCTGTTTCACAGATTTTCTCTGTCACTGCAAAGAAAGTGTTCTTGAAAATCTTCAACATGAGAAATAATCCATGCTGATCATGAAGTTATGTAGTTCTCAGAGGCAAGTCAAGTAGTTTAAACCTCAACATTATGCAACTCGTTGCTCTATTGTTCAGAAATAAAATGCAGCTGCACCACAATTGCTCAGCTATTTGCACAGATAATAAACTCAACGTGGAAATGATGGATCCTGTGGAAACTTACCATTAGGTATATGGCTGTTGATTTCAGAGTCAAGAACTCACCTCCATGATCAATATCATATCGACAATTCGCCAATAACCATTACAAGTTATATCATTATGGAAGGGTTCATTCTAACTGTTTTACTTACTCTAATCTTGCAAGTGCAGTCATTAATGTGCGTTACTACACGGTTAAGAGAACACTCTGTGAGTTGTTTCAGTGTTTCACTTTACTCATTCAGGTTGCAGTCTTGTGAATTCCTTGAATTCATTTCCTTCTTGTAATCACAATAAGACCCAAACTGTCTACCGAGAGCAAGCTTTATATGCAGATAACTACCGTGTGATTCTGCAATGATGTTTATCTCTTCAAAACAGATGTTCTCGTTCTGAAATCGTCACCACAAATAGCTGACGTGGAATGACTGCAGCGAGCGCAATGTTTCAATCAGTCAATGGCAAGTGAGGTCTGGCCCACACATCTCTAAGAAAAATAAAAGTAAATATTTCATTTTTATTGTCATGTGAGCGCGCCACGCCAGCAGAGTGCTTTTAAAACCACCAATTAGAAACAGCACAAGACTGATTTCAGTACGGCCAGGACCGAATGAAAAAGAGCAGAAAAAACGGTCACAAGCTTCCAAAACATTAGGAATTAAAGAAGCTATTCCGTAAAGCTATAATGAAAACCAGAGGGATGATTTTTTTTTTAAATCACTGCACATTTAACAACAGTGGAACTCCGGGCCAGCGTGGCTCTAAAGCGCTGGCAGATACGATATCAAACCACTGTCTTGGGACAAATAAAAACAAGTTTTGCCACGTTTCAGTCCCCAGGCAGTGGTTAGGGGTAAATAAAAAGCAAAAGTCATAAAGATGAGAGGAGAAGAGGGGGAAAAAAACCCACAATTTGTCCCCCCTTCTCCCACTCTGTCTTCTGTCTTTTCCCTCCAGTTGCCGGAGCGCTGCCATCTGTTGGAAAAAAGAGCACATGCTGTCTCTCATGTGGAGGCACGTCCTAGTCCCAACTTTAACAAACCATGTCCTTCTGTAGGGATCATTCAACCGTGCCATCTCTCAACATGCCGGCCTGACGTCAGCCTGCAGGCTCGCTTCACCTCTCTCTCAGCCAAAATCCACCATTCATCAGCTCGACGCGCACAGTCAAAACAGCCCGCTCAAAGACACCGGGAATGATGTGTCGGATTAGTCTGCAGTGAGATGAGGAGTGACAAACTGAATTTTTTTGATAGGGTCACATTTGGTTTGCTGAGTGATAGGATATGAAATCTGACTTCCCACCATGGTTGAAGTCTGAGATTTTTTTATATACAAGTAACTGATTTGTTCCATCACTGAACAGGAAATCGCAATAAAGTTGTGTTATTTTATTGACACAGTTACTAGTGGGAAAAAAATAGCAATTTTATTTCGAGACACATAAAACATCTCCATTAAAAGCCTTTCGTAAGTGGTCACTTTTAGAGTGTTTTATAGCTCAAGATTTTTGAATTATTAGTACTTAATTAAGAGTAACAGCTTTAATATTTTGAACTGTAGCTTTATGTACTGTTGTGAAATTAAATCAGTGGCACTGCCTTCTATTACTCGACCTTAAATGTTGAAGGGGGGGGAAAAAAAGACTGAAATGGATAAAAGCAAAATACTTTCAAAGGTGAGTAACTGTACTTAGCTTTCTTTCCACCATTCGAGATAGAATCTGTTGCTTATAAATAAAGCATCTTTAATCCACACTATTCACATGCCTCACAATAAAAACAATATTTATTTTTCATGCAGTATTTTTCAGTCTCTTTAGTTTTCTTAAATTTATTCTGTTTTATTTTTTGCCGACAACCTCTAATATTCTACTGGTTTTTATTATTATCATTATTACCCCTCTCCTCAGCCTCAACTGGTTGACCAGATTCAGTTCAATTCAATTCAGTTTTACTTTTATAAATCGCAACAGCCTCCTCAATACTTTTTAAATTGTAAAAACTCTCTCAGCTTCTTCACCTGACATCCATCTGGTTCACAGCAGTAATAATCAGGCTTCACTTCACCTGTTTGTTGCTGTCTTAGCAACTTTGTCACAAGATTTCGTCACTTTTTCATACACCTTTGGCAGATCACGTCTTTTCAAACAAGGCCTAGCAACAGCTCTAAAGCTGCACATCATCATGCTCTCCGGGCACAGTAACGATGCGCTCTCGCTCTCTCCCCGTCTGATGTGCTCATGGGGTGGAGCGAGTGACAGAGAGCAGCGGTGCACAGAGTGAGACATAAAAAGTAGAGACCTCCTGCTGCTCTCTGAGAGCTCACTTTACATGTAAATGTAAAACGTCTTTAACATGTGTGTATGGTGATTTTAGAGAATCAGACATGAGTACTTGTCCCGCTGTTGAATATCTGTAAATTTTACAGGAACTGATGCAATTATTCTGAGATATTTCTCACTGTGGTGCAATATGAACAGTCACAGGATCACCAAGGTCACTGGACAAATTCCCTGGGTTTTTTTGTGCAAAATTTCATGCCAATAAATTAAATAAACTTTTTATCTGGTCCACAGCATTGGATTGGTTTCCAGCCTTATTCCCACACATATTGTAGATCAATGCGGCTAATAATCTAAAGAGCTCTGAGAGTAAAGAATTAAGGTCTTCCATAATTTCCTAAGCCTGAGGTGTAAAAAGGTAAAAGGTAATGCAACAATCGCAACCTGGCCAACATGCCCAAACACATGTAAACATGCCTGTATTAAACCTGATCTTCTGTCACCACCAGCAAAAGGTCACCATAAAAGGCAACAAGGAAAGTAAACTTTGACCCCAGCTACTGAGCACCATACTCCTTTCATGATACTTTAACACAGTGACAGAAAAAGTCAAGTACAGGAGGCTGTGAAAGCACAAATGGGATACATGTTTCATACATGTCAGAGAACTTCTGTGTGCCTGACTTAGTGACTGAGTAAATCCAGGTGACGGTGTCATCTACTTTGCATCAAGTCTCTCTCCGGAGCCACTCTGAAAGGTCATCCGGTCACACTCATTATATTGAATACTGAAAAGCCTACAAGTCAGAAATGACGAACTTTGCCGGGCCTAGTTGTCTATTTTTCTGTCAGGAGTATCTGCTGAAATCATCACAACTAAAGTAAACAAGCAAAAGCCAAACAAACAGAACAGTAAAGGTCACTGGAATAAGAAGCCTGGTTATATGTCAGGACAGTGGCCTCTAAACAATCTCTCTGGTACTGATCTGTTTACATAGTGAGGAAAGTGCTGGAGCTGAATGAAGACCTCTCTGTGAGCTTCTCGTGCAGGCAATGGCACCAAGTATGCGAGAGCTAAATGTAAGATTTATGAGTTGTTGAGGTTGCAAAATGTTTGTTTATGAAATGTAACCGCAAATTTGTACTTGATGCCACACAGAAAACTGCAAAGAGAGCTTACTGTCTCCCTCTGCAAAATGTGAAACCACTGAAATCAATCAAATAAAATATGAAATAAGATGCAATCGTTGCTTAAATGAAGTCTCAGCAAAGATCTGATAATAGGCTTCATTTACAGTGTTTCTGTGCAATTTTGCTTTAATTAGACCAATACTACTTTCTTTATTTGTACCCAACTATTGGTGCGCTGGATTTTTGATTTTGCGATATTAAAATGGAAACGTTTAGCTTTCTCAGCTTGTCCACCTGACATCGCTCTCGCTCTCAGCAGTGACCGTCACGCTTCAGTTCACTTGATTGTTGTTAATTTAGTATCTCTATCGCTAGATTTAGCCGCTGTTCATCCTTTGCCACTTCTTGCTCTCTCAGTGTTGCTTCAACATCTGGCGCCGGGGGAGTGGCAGCCTGTTACAGCAGCTCCTGCTTATTACTATTAGATTTTTTTTTTATTCCTATGTTTTATTATTTATTTATTCTGGTCTATGGGACAAATAACGGCTATCTTATCTTATGCATGAGAGATCATTTTACATGTGAATGTAGCTGAAATCACAGTACAGCCATTGGACTTGGATTTTTTTCCAGAAAAACTGAATCCAAGAACTACGTTCTTTTCTAATTTGTATTTTAAATTAAGTGTATGTAAATGGATAAGTATCGCTTACTGTATAGTGATAATCTCATAGAGATTTGGCACTTGACCCTGTTTCCTCGAGCTCAACAAAGTGTTCATTGTTTTTGCCCATTGCTTTACTGTTTGGATTCACTGGGTCTCATCAAATCATTTCCAGCCACAACAGACAGTTGTGTTCACCACAGAAGGCCGTGATAAACACACTCGATGCTGCCCAGTGCCAAAATCCAAGCAGACAAAGTCAGCGATTTGTACGGGAACATAACAATTAAAAAACCCAAAGATTTCGCTGAAGAGTAGGTGGTGCCCAAAGCTGAGCTAAAAGAAAAATAATATCACAGCTGTCATTTTTTCCCCACATCATGAGTGCAATCCAATGCTAATGATGCTCTGTGTCTGCAGGACATGCAAACACATCAGCATAATGCAGCTTGATAACATTTTAGTGTCAGCTGAAGGTATGCTTTAGGGCTTATTTTATTAAAACATAATTTTAATGAATCAAATTAGGCACAATCGAGCTGATACACATTCAACCTCGGGCTTTTGAAGACGCTTTTTTGCCCGCTTGGCCCACAAGCGTAAGGATGTAGAGCTGAGATGAGATCTGACTTCTGGAAACAAGATTGGAATAGATTCAAGTTTTCACCCACCGCCCTTTGCTTATCCATTCCCTTTGAGACCGTGTTGCTGCACACACAGTATGAGATGTTAAAAGCAGCTCATTGAACGAGATGTGTGTGTTTGTGTGGTTACTGTATCGTACTGTGCTTCAGACTCTGTCTGTCCTCTGCATTGCCCTTCCTGAAGGATTCGCGTATCTGGGGCTCAAGCTTTTTTTACTCCTGCGGCACTATGTCGAGAGAGGGAGAGAGTAAAAATGATGTCTGGAGGACGCCGACTGGCATTAATAATGAATCATCTCGTGCTCGCTCTCCTCCACCTTCTGCCTCCTCTTACTGTCCTGAACCTGGCAGTTCCTCCGATAAGATCTGCCCAGAGAGACCGAGAGCCAGCGCTGCCAGAGAGTCTCAAAATAACAAGCTTGCTCTCGCGCGGCCATCTAGTTCTCTCAGCAAATATAAATCCAATTATTAGATAAATCTGAATTCCCCTAAAAACTCATTCATATGCTGATGACGTTCCAGATGTGATTAACACTTTTGTGTTTTTGTGGAGTTTCCTGATTGTATTCTGTGACCCTTAACATGCTGTGAGATCAGCAATTCCCTTCAAGCACGCAGCATAAAATCATTTCACCTCCATTAAAATGAACAAAGTGAGTACAAAGGGTAGATTTAGAACATTCTTACTTTTTGAAAGCTACACGTTCACCCATTTTCCAATTAACCTTTACAGGATAAACTCTGTACTCTTGAAATTTCATAAATCTCAGCGTCGTGTGGCATAAATCTGGCTTCCAGCTACATAACACATGCTACCTCTAGTCCCTTCAGATTAGCATACTGTAGTTGTCATGAGTTTAGCCCACTGATAAACACAGCTGTCTATGAATTGGCTCCAACAATCACTTCCCATGCACTCTGTAATCTGAGGTTAACCAAAAAGATGTTTATGTGAGGCTAAACGCCGACCACAGTGGCAAACACACCGGCAAGATATCTTCTGGGCCTCTGACTCAACAGCGCTAATAGCTTGTATGATTGCAGCCCACACTCAGCACCTATTACCCCGCTCAGAGTTCATTTACTGATTGTGATGTATGAGAGATTAGCGTTTGTTTCTGCTCTGTTTATTTTTATTCCTACACTACTGGAATCTTGTTTCGAAGAGGTCAGCATAAGTCACTTGATATTAATCACCTCAATGGAAAACAAGCTCCAGTTAAAACTGCAGCAATGCAGAGCGAGAGTACAAACAGCATTATTAATCTTTTAAGAGATACCATCCATTTTCTCCATAGAGTGCACTCAGGATTGCGTTCATAAATGCTAAACCGATGCACACCCAGTATGCAGTGACCTTTACCCTTTCATTTGTTTTACACTGAGCAGTGGCTCTTAGTATTCCACCTGATGAGAATGAAAAGAAAACAAGCGTGACCTTCTGACGAAACCTCTGAGTTCTTCTTGGCGTTTTCACTTTCACTTCTTATGATTTTGGGTTAAACGGGCCCAAACTTGAAACCCACTCATCCAGCCCGACCTGCACTACCTTTATTTTTTCTTCGCTATCCAGCAGTTTCACACCTGACCGACATCGACTGTGGATCTCAAAGAGCTCAAGCTGTCTCTACACCTGACAGCTTATTCATTTATAAGCTTCCAGCTCTCCTTTCCTCCCTCCCTCCCTCCTCCTCCTCCTCTGTGTATGGCATAACAAGAGAAAATCCTTCTGATGCTTACAAGCCACGGTCTGTAACTTCAGATCGCTTTAATCCCTTGAATAGAGAAAAGTATTTCATTTAACAAATCGCCCCCTTAGAACTCCGGATCCCTGTGTAATTATTCCTCCGATGTGACTGTAAGCCAGCCGTGAGAAGAGCACTTGACTTGAAGTCGCTCGCGCATTAAGTCTTCCAAAGCCTCCTTCAGTCTTCTCCATAAAAACTAATGGAAGGGGCCTTTCGTCAATTTCTCTAACTAACCTACACTGAATATCAAGTGGCGCCCAAGCCAGGAGACTCCAGTCTTATTTAGATTCCTCCAGAGTGTCAGCTGGTTAAACATCCACAATGAAATCCAAAGCTTGGATTCTCAGCCACCCAGGATTGAGTCCAATAAACTCATACATGAGCTTTAGGAAGGCGTTTACCTGATGAGCAGGTTCATTCAACATTTTTAGGAGCCCTCCGTGAGCAACTTCACGCTTCCAGCGAGCAGCTCCCCTAGCCGCCTTTTTTTAGTTTCCAGAACAAGTAACAGGCAGGTTGTAACATATTTACATTTTGGAGAGGAGAAAATGTGCACTTTCACTCTGCATTTGACTGTGATAAAGCAGCGAAAACACACACGCAGACAAAAAGAGGTCTCTTAGGTTTGTAACTTCACGCTCTTTTCCTGCAAAGGAAACCTGTGCTTTTACTCCCATGCTTTTAAAGGAAGGACTTTGCACTGATTCTCACACACGATGAGGAGGTGCTCTGTGTAAACACTCCACAACCACACATAAATATAGACACTCACCAAAGAACATGCTGCTCTCCATAGCTCCTCAGGCTCGGGGGTTTGCTGTATTTCCTCTCTGGTGCCCTGCCAGTGTGTGTGTGTCCATGGACAGCAGCCTGGGCATGTCTCATACACTCCTCAGGGGTGTGTGTGTGTCCGCATGTGTGTTCAATCCAACAGCAGCGTCAGTGGCCAGTCTGCATGCTGCACTCTGCACGCCGCTGCTGTCTGTGGACCTCCGTATCTGCCTCTCTCTCCCTCTCTCCTCATACTGGTCCTCCCTTGCCTCTTTCGTTCCCTCCCCTCCTCTTTAGCGCTTCCCTTCCCTCCTCCTCCTCCTCTTATCTTCCTCCTCCTTCTCCTCTCTGGCCCCTCCACGAGCTAAATCCCTGCGCTTCTTTCTTTTCTCTCTCCGAGGTGTGTATCTGCATTTTCCAGCAACAGCTTCTTCTCCACAAATGCCTCTTTCGCTTTCTGTAGTTGTCTCATCTTTGTTTTATGTGTCAACCAAGCCTCTCCCTCTCCAGCGCTTTCTCACTTCTGGTTTTCCCCGCTGTCACTCCTTTATTTGATCGTATTCTCCTTTCCATGCTTCCATCTCCAGCTCGCTCCATTTACTTTTACTTTACTCTGACTTTTCCCATCTCTCTCTTTTGTCTTTCTCTTCATATCTCTCTGTGTTTCCACCTCTTTTAATGTCTTTGCCCCTTGTTTTTTGTTTTATTTCCCTTTCTTGTTGCTTTTCTTCACATTTTGTCTTTTATCAACATCTTTTTCTTACACCGCACATTTGCATGCATACAAAAAACTTGGGAGAAATCAGGTTATGAAGGAGATTTAGCAACACGGAAGCAGACAAAAATGTCAGGCATCAAACTTCTCGATAAGCATTTCATGGAAGCGTTTCAGGCACTCAAGCATTAAGAACAAACTTTGCGATATGAACTAAATTGTGGCAGTCAAATTTCGTTAAACCAACAGTATTTTTTTTCATATAAACAACAGTAAAATGCATGGGAAATATTTCAGTCAAGGCAGAATTAAAGCTCTGCAGAACATTTTAGTATCTTTTAGCTCATGTTTTGGCTTTTTTTCCCATCTTTTTCTTATTATCTTTGGTTTCTTTGCCCTGCTGGTGAACAAAGTAACTCCACAGCAGAGCAAGACGAGCCAAGTGCAAACTCTTTTCTGTATTTTGAAAGATACCAACATATACATGAATACAAATTGTGTAAAAACAACCACAAAACATTCAGTATATAAACCATTTTAAGATACCAATATCACAGCCAGTGGGATTTTCCATAGTGTCCTGGACGGAGCGCCCACTTACATTTTTTTTCTAGAATAGAGATAAAGTAATTTTATAATTCTTGATGTGTAAGTACAATCATGTAAGTTAAAAAAAAAAACACTTTCTCTAAATGAGAGTGCAGGTGTGCATGAAACGTCATACACACTAAATAAAGGAACTGGACTTCTGCAGTATTTTTTTTTTTCCAGCACTGCACCTGCTGCACGATGGCATGTGCATGGACTCACACCAGTCACTACAACAAAGTTCCTGTGACAATACTTTATATAGAGCGATGCAAGAAGTAGTTACTTGTGCATTATGATGTCGAACATAACATGAAGACATATAAAGCTTGTGTTCAACAGACAACTGAAAAAAATACTAATTAATATCCAAGTTTTAGGACTAATTTCTGCAACTCTATAAAGATGTGGTAGCTTCCTACTTTGTTTTTTAATCTATTAATCATGAAGCCATGGTGACCTATTGAAGTGCTAAATTGGTTTTAACACTATTTCATTGTTTTTTGGAGTCATAAGTCATTACATTTAATGGGAAGATGGAGTGCTAAGTTATCAGATAACATTAATAGGCTTCATTAGCAAGCTGCATCCATAAACTGTGTGGGTGCATGCCACAAACACAGACATCTGCTAATTAGTAATAAGCAACATGCAAATGAAATGCTTTTATGTGACTCACCAAGACTGATGCACAGCCATCTTGGGCAAGCTGTTAAGAGCACAGCAGGCCATAATATTAATTATTAAAAATGCTTCAAAAGGCACCAACACACACAACAAACCAAAAAAACTCGATCGAGAGTCCAGTTCGCAGATCCAGGTTAGCTGTGCTTAAGTTTAGCAGGCAGCTAACTGCTTCAGCCAGTAATAGGGTTAGCTTCCACTCAAAGCAGCCAAACACCTAACAATGCAAACTTTAATTTTTAAAGTTTAAAGAGGTGAGGTATAAAATAAATATACCCAGAACAGTTATAAAGATAAAATCTTGCTATCGAAATAAAACAGCTTTTGTACCAGTAACCACATTTTGTTTTTCTGCTGTAAAGTCGATAACTATAATATTGACATCTATCAAGAATGATTCATTTTTGGAGCCAAACTCAATGGCAAGAGTTGTTTTAAACTTTATTGCCCAGTCATTGAGGTTGACACATGATCTAAAGGCACACACATATCAGCACTCAAGATTTAAAATGTACCAGACTTTTTGGAAATTTTGTAAAATCACAACAACAACAACAAAATTTGCAGGTGGTTAAATATCCAGAGATTTTTCTCTGGGTTTTAGTTGCCTCATATCTGTCTAATGTTAAATAGGCCATTGTGTGCTAACATGTTTACCATGGCAACTTAATGAGGTGATAACATGTTGATGCTATGTTTACAGCTTGTTTGTTTTGACCCGCGAGTGAAAGAATGAATTAATGCCGGATTACCAGGATAAAAATGTTTGGCTGATGTAAAGCAGCAAAAAACATTATTTATTCTGACTTCCATTAACGTCAGACCTTATCAAATCAAAGACAGTGGGAAGGGATTTCTTTCTCTCACACTGACTGGCTCAGCAGTGCTCATTGCTGCCATGGGTGGCTAATTTATTTTAATCACAAGCTGAGTGCACTGCACTTTTTTTCCACTTCTTGTTTTTTCTCTCCAAGTTCCAAGGAAGATTAGCTACCACCTGGAGAGTTTGTATTTTTGTAACTGTTAGGATTCTCAACACCTCCCATGTGCTGTGTTTATTTTTAGTTTGAATTTTCATTTAAAAAGGATATGAGGCCTTGCAGTAACGTAGGTAGACAGGCCATTAGTTAAAAACACACATGCATGCAGCAGGTCAGTAATTAGATTTTTTCCATATCCTTAGATCTATTGTTTTCTTTTTTTGGATGATTTGGACTAATGGTACAGAAAGCTCAAAAGTAGTGCTTTCAGTTTTCAATTTTACAAACATCTAAGATTCAAAGACTTCACTTTGTATCTATTTCAGCATTATTATTCACATGGAGCATAAATGATTTTGAAACATTTTGCCTTGCTTCTAATGATGTCTCCACTCTGAAGTCCCAAAAGTCTGATTTCCTGATTTCCTAGTATTCTGCATATATGTCACACTTAGGTGTTTACAATCGTCAAACAAATATTAGACAAAGATAATCTGAGTAAATGTACAATGGAATTTTTAAATGATGATTTCAGTGTTTAAGGGACAAAGGTTATCCAAACATACCTGGTAATTGCCCCTCTTGCTAAATCATGAATTAACTGTTATTTACCACATTTTTTGGAAAGCCGAGGTCAGTGTCACTAAACACACTAGGGACTGATTACTGGCAGACCTGTTGAATCAAGAAATCACTTAACTAGAACCTGTCTGACAAAGTGAAGCAGGCTAAAAGATCTCAACATCATGACATGAGCCAAAGAAACACTGGAGAAACAAACATCTATGACAATAACTAACATCTAACAGTATTGAAGCTTCCCAGGAGTGACTGCCCTACCAAAAGTACCCAAAGAGCACATCAGTGGCTTACCAGGAGGTCACAAAAGAACCTAGAGCAACATTAAAGAACCGCAGACTTCACATAAATGATAAATGGCCTGTATTTGTATAGTGCTTTTCTAGTCCCTAAGGACCCCAAAGCGCTTTACACAACCTGTCATCCACCCATTCACACACTGGTGATGGCAAGCTACATTGTAGCCACCCTGGGGCGCACTGACAGAGGCGAGGCTGCCGGACACTGGTACCACCGGGCCCTCTGACCACCACCAGTAGGCAACGGGTGAAGTGTCTTGCCCAAGGACACAACGACCGAGACTGTCCAAGCCGGGGCTCGAACCGGCAACCTTCCGATTAGGCGAACTCCCAACTCTTGAACCACGATCGCCCCACACATGGTTCACTTAAGGTCAGAGTTCATGATTCAACAAAAAGAAAGAGACTGGGCCAAAATTGCATCAAAATGACATCAATGGGAGAGTTTAAGGAGAAAACCACTACTGACCAAAAGCAACCTAAAGGGTCATCTCACATTTGCCAAAAAAAACATCTGGAAAATATCCTGTTGACAAGACAAAAGTTTAACTTTCCAGAAGGTTTGGTTCCCGTTATATCTGGCGTAAAAGCAACACAACATTTCGAAACATCATACTACCAGTATAATATGATGGTGTGATGGTCTGGGGCTGTTTTGCTGCCTCATCACTTGGAAGACTTGCTGTGGTCAATGGAACCACGAATTCTGCTGTCTACCAAAACATCTTGAAAGAGAATGTCTGGCCATCCATTTGTGACCTCAAAGTGAAGCACACTTGAGTTCTGCAGCAGGACAATGATCCAAAACACACCACCAAGTCCACCTTTGAATGACTTAGGAAAAACAAAATGAAGACTTTGGAGTGACCTAGTCAAAGTCCTAACCAGAATCCAATTGAGATGCTGTGGCATGACCTTAAACAGGTGGATCACACTCAAAAACCCTAAATTACAACTATTCTGCCAAGATAATGAGGGCCAGAATTCCTCCACAGTGGTGTTAAAGACTCATTGCCAGTTATCGCAAATGCTTGATTGCAGTCATTGCTGTGATCAAGGGTTACCCAACCAAATGTGGGTTTAGGAGACAATCACTTTTTCAAACAGGGACATGAAGGTTTGGATTTTCCTTAATAATAAACGTCTTCATTTAGCAACTGCATTTGGTGTTTACTTGTGTTATCTTTGTTTAATATTTAAATTTGTTTGATGATTTGAAACATTTAAGCGTGCCAAACATATGAATCTATCCATCCATTCTGTTCCATGTATTCTTTTCAGGGTTGTGAGGGGGCACTGGAGCCCATCCCAGCTGTCGTAGACCATTCTCATTCACAGCTATTTAGTTTCCAATTAACCAAATCCCATGTCTTTGGACTGTGGGAGAAAGCCAGAGTACGCCGAGAGAACCCACATAAACAGTGTGGGAACATGCAAACTCACACAGAAAGACCCTAGCCTGATGGTGGAATTGAACTCAGGACCATCTTGCTGTAAGGCAACAGTGATAACCACTGTGCTGCTCCTCAAACATATAAGAACACAGGAAAGCAGGAAGAGACAAAGACTTTTTCCCACCACTGTATTTCCTGTTATTCAGGTTTCTCTAATCACCTGCCTTAATTGCAGGCTGTTTATTTTTGTTATGTTAAAGAAATCACTGCAGTGAGGCAACAGTATCACAGTTACTTATGTGCATTGAGTAGCCAGACTGATTATTGTTTGTCTTTCTCGCTCTCCTCTTTTTCCTCTTTTGTTTTCTCTCAAATACCTACACACTCATTCCTAGAAAGTCATTCTGTTGCATTTCTCTCACTTCTCTCTTGTTTTCCTTTCACTTAGTCACTCTCTCTATTACTTTTTTCATGATTTGTCTTTTTCTTCTTCTCCCCTTCTCTCTCTCTCTCTGGCTGGTTGTAATCAGACTCAACAGGAGGTAATATGAGGCTGCTGCTCTGCTGCTTTCCTCTTTGCTCTCCACACACAAAAAACCCCACACACAGGGTCTCTAGAAATGAAACACAGGAACAAAATAATCTATAGATTACTCTACCCACAGTCAAATATAAAAACAGACTCACTGTGACATATAGAAGGTGCAATCAGAAAGTTCCAGGTCTCCACCTATACAGTAGAAAACCTGCCAGATTTAAGTTTGTTCCCTTCAAGGTCGTCTCCTTGTGCATTGTTGGACCACTTCCAGCACTACTGGTATTTTTAGATCTCTCACCGGACTTTTCATTGCAGGGGTACCTCTGCAGAGCACCTTAGAACTGAAATTCATTTTAGAGAAATGGCGGTAGTTGCAGGGAACCAAAAATCTACAGTTGGTCCTGAAGGGTCCTTCCAAGGCCAGGATATATATATATATATATATATAATCTCTCCAGGGTGTCCTGGGCATGAGTAGAACCCAGGAGGCGCCCAGGAACCATCCTTCAAGATGCCTAAACCCCATCAACTTGTGGCTTTCAACACAGAGGAGCAACATTTCTACTCCAAGCTCTTTCCAGATGTACGAGCTTCTGTCCCTGCTTCTGAAATGTGAATTATACTTCTTCATCAGATCAATGTTGGAACGCCATAACAGGAACCCGATTTTAACCCTACACCACAAGTCCACATCGGGTTGACACATACCACAACAACTTGATGGCGTGACAGGTTGTAATAAAAATAAATACATTAAAAAAGGAGTTTCTGGTACTACGAAAGTTAGTGCGTACATTTGCTGCAGAAGTCTGAATAAAGCTTGAGGCTGAGCCCAGCCACCCTACGAAGGAAACTCATTTTGATCCCTTGTTTAGTGACAAGTAGCTGTAAGTAAGCTGCAGAGCGGAAAACTAAAAGTGGAAAACTAAGGCTCCTTTTGGAGGCAGACCATGACAATATTTCAAGTAAAAGTCCCTTTGAGGTCAGGGGTTGAAATTGGACTTTTTAATCTACCTTATATTTCCACTGTTTTTGAACCCTGTTAACTTATTACATACACAAAGGACTGAAAAAGTGCATTAAAGGCCTGCTGAAAACCACAACCAAATAGTTTTACTGCTACTGCTACTCCTGCTACTTTGAATATCAGTTTCAGTTTCAAACCTCCACCAATTTAAAGTCTGTGATGTAAAACAACAGAAACAAGCATCAGTACTTTGACTGTTGTATCTATTTTATGATGATTCCGTTGAGAAAACTTCAAAAATTGCCTTTTGGGTAAGCTTTCAAGAGTCATATCACCATGGTGGTAGGTGGACAGTCAAAACAAGTTATATGAAATGCCTCCCTTTTATCTGCACTTTGATATCAGATTCATCATCTAGTTTTGATTTCTTAAGTGACAAAATAACCATGATAATGTTGATGTTAATGCTGATAATTTTAATTTTGAGGGGGTTAGTTAAGAACTTTTTCAGATTTGGTTGATTTTATACTTGGGATGATCCACTTGTGAGCATCAGTTGTGTTGATGTAAGGTTTAATAGAAGATTGTGGTTTAGGTTAAAATGTACCCATTAAGTATGTAAAGATTATTTATTAAGCGCTTTTCACAGACAGTCACAAAAAGAGTATTAACCCCGAGCACTGAAAGGAATGCTCAATTAATATATCTATATTAACTTAAAGTTAATGAAGTCCTGTTTTGACTGAGCCCATAAACTCATACGGAAAGCATTTACTGAGGTCACACATCGAGGGAGCTGAGGGTCATTTTCTCAAAGACTTCTCTACAACTGAAAGTGTTTGTACAACCCGAGGAGTCACCTCTTGGTGCCATTAGAAAGAAAAGAACTTTAAGGTTCTTCTTGGCTCCACTTTTCACACCCAGAGGCTACACCCATCTTTCACATACAGTCTGGCTTAAATGTGCCACAGAGGGGTTCCGACCGAGTGTCCATTTATGACAAGCTGTGAGAAAGCTTGATCTTACGATTGCACAGCACCGACACCAGACACCCTGTGCTTATTTCTGAGATGCCAGCAGCTTAAATAAAACTGGTGTATCTGACCCTGTGGACCTGAGAACAGGCTCTGCTCTGTTTACTACAGCCTAACCTATAAACACTCATATGTATCATTTTTACAGCCTTTTTTCTGCAGTCCAGGTGTGCTACTGTAAGGCACACACATGCATACACACATATACACAGGTGTACAAAAGAACTGTCATCACACACAGACCAAAATATACATAAACAACATGTAGTCAAACTCTGTGTAACATTCAGTTTGGTTAAAGTTCTACTTTAGCAGCAGCATAAAAGGCTCTGTTAGGTGATGAGAAATCTCTTCTAAACAACAGTAAGTCCTGTCAAACAAAGTATCTAGCTTTTCAAACTTTGCCTTGCATTTTTGGTGTGGTTCAAACGAAATCATCAGTGCACCCTACAGGCTGAGGGCTGGGGTAAAATTTAACATGTGATTGCTGCTTTAAATGTTTTTGGGTGTTTTCTGTTTTTTTGGTTACTGTCATAAAATGTTGTAAATTTGTCTGTTGTAGGCTTTTTGTCATCAGCCCCTCATAGGGGAAGTGGCAGCAGACTGTTACACCAAAAATGAAAAATGGTTCCGAGACATCTGTTCTCAACCCAAGATTCATTTTACACCACAACGTCAACAACTTACTTTACACTGCCTCAGGCAAATTAACCTTCCACTTGTTTGTGTTAGACTACACAGATGAGCCAAGCTCATTTGGAAGCTGGGAAAAGAGAAAAAGGTTGGCGCATCTGACTCATGGGTCCTGCTTTTACACCTGATGTCAATGTGTAAAAGAGTTAGGCAGGGCTTTCCAACACTAACAAACACGACTGTCCCCAGGCTGAGACGAGCTTTGTGAATGAACATTGTTTGCTTTTAATTCGCTTTCTGCTGCTACTTATAGCTTTGCTGCCTGTGTTAGTGGAATAAGGTGGGACTCATCTTCCTTTTTTCTTGCTAGTGTGTAAAAATGTACATGATGCAGTTACGCCTTAGTGATATCACAATGGAAGCCAGAGGTTAGTCTCACCTAATTGGATTTGTGATCTGCAAAACAACTTAATTTGCGCCTCTGTTATTAGTTTCACAAGCTGCCTTAATTCTGATCTGTGAAGCATGTCAACATTAAGAAAGAGAACTGCTGATTGCAGTTTGAGCAAACAAAATGACTCATTCATGCATGTCATAGGGCTCTGAGTAATATTTCATCATTCTTCAGATACTGTTAGCTCTTTGAGTGGCCTTTATTGTTGTTGTTGTTGTTATATTTTGTTTTAAGCTGCTTTTATTTGTTTTTAAATGTTTGTCCAATGCTGCCCCTCTGTACCTCTTTGAGCTTCTTCATCCATACATACCTTCCCGGTCCCTCAGGTCGGCAGACCAGCTCCTCCTGAGTGTGCCCAGGACTAATCGTAAGCTCAGAGGGGATCGGGCGTTTGCTGTGGCAGCACCAAAATTGTGGAATGAGTTGCCTTTACATGTTAGACAGGTACCTTCCTTATCTGTTTTTAAATCACGTCTTAAAACATATTTATTTACCTTGGCTTTTAGCACAGCAGGACTTGTTGATGTCTCTTAATATATTTTCTTATTAATTATATTATTTTTAATTTTAAGATATTTTATATGTAATTTAAACTGTTTCCTCTCTGTTTTATATTTGTAGCACTTTGGTCAACATTGTTGGATGTAAAGTGCGTTATAAATAAAGATGCTATGCTATGCTATGCTATATTACCAATGAGTATCCTTCTATACCTGTGTACCTGCACACGTACACAAATGTTCCCTCCAGCAGAAGTCAGTAGAGTTTTAAGACTATTACTGATATCTGGTGATATCAGCCAATATTTTCTTTTCTTTTAGATGCAGATTTCCCCAAAATTTGTAAACAAATTTTACAAATTTTTTACTTGTTTATGATGTGGCCAAATTATTTTTCTTCCACACCTAGATGAGGTAAAACATGACACTAATGTAAGATGAAATTAGCAGATAATTAGTGGGGGGGTGGGAGTGTGCTTCAGTGCTTCTGCTCATGCTTGCTTTATTTCTCTCCATACGCTACTTTTAGTAGCGTCAGCCAATTTAACACAGGATACGTCAAGGACACCATGCTACCAGAAAATTAACACGGAAGTGACGGACAAGGTAAGCGACTCATGTTGTAACTGACGTCAGACTCCGGAGATTTTGGCGGAAAATTAAAGCGAATGGTAGTTTAGAATTGAACAAATTCCTTTAAGCTTCAGTATTACCAAATACACTTATCAATTGTCTTATAACTAACAATATTTGTCTAAATCATCTCCAACACCCTGGAGAACAACGGGGAGAGTTTAGAGGCTCTCCAAGATGACATCGATCGGTGCTTCCAGGATCTCGTAATGAAGAAGGCTCAGAGTGCATCTTCCCCGGCCAAATCTGAGACGCCGTCGTCGAAAAGATGTGGCCCGGCAGATTCCCCCGGCACAACATCGCCAGCCGGCAAAGATATTGCCGACATACTGGAGTCAATTGACAAACGATTGTCCAGTTTCGATGCAAGGCTGTCCTTGGTGGAGATTATTCACCGGGAATTTAAATCCTTGCGAGAATCCCTGGAGTTCAGCCAGCAGCAGGTGGAAATGCTCGCTGCTGAAAATGGCTCTTAGGTGACGGTTTCCTCGTGGCTGAGTGCAGCGGGGTTAGGGGAGGGTCTGTGCTGATGGACGGGGGTTACTGACCTGGTAGCCTGGCTGCCCCTGGGTGGGTCCGGGACGGGCGTGGGGTTCTGGGGGTGCTCCATCTCTGGGCTGGGGCCCTGGCTGGGTCTTGGGGGCTTGGGTCCTGGTTGGTGTGTTGCCGGGGTTGTGGGCGGGTGGGTGTATGGGGGCCCAGCCCTGGCGCAGGGTGCCGCCAGTGCATCGAGCCACCTGGGGGGCTCTTCAACTGGTGCGCTCATACTCACGGGTGTACACACGGGTGCTCACACACAAACTACACCCTTTTTGGCTGCTACCTCAAAGCACACTGTGCGCTGTCGATCTTACGTGCTGCACAATAATGTTTAATATTTAGTATTTACTGTGATATTCCCATAGATCATCGTGATGTTGTTTATTATGTTGCTCTTTTTTTTTCTTCTGCTTGTTTTCTCCTTTTTCTTTCTCAACAGGTGATCCAGGTGAGTGATATATGTATTTTTTGTCTGCTTATTTTGTTGGTTTTTGTTTTTTGCCCTTTATCCCCGTCCCTCTTCCTTGCTGTTTTTCTTTCCCTCTTCCTTTCTCCCCTTTCTTTTCCCCAGTCCAGTCTGTCCCGTATTTAGCAAGTGAAAATAAAATAAAATAAACAATAAAAGGTGAATCAAATAGACCATAAAAAAAGCAGATAATTAGTGGTAAATGACAGGCAGGTAAATCATATTACTTGCCATTTAAATGCTCCAAAAGACAAAAAACATATCACAAACGTGTTACAGAGTTGCTGGCACCTATCAAAGTGTCCATGCCCTTAACGTTAAGCTTTAACAAAATCCAGATGGGAAGTTTTGTTTTTTTAAAGGCTGTAAACATGTTTTTTAGTGGTTCTAATTTGATTGACTCACTGTCGGAGACAACCTTCAGTGGTCAATCCAGGTAACGCAGGAACCTATATTTGTGTTGTCTACATTATCCAGCTCCAGAGGTTGCTTGGTATTGACTTTATAAAATACTTTGTGACTGCTGCTACGGTAATATGTTTCACTTACTTGCCTCACTAAACTCATGTGGAAACAATTTTTTGAGCTGTAAAAACATGCCAGCAAAGACAAACTGTATATACATGTGCATGTTTGCATGCGTGTGGCTGTGTGTTTGAGCATGGACTTCATACTGTATACAAGAAGCATGCTTATTTACACCTGTGCTTCCTCACAGATGTGTCGTGTTTGTATGGCTTCACAGCTGAAGTTCAAATGTTCCCTGCAGTCTGAGCAGGATCGTACCAGTGTGTACGTGTGTGACTATGCATGTCATAGTGTAAGTGTGGCTTCTTATTCCCAGACATGCTTAACCTCTGCCTGGTTTTGGCTCTGCTCTGGCACACACAGACACACAAACGCAGACTGGCCCACTGTAACGCTGCTGCTGCTGAAGGTCAGACGGCATTGACCGCTCCTGAGCTCCGGCCGCCAGTATCGACTACAAATGAGACACTTTCCTTGATCAAAGCGATATCTGCCCACACACACCCACACACACTATCTATCCAGACAGACAGACGGTTGGTGACATCATCAGCTGCCTCTTCAAGAGTGAAAAATAAATAAATAAAAACAGAATCAAATATAATAAATGTTCTCGAGTGCTGTGAGAGATTCCTCCCTGCTATCACTGCCTTCAGGCTCTACTGCTGCAGCCATTTTGCACAGCACATATGTTTTCAATTAATCCTGAATTCCCCTTCTCCCCGTCCGCCCCCCCACCATCTCCCTGATCCCCCTGCTGAGCCCAGTTACAGAAAATAAGTGTATTCTGTATCTGAAGCTGCTGCTCTCCCTTTCTGTTCATCTTTGCCCTCCCCTGTCTTCTATCTTCCACCCCTTTAAGCATGTCATCCACAACCGCACGCTGGCTGTGGAGAATGTGTTTTTTAACCTTGACTCGCAGGTGTCGGTGGCAGAATGGGGCATTATTTGTCACCATAAATAGCAGTTAAGCAGCGGCAGCAGCCCTGCAGGAAAAGCCCCAGTGCGCCGCATGCGAGTGCAGCCTGGGATACTTCATTAATCTTGCTGTCAGTTCCGTGACGCTTTTCATTAGTCATAAGGGTATCTGATCAACAGGCGCACTCTCGACGTTTCAAAGCCGTCCACCAACAGCCAAGAGAGGAGTGAGGGAGAAGCTGTAGAAACAGAAAGGAGAGGAATGAGACCTCAACTGAATCAAAGGAGGACTTCTCATTGTGTTGGCCTCAAACAAATCAAAGTCTTGTGGGGAATAGACTCATGTGGCGCCACAGAGAAACCAACTGACTCTTAAATAGAAACATTTTGCCATACACTGAGTTAGTAAGTGAATATTTCGGCCAAGAGCTTAAATCCATGTGTGTGTTATTTGTTATAATTTGTTTGGGCCATTTGTTCTAAAACTCTATTTATTTTAGCAGAAACAATCCATGTCTTGAGATTTTCATGACATCAGACGTTGTTTTCGGTGCTATTTAAGGTCAGCACTCTTTCACCGAAAGCCAGATTTGCATTTATTATATTTATTAGTTTTTTACTTTGTGCTGATGCAGGCCCTTAGTTCATCCACCGTCTGAAACAAGCAGTTTTAGCTTCTGTTTGTTTAAGACCAGCTTAAAGTGCTTGGAAACACCATACACCATATAAAATAGACCGAATTGAACATGGGGAACTTTTTTTAAATCGTGCTGCAATAAAAACCTAAAACGTTAATATTGGGTACACGATGTCCCAGAGTAAACATCCTTTGATTATGATGTGCAGGATGTTGAAATCAAGGGTCAGTGTTCTTTTTGTTTCTTGTTTTGTGAATCTCTGAATCCTCCGTGCTGACAGTCACAGTATCCACGCAGTACTCTGTAACTACACTATCTGTTTCCAATTACTTCAATTGTTAAAAGTGTGGGGTTGGTCGTGGAGGATTTTGAAAGGCGTTGCAAGGACCCTTTGATCCTCTCTGCTGAGAAATTTGAAGGCAAAAAAAAAAAAAATACATGGAATCAACAGTTTGGCAAGCGGTCGAGCATTAGAGAGTATGCAGACGCAGCATTTTCAGTCTGATTACCTGAAGCCCCATTTCTTTTCCATTTCCAATCTTACAGCAACCGTAAGTGTTGCCGCTGCAGTTTCATGTGTCATTTTATTCCTTAACTGCTGCAGGCTGACATCCATCGAAGCCGTCTCTCAGAGGAGAAAAACAGCACATACCTTCGGTCAATACCTCATATAATATTGATGACATCCTCAAAAATACAATTATTCAGAGCAAAGAAGCCTTTGTGTGACTCATTGCTGTAACTGGAAGCAGTTTTGTGCTTTACTCTCACGCCACGTTCCCTTCAAAGCATGGCCACTTGTTTTAGATGGTATATATCAAATTCCAAAATAAAAGCTCCTCTAACTGTTTTGGTTAGCCCCTGCAGGTACGAGCAGTTGTCTCCTCCCTGTTTGCTGCTCACGTAATGATGTAAAACACATGGGGAGGAAATGGTGGGAAACCAGATTCAATCCCAGCAGGCTTAGTGGGAGGGACGCAGGCCGCAATGCCTTCAGCGCACATGTCGGTGGGTTACACACAAGCCACATTTGACATGGTGCAGTTTTATGTAGCCATGCAGTTCATAAACCCTCTATCACAGTCATACGCTGTCAGCGTAATACTCGGTCTGCAAACTAGTGCTGGAGTCGACGTGAGCCAGAGCGTTCTCATCTGGAGTTGAGTTTCCACGACTGCAGTTATGACATTTCTCTCCGTGAATGACTCATAATCGCTCCAAATAAAAATGAAACGCTTCAGCTTATTAATTTTTGTTTTATTTTTTTCAGCTCTCCGTTGTCATGACATTTCAGGTCGGAGCTCTCGATAGGTGTGGCGGCAAAATGGATGTTGCAGATTGTTACAACATATTGCATTACACTGACTTGTCGGGGTGGATGAGTTGACACAAATATTCATTGTGCCTTTGCTGTGTGAGAATAGGAGCTGAATCCTGACACAAATGCAAAAGTGTTTTTTTTACTCGGCCTTTATACCCGAGTCAGGTGGTGTGACGATAGCAGTAAACGGATAAATCATCCCCCTTTTTTTAATTAAAAATTGTCCAGTTTGTTTTGGGGCATATTTCTGTGTGTTTTTGAAATACAAAGTATGATTCCCTGCATATAATTTGTGTCTTCACATTTTAAAGTGCAGTATCTGTTATGAGAGTTCCTCCTTCCTTCACATTGTGTATTTTAGAGATGATTGAGGGTTGTCGGACGGTAAACTGTCATTTTGAATTGTTGTATAGTTGTTTGTTATCAAAGTGTGTACATTTTTAGAGAACTTAAGGAAACACAAGAAAAGCTTTAAGAAAGTTTAAAACGATACTTACTATAATTATTCTACTTTAAGAGCACAACCAACACTTACCTTCAGTATCAGTATAATAACGTTCTGTTATAATAACAATAATCAGTGACAGCGCTACACTACAGGTTAATGTCTGGGTGTTTGCATTAAATACAATGCACACTCAGTAGTTCTGAGTCATTTTTCCATTAAATGGCCCAATAATTTTAGGTATACCCAAGTTTGTCACTTTCCACACCCATATCTCATTTAAATCTTTTCTACACAGAGTACATCAACACCAAGGCTATTTATTTAAAACTAAGGCTTTTGGATGTCAGATAAAAAAAATTCCTTGATTGTGATTTCTTGAATGATGCTGCAGATAGTCAGCTTGAAATATGCCAAAACATTATTGGTAGTCTGGCATTCCTCCTGGGATTTCACTCTTTCCATGTTGGTACTCTTTTCCCATGGCCATGACTTCTTATTGCCATGCTCTGGTACTGTTCTGACTTCCAATCCATTTTCTACCCATGACTACCTTAAACTCACTACTTAACCCAGGAATCCACAGAGTGTGTCTCTGTTACATTGTGTCTTACACTCAGAATGTTTCTGAGTGGAGCATTTAGTCAGCACTTGGTCTTGACCAAAATTACTGCCCTAATCATCTGCTGTATGCACATCAAATGTTTAATTCTTTTTCCTTTTAATCAGCTTGAGTAAGGAGTTACTTCTGAGCCTGGTCAAATCACAAGTGTGGTCTTGAGTGGGTACAATCAGCTAGGGGTGGGCGGTATAAACGGTATACAGTAGAAACGATATGGATTTGGTCAATGGTAGAGATTTTGACTATACCTCTCTACCACGATAGGGAATGTTGATGATGTCATCAACCTGTGCCCGTTTTGGTCAAAAGCTATCAAGCGGCTGCAAGCAATATCATCTGCAAATTATGCTGGGCAACAGTAATAGCGAAGAGACGAAGCACGTTTGGAATATGAGTAAAAGCCAAAAACTGCGCTTCCTACACTTCCGTACCATTGATTCATTAATCTATTCCCATGTTGTTGCAGTATATTAATGACTAACCTCGTATTGTGGATGGATTGTCTCAGTTTTTCTCCTGACTGACATTTTGGTCTGTTTACAATTTCATTTGTCCCTAACCATCAGGAACCCTCACGCTAAATACTATCGAGGGGGAAAAAGTTAGCGTTCATCCTCCAGCTTCACTGTTTATTTTATGCTAACATAGCTGTGTTGCTTGCAATCACGTAGCACATCAATATATACAAGCTAGTCCAACTTCAGCAACCCTAAAAATGTCACTGCTGTTTAGTTTTCTGTCTTCATGTATGTTGGAAGTGATAGCAGAGCTGTACCTTTTATTTTTTCAGAAATCTCTCAGTCAGAACATGCTATATCATGTTTAGGTGGAAACTAGCGAGCTAACTTCCTACTAACTTCTAACTGCTAAATTTTATAAGTTCTGTTTTCATGGATGCCTGGATGTTAAACTTAATTGTTACACCTGGTGAAGCAGCAACACTGATCATTTTATTAAAGATGAAAGAATTTGGACAGTTTTTAACTCAGTGATGCCGCAGTGTTCGTTTGACTTTGGGACGTGAAGTGGATGGAGTTTTGGACCCAGATTACTCCGTGAGGGTCCTGACTACATTAGCCATAATGCTCTGACAATCCATCAAGTGGTGCGGCTTCGTGGCTTACCAAAGTCATACTAAAATATTTTTGACAGATTTTGAGTGCCATGTACAACATAAAATTGTTTCGAGGTGAGTAAGCACAACCAGAATTCATACATAAGCCGCACCTGATTATAAGGCGCACTGTAATTTTTTGAGAAAATTAAAGGATTTTAAGTGCGCCTTTTAGTGCAGAAAATACAGTACACAGAAGAAAAGAATATATTGCGATATTCATCGTTACCGCACATGCTTCAAATTATACCACGATATGGATTTTAGGCCATATCTTCCAGCCCTACAATCAGCTTTGAATCTGGAAAAGCCACGCCCAAGTCCACCTTAACATTGGTTCAAGCAAAGAAATTTAGCATTTTTCTGTTTTCAATAAATAATTAACCCTCTATTTTGGAAACAGTCCTAAAACGCTTGCCTGGATGGAGAAAACCAGCGTGGATGCTTGAAACCAGTCAAATCTGGCATCAGCCTTCTCATCGTGTCAACAACATTTGATAGTAGAATAGAGGTTATTCAGTGTGTCATAAAATCTCATGATCTTAATTTGTTCCCTTAATTTTTCACTCCTCTCAGGAAGACTCATGCTGTGTGTGCAGTGATGAGAAAGAAGAAAAAGAAGGTGGAATAAAATAGTTGAGCGAAAGCTCTGAATATATAAATAGAGCAGGCGGAAATAGTCTTCGCTTGGTTCTAGTTGAATGCTTTTATCAGTCTGCAGGAGACTTCTATTACACTGAATGTTTTGGTAGTGAACCCTTCATTTAAAGGCCTAATCTTCTCCAAAGATTCCTTATCATACAATATATGATTCGCCCTCCCTTGACAAGCTCATTATCTTTGAGGAAAAAAGAAAAGAAAAAAGAAGTCTGATTTTCAAACGTTGGCAATTCATAAATGCTTGCTTTCAGAGTTAGAAATCCCCGTTAGTCAGAAACATTTTTCAGGAGCATTTATTTTATAGAATTACAATAGAAGAGAAAGTCCGGTAACCTTGATCTGAAAACATCACATAGTCCAGGCAGAAAACATCAAGGAAGTCATGCTCCAGTAATAAAACCAATTCCAGATTTATTCTGCAGCTTGGCTGTTGTGATTCCCTCCACTTCTATTTCCCTCTCTCCTTTCAATCTCCAGCTCTCTCTTTCTTTTCACTTTATCTGTCTTTACAGCTTGTAAAGCCGAACAGCCAGAAAGAGACGAGCGGAGGTATTGATCTCTGGGGGAGGGAGAACTGCTGCAGTCTAACGAACACAAATTGATGTCAAAAGCTCATCACTCGCCCAAAAGACAAGTTTGCCTCAGATAAATGTTTACCACTGTTCAAAAGGATCTCACGGAAAAGAGGAGATTAGCCAAAGTGCTTAGACAAAAGGAGGCATCAAAGTTTGAAGATTATTAAGCGGGAAGAGCTTTCTGAGCTCAATGGAGCTCACATCTAAATGTCAGCTCTGGTGTCTTCATCTCATCTTCCACTTTTCTCCTTACTTACGTCTTTAGACATAATACCGACATGCATGGTCATAATCAAGAATACCTGTAATGCGGATACGTGCAGTTCTTTTGCCATGAAGTAACTCAGTGTCAAAGGAAAGTCAAAACAAGGGCTCTAAAATTTCTGTAAAAGCATGGCAAGTCTGAGCCTGATGTGATCTAAGACAACAGGCGTCCAAAATGAATTTTGTTCAACTGCACGTCGACCGCCATCACCCGTCACTCCCCAAGCTACAGCAGGGATTATTCACTCTCCACTCCCCCTTTGACATGAAAGCAGGAAAAAAACGGTTTAGCCCCCTACTTCTGCCAAACTCTACACGCAGGGTTCCCAGTTTTAACAGCGTCTAATTGGATACTGATGTGTTCCTGACTTCCTGGCGACCTCCTACTTCATCCAGTCTCTTTTAAAAGCCATTGCCGGTACTAAATCAAGGAAAGTCGCAAAGTGTGCTTGGGATGGCGACTACCTAAACATCTGTTTTTACGAGGAACAGAAAGGGTAAACTGTTTTTTTTGTTGTTTTTTTAAAAGCAAGGCCTGCTGTTTGTAACCAGTGGAGATGCAAACACATTACAAACACGGACACTGACGCAAACTGTTGCCTTAATTAAGACAAAGAGCGGGCATTAAGGGTTATTAAAGCAGGTGAGATCTCTTCTGTGGTTGTATGCAGTGAAATATTACTGGAAGGCTACGTGGCCAATCATCTGACTCTTGTTATCTTTAAAGTAGAGGAGGTATTAGCGTTGGAATGCCATTAGCTAGACACTGGAGACGGCTTTACATGCACTCATGACAAAGTGCGTTGTGGTCGTCGTGGCAGCATCAAGTCAAGCCTAATGACAATAACTTCAAAGGATTGTCTGCGACGCTGCTCTGTATCTTGCTTGATCTCCGACTGGGACTCCTTGCCCTGTTGTTGTTGGCTGTCTCAGCGCTTAATTAAAGCTGCCAGGAAGAAGGCGTTTCTGTGGGAATAAATCAGAGCCCTCGCTGAGTAATACACAGACCTGTGGCATTAAAGCCGATCTGGTGTGGCCGTATCGATTGTAGCCCGCGCGGCTCAACTGAGCCTTCAGGATGTCGGGTCAATGCAGATCTGATTTGCATCAATGTCTTATAAAACTGAGATGGATGTTTCCCCCTGAAATCTCCAGATACATGCCTGGTGTGTCTGCTGAGTGTGTACTGAGGCTAAAGGAAATCAGAGCTGAGACAAACTAAAACTTACTTTACTGCGCTTACATCTGATTGTGTCGACGGGGCGTTCCTAAGTATCGGGAAGACATTGTGAAATTCCACTTGTTTGGTTGTTTGGCAGGTCGTGTTGTTAGCAGGCATCTCGCCAAACGACAGTTTATCCCTCTTTATGTTTCCCTGGAAAAGCTTCCTTAGCACGATCTGCTAAGTGAACTGGACAAAATCTTTGACACTCCCAACAACGTCATTGTGACGGAAATAAATTCTAAATTTTGGGTGTTTCTCTTTTTGCTCTTTTTCTCGTCTCTATACGCCACACCGTATTCATGGAGGGACACAGCTGCTTATTATTTTACGCTGAGCAGTATTAGAAACTAATTAGAGGTAACAGTAAAAACACAATGAGAACATCCTCTACCTAATTAATAATAAATGAGTAAAGGACTTAGGTTTCCAATAAATTAATGCTGGACACAGACTTATTTTCTCAGAACAAGTGTCCCATTTTTCAAACTGTGGAAATCTCATTGTGAGACAAAACCCAGTGGATATTTTCCTCACAACTAGTGCAGATCCGGGGCTTTAAAAGATTAATTTTCCTATCAAATCTGTCTTCATTAGATTCTCGAGAACCGAGAATTTCCTTGACACTAGGAATGCACGGGCCTGAGTAAGCACTTCGGGGCCTATACAAGCATGTCATACATCCATTTGCCGTGCTTAAAATGCATTTGTGATCCGATCCAAAATTTTCTTGGCTGGTCAACAAAGGCAGCCTTTGTAAACCATCTGAGAAAATGTTTGCTGTATTTTCCAGCATCACTGGATTAGTGAGGCGAGAGGAGAGAAGAGGAGCTGCAGAAAATATTGCAGGAGGTCGATACTACAGCGTGCTTAGCTAACACGTCAGCGAGACCTGCTAATGAGTCATTTTTTCCTCAACAAAGGAGCTCGTGTAACAGATCTCTTTATATTCCATCAGAGAATTTGTACCGAGGTGCCCCAGAGCTCAGTGTCAAGACTGCTAAAATGTGGGTTTGTATTAGCTTTCATTCGTTGTGTAATTATTATGCTGTGAAACTGTGTAATGTCTGTTTTTCTGCTGAATCTATGATATGCCAGGAGAAATGCTTTGATTGCTTTTGCACACAAATCAGTAACTCGAGAGCCCAAACTAGCAATGAAATAATTGAATTCTTCAATTAAGAGTGTCAGGCTCCCGTAGCTGCAGTGGAAGAATGGTTTTTGTGGCTGCAATGGTCAGTTAACAATTTAAATAAAAGTTTAAGCCAGCAACACAAAATAGATTGCTAAATCAGACCTATTGTCAGTGTGCAGACAGTTTGTGGTAAGACAAGAGTGGATTCATATTTCTGAATTAAAAACACTGAACTATTTTAAACTAAAGCGTGAAAATATAAGCATATTTCATGTTAACAGCATATTACATTTTAAACTGGTTAGATTACAAACTACAGGCCAAACTATAAAACTTTTGAGTTACATTGGTTTTCTGGTTTTTAAGACCAAATAGAACCGCAAAACATGCAGCTTATATTAGAGAATACTACACATGTAACACAATGAAACAAAAGCAAACCAAGCTGAGTTCCTGAAATGCTTTCTGATAAAAGACCAGAAACCAACTGTCATGAACTTCGAGGCAGTTTAAGTCATTACCTTCATGAGAACCACTGATTAGGACCTAAAAATGAGGAAGCACAAAAGAGGCTCAGCAACCAATCCTGGAAGGAGGCTTAAGGCCATCACGCAGCACTGCAGGTTCAATGTTTGCATGATCCGCTGATCCACACCTGCCACAAACAGCTAGAAATTATGTAAATGTGATATTATAAACATAGAAACATGGAGCGTAATGTCCAAAAAAATCTAACTTTTATGCTTTATGTCTATCCATATTATTATTATGTTGCACTGATGAATAATCAAGCACTGTGGGATTTAATAGTTTCTACTTATATTAGTATGTGAGATGTTTTATTCATCTGTCGGTCTTTCCCCCTTTCACTGTCTCGTGGTTTTAGCGTTCCAGTAATCCTTGCATACGTCATGTTATCCAGTGTCAACACATAATTAAGTGCAAAGTAACCATGGATGCACAAATTGCTGATAATCAAAATTTTGATTTTGGCAAGAGATGATGCTTGGTTCTGGCAATATTTCGCATCAGTTTTTTTTTTGTTTTTTTTTACAGGTCTTCTTCTTGTGTTCCGCTCATCTCTCCGCTTTTGTTTTTCCGCAGATGTTTGTGGCTACCACTTGGCTTGGCAGCATTGTTTTCACATTATCACTGGAACAGCAAGCCGAACGCATTTCCCCGCCACCGTGTGTTCCCTAGGGCCTCAATCATAAATTTAACACAATGTATAACTCAATAAAAGACATAACCTCGAGGTTATTTACAGGGAGCCTCCAACTAGTATCATCTGGGCCCATAATGCACGGAAAGAATGTGCACCTTGTCACGGGATGACACCCAAAGCCCCATAAATCCTGCTGCCGTCACTGCACCACAAGATAAATGGAACCCCCCCTCCACTCGAACTACCTGCACTCCCCACCCTCCGGTCCACTCGCAGCTACTGTCAAGGTTACCCAGAGCAAAGCACTTTGAGAGGGATCAGCACTCTTTATTTTCCATCATCGCAGCCCTGAGCTCCATGCAACTGGAGCAGAAGATGTCTCGTTTGAGAGGGAGTGGGATCAAAGCATTATGTCTGGGTGACAACTGAGCGAACTGACTCGGCTACCCTGCAGGAATCACAGAAGAAGAAAAAATATTTATTTATTCAGGTTCTACTTTAATTAATGTTGTGCCAGAGGTTAAAAACAGGCTGTTTGAGAAATCCTGTGAAATTATTCTTAAAGTCTTCTTGCTCACGCTGTGATGAAACCGAACTTCCACAGTCATGTAATTTCTGCTCTTTCCATTGTTTCATTTTATTGCGAAACAAATATTTAAAAGCGATGGGGTGACAATAAATCACCCTTCTTACTTTTATTCATTTGTTTTTCATTCCCCCGTCACACACAATATCACAGGCACAGATTTTTGTTATCCAAACACAGCTGCACCGGGAGCAGAAACAATCATTTTGGTTGGTTAAACCCCAGTAGACGGTGCCAACACACCATCAATTCCTTTTCAGACCTAAAAAAGAAGCTAAATGTCGATTCATGTAAAACTGGGGTCGGCAACCTTTCTGATGATGAGTGCCATCTAAAATTTCCTCAGAAGTCAGTGTGCCATATGATTGCATTAGCAATAAATTTAATAACGCTCTATATGAACAGTTACACACTATATAGAACAACTTTAAAGGATTATATTTGTTCGCAGATGTTGGCAGCTATCAGCGAATAGTAATCAGCTATTTTGAAACCAAAAAAAAGACACTTTTTATCCATAACAAGAACAGCAAATGAACTGTACAACAGAAAATACAAATGCTATTTATGGTGTCCTCACAACAATGATAAGAAAAATAAACTGGGCCAATATGGCATGTTTGTTAATACAGAGATACACATGTTAATGTGATCTCTGGTCTCCCACTCAGAGACACGGGTCTCGAGTGTCCAGCGTTCAGACGGCTACCTGAGGACACTCATGTGAGAGAAAATCTGCTCACACAAACATGTAGAGCCAAATACTGTCAATAAGGTCTCTGAAGACAGTTAAACTTGTCAGGTAGTGATGTCCAGCAGGTGAAAATGCAAGCTCCATGAACACACACAGCTGTGGATTCCAGCTGCGTCTGTAGTTCTGCAAACGTTGACCCCCACAACATTTGAAGTGCTGGAATGTGGAAATTTCAACATCGCTTGAAAAAACTGCCAGCTAGCAACGTCCCTCTCACCCGTAGGCTAAGTTATTTTTAGCCAATTACAAGTTGAATCTGGTAGTTGGGGTTGTTAGCTAAGATACTGTCATTAAGAAGCGGCACAACTAATGTGTCTATGCGAGCTAATTTGCGATGTGCACCGCTGGCCCAGCCATTTATTTTTTAATGCACCTTCTCAGATTAATTCACTGCGTGTTGTGCCCAGGGCTGGACTGGGACAAAAAAATCAGCCCGGGCATTTTGACTAGAGACCGGCCCACCAGGTATTAAAGCCATAAAGCCTTTGAATGAAAACAAACACTGTTGTGACAGTGATGTACAGTCTTGTTGGTAAATGTATGATTTCTATATGTTTTACATCAGATGACAGCTTTGGTTGTAAGATTCAGATAATTATTTATTAAAAGCTAGACATTTTAAATAAAAAAAAAAAAAAAATAATAATAATAATAATGGATTGCATTTATATAGTGCTTTACAATACCACTATTCATTCACTCTCACATTCACACACTGGTGAAGGCAAGCTACAGTTGTAGCCACAGCTGCCCTGGGGCAGACTGACAGAGGCGAGGCTGCCATATCGCGCCATCAGCCCCTCTGGCCATCACCAGTAGGCAGTAGGTGAAGGGTCTTGCCCAAGGACACAACGACCGAGACTGTCCGAGCAGGGGCTCGAACCGGCAACCTTCCGATTACAAGACGAACACCCAACTCTTGAGGCACGATCGTAAAGAAAGTATTTCTTTGTGCTCCCCTCTCCCTGTTAATGCCCTACGTGGCCCCCTGGCAAACCTTTGCTAGACCCGCCCCTGCACAGTTACCAGCTGTCAGCTACTTAGAAAAGGATCCTGGTGTTATTTCTCTCTCAGAAACAGTTCATAACTTCCCTTCAACTCATTCATGTCACCTAAAAGGTAAACCTGTTTCTCCATCACCTGTTCAGCTCTGATGATTCAGTAAGGGCATCTCCTGGTTTCATCTTCATGTTTCCCTCTCACCAGATAACCAAACCGATATCATGACCAGCAGCTTTTACAGCTGTGGCTCCAGCAAACATCAGCTGATACTAGAAATTAATGTTAAATAAATTCTAACAACAGCTGATCAAGCTTAAACGTGCTGCTGTTGTTTAGAGCGACATCCGCTGGTTTCCTTTTTCTGGCGCAAAGTAGGAGATAAACAAACAAGAGAGAAAAGCTGATCAGCTGATCATTGATCAGTTTCATGATTGAAGTAGCAACAGGAGAGGGAGGGTGAGAGAATGAGAGAAGAAGCAGCAGCTGTGGTAAACACAGAATAACTCCAGCTTTGCGTCTTTTCCATTGTAGCTGAAGTACGGGACAAACTGTGTTCCTTCTCAGCTCAATACGAAACGCGTGATATTTTCTCAGAATGTGGGACAATTCCATTTTTTACGGGACGGTTGGAAACTCTACTAACTAACCTTGTGAATAAAATAAAGTTCACTATCAGTAACATCATAGCACCCACCCAGCTGCAGTGTTGGTCAAGTTACTTGAAAAAAGTAATCAGTAACTAATTACTGATTACTTCCCCAAAAAAGTAATCCCGTCACTTTACTGATTACTTATTTTCAAAAGTAATTAATTACTTAGTTACTTTTTAAAAACACGATTTACAACCTGAATAGGTGATAAAGAGATCGATCTTTCAGCCCAATTCTACTTTTTCTGCATAATCCATCATACAAAATGTAATCAAATGGAAAAGTCTCTTTTTTTTAACTTGTTTTATCAGTTTTAATCTTTTAACTTTATGCATCAAGCAAAAATTAAATTATATGCACCATTCTCTGACTTGAAGAAATTAGTTTAACATTTAAACCTATTTTCTGCACATTCCAGCACATAAAATAAAATATTTTTTGTGTTTACACTCAGTCTTTCAAATAGATACAAGTAAAACACAGCAGAAAATAAATAAAATCAAAGACTAGCGGTCCTGTTGCTCTATTTTCACCTGTAAAGCAGGAGTGGGGTAGGCGGAGGTGTGCTCTGGTGCAGGTGTGCCGCAGCGGTCAGTGGAAGAATCCGCGAGTTTCTCTGTGAATTTCCCATTACGTCGTTGCACGCTCGGAGCTTGTTTAGGGTTTTTTTCGCTGTAAAAAGAAGTTTTCTTCCCACGCACAGCGGAGACTAATGTTTTTGTCACTTTTTATGGAATCAAACTCAAAGTAAGGTCAGTACTTCCACGCTTTAAACGCTGCACGCTTGTACTCTCTCCCGCACGCGATATATGATCCATTGTTGATCTGCACACAGCTGTTGTCACGAACGTCGCACTCGCTTACGTCACTGTCATGAGACATTCTCGCAAAAAAATCACGGTTTTAGTAACGCAGTAACGCAGCATTCCTACGGGAAAGTAACGGTAATCTAATTACGTTTTTGCAATAGTAATCCCTTACTTTACTCGTTACTTGAAAAAAGTAATCAGATTACAGTAACGCGTTACAAGTAACAAGTAACGCGTTACTGCCCATCTCTGCCCAGCTGTATAGAAACTCCGTCATGCTAGCTAGTACTCAGTTATTGTAACTGACTGTAAAAAGTCAGCACAACGAAAACAAACTACACCTAAACTTGGTTTATATCTGACCCAGATAGACTGCAGGTCATAACTTCTTACCTGAAGTTCAGTTCACCTGACACTCAGACCGCAGCCGCCTCGGAGACGGCGGCCGTCTCTCCTCCTCCTGCCTCCCCTTTCCCTCATCCACATGCTGGCCTCTGTGGAAGCTCCGCCATAGCCACCGTCAGAGTTATTTTTACACATCTGCCAGCACCTGGCCAATCCACCGTCTTTCACTGTTTATACCATTCTTAAAAAAAAAAAAAAAAATCATCGGGCCATAAAAAGGAAAAATCCACATTGGCCATCGGGCACATGCCCGGTATGCCAGATGGCCAGTCCACCTATGGTCGTGCCATCAGTTAACCCTTGGCACGCATGCCCAGGGTTGCCAACCCCTGATGTAAAAGGTCCAGAGATTAAGGTTTAAATAAGAATGTGGCATAAAAGGTAAATCTGAAAGATATGAGATCATATCATATTGGCAGTGACATAGTCAAGATGACCTGTTCAAACAGAGCATCTTGGTTGTTTGTGACATTTCTGAGTACTTCAGAAACTGCTAACCTCCTTGGATTTCTCCACACAATCATCAGAGGTTCAAGGTGGTGATGACAGTGTGCGTTATATTTTTTGAGACACCTTGGGTCCTGTATTGCCAACTAAGAGACAACTAAACATCACAGCTTACCTGAGTATTGTTACCCATTGCCCATCCCTTTCTGACAACGTGTACCCATCATGAATGTGCAGCCAAAAAATCTGCAGCAACTGACAAAAAAATGAGGCACTCTCTCTGTTAGATTATTGGCTTTTTATTAGGTATGTGGTTCTGTTTTTAATATGTAAATCTAAATGTGCAGGTGCCTCTCTGGATTGGTTGACCAAGACAGCTAACGGATACAGACTGGTCACCTAAATGGAGATGACTTATAAGATGATGCTGCCATAGACTGCCTAGTGATTCGTCCTCTGCTCATCCCAACCAGCCACACCTTTACCTGTGAAGCACCTCTGTAAACACCTGTAATGTTGTTGTTTTGGCCTAAAGTCCACCCTGAAGTTGCATCCAGCTCCTTCTCAGTGTTAAAATCTAAAGTAAAATAACATATAATAACACATAACCAGAGTTGGGGAGTAACGGAATACATGTACCGCCGTTACGTATTTAAAATACAAAATATGAGTAACTGTATTCCGTTACAGTTACCATTTAAAAAGGTGGTATTTAGAATACAGTTACTTTGTTGAAATAAATGGATTACATGGCGGTCCTCTGTAATTTTGGTCATTCCACGCCGCGCATTGCGGCTCGAAACCCAAACAAAACACGCGAGAAGAGGCTGTAAAAAAAAAAAAAAAAAAAGCGTCCTGTTGGTGGCGTTAGTCAAACAATGGAGCCGGAGCCAGCCAACAGAGTCAGCAGTGCACGTTGGGCAGGAATGCGTTTCAGAGTTGGAAGTTCCAACATGGGATGGGCGGAATTTCACAGTGCAATGCAAACTCTGCTTGCCAGCAAAGAAGATGCTCTCTGCATCAAAAGACTCCACCTCCAACCTAACAAAACATCTGAAAGTAAGTTATTTTAAAAAACTAAAGTTAACATACTGCAAATATCTTATTTTAGTTGTGGTAGCTACCTAGGCTATGTGCCACTTCAGTAGCTTCGATATAATATTGCTGTGATTTTAGCTAACATTGTTAGCTGGCGTTAGCTAACGTTAGTTCATAGACTGGTAAACTTGATAGATAGCATTAACGAGCTGTAAATTATGGTGTGCAGTTGTGAAAGCCATCCCAAAATGATTAACAGTAGGGTGGACATTAAGGTTGGGCGAGATTAAAAAATTTTCCAACCGACAATCGTCAGTCAAACGATAACCAACATAATCGTGCAGGTGACTTGTTAATGGGCGGAGCAATGTAATAATGCACGGACTGATTTGCGCATTTAGAACATAAATAGAAAGTTTAGTTTGGGGGGGATATTTTTTCTTTTTTTTTTGTTGGAGTTTCTGTATTAACATAGCTACTTTTTGGATTATTCGTTTATTTATTCGAGATGCACCAAATTGCACAAAAAACTTAACTTTACCTCTGATATTTTTTTTATGGTCGCTGGAAGTGACATTTTGGTTTTTAACTTATTTGTTTTTTGGTCGAGTATCTAAGACATAAACACTGGAACACAGTTAAAGTGGAAAAAGAAGTCAGTTTCTTTGTATCCCTCCCCACCATTGTGGTTTGTTTATTTAAATTAAATGGGTTTTTTTTTCTGAAGATAGACTACTGCTTTTCTTTCATTCTGTTATGAGTTTGAGTAAATGAATCGCTGCATTTGTTCATGCCGTTAAAACACCACTATTATATTTTCCATTGACTGCTTCTCTTACCTTCAACCAACATTATTATTATACTTACTCATGGGCAAAAAAAATTAAAAAATTCCTCTTGTAAAAACAATCGGCGAAAGGCTCAACTTATTGTTGATAGTCGAGATATTCGTCCAGTTGCCCAACCTTTTTGCAGTGATCTCAAATACAAAACAATTTCTTCATCAGTAATATTTTATCTTTTGGTTGGTCTCTCTTTTTTTTTTTTTCCAGAGGATGCATCCCAGGGTTATACACAGTTTACCCAAAGCAAATACATCGGATCATGGTGATGATGGCAAAGACACAGCCCCTCCTCCTCTCAAACAAGCCATCCTTAGCACTCCAGCCATCACCCAAAGGAGAGTAAATTCCTTGATATTTGACTTCATAGTCAATGAAGTGCAGCCCTTTTCTACCGTTGAGAACACCTCATTCCGTAAGATGGTTGAAGGACTAAGTGGGGGCAGGAGTCCTGTTTGCAGAAAAACATTGATGACTCACATTGAGAAAACCTTTCCAAAAATGAAGGAAGCAATAACTGAAATTCTTCTACATACTCAAAATGTGTGCACAACAGCAGATATCTGGACTGCGCATCACAGAAGTTTCATTGGCATTACATGTCACTGGATCGAGTCAGACACATTGGATCGCAAGTCTGCTGCACTGGCATGTGAGAGGATAAGAGGCCATCACACTTATGATGTTATTGCTGCCAAAATAAGTCAGGTTCATGCTGAATTCCAAATCCAAGGCAAGGTTAGTGCTACAGTCACAGACAATGGGAGCAATTTTGTAAAAGCTTTCAATGAATATGGAGATTCAGAAACAGAAGATGATCTGGAAGACACAGATGATGTACAATTTAATGATGTCACTACAGTACTTGAGGAGGAGCAAGAACACGAGGAGGTGAACTTCTTTTTGCCACCACACCATCGATGTGCTGCGCACACACTAAATCTCATTGCCACGACTGACCTTGATAAAGCTGCTTCACAGCAGGGTGTTTCCAGAAAATTATATAGGAGTGCAAAGGCAAAATGTGCAGCCATCTGGAATAAGGCTCATCGCTCATCAGGTGCTTCTGATGTAATTGAAGAAATTGCCCAAATGAGATGTGTTGTACCTTCAGTGACTAGGTGGAGCTCAGAGTACCATGCAATCGAGAAGCTAATGAATCTACCTGAAAGTCAGCTCAATGAAATCTGTGAACAACTGAAGGTGGCAAAACTGCATCCTCAAGAGACAGTGTTTCTCAAAGAGTATGCAGCCATTCTGAAACCACTTGCCTACTCAGTCAACCTGCTCCAGGGGGAAAAGAACTGCTATTTCGGATATGTGATTCCCACCCTTCTCAGTCTGAAAGCCAAGTTATCTGAAAAGTTGACACAAGTGCAATTTTCAACTCACATCCTCTTAGCAATCATCAAAGCAATTGACACTCGATTTGCAGCTGTATTAGCCTCCCATGAAGCAAGGATGGCAGCATCCACCATCCTAAAATTTCGACTCTGGTGGCTTGCTGATGATGAGAGAGAATCCATGAGAAGAACAATGGTCCAAGAGGCCCGTCTCCTCAACACAGAACCTTCTAATGACACCAGCACCACTGGACATGCCTCAGTGGGAAATGAGCCGGAAGATGATGACGACAGCTTCTTCAGTTTTCAGAGTACACAGGTGACCTGTTCTACAGCGGAGGATGAGGTACAGAGGTATCTTCAAGATTCAGATAAGACATTGACCTCATTAAAGGGATATCCATTGATCAGAGCCCTTTTCTTAAAATACAATACAACTCTGCCGTCAAGTGCTCCTGTCGAACGTCTCTTTAGCCACGGAGGACTTGTTTTCACCCCACACCGTAACCGCATGACAGACAAACACTTTGAACAGGTGCTCTTGCTGCGTTACAACCGCCTTTACTGGACTGTAGACTAGGCGAAACAGATGTAGGTAGTCTGCTGAAACTATCTTGGTATTGTTCACAGATAGGGCTTGCAACCTCAGTATTTTGTAGTCTTTAGTATTTGTTTTTGGCATGCATTCAAAAAGCAGCACCTCATATGTTTACTGCAATTGTTCGCCAATTATTTGATTTTTGTGGCCAATTAAGGTTTTCAACCAAGCAGTTCAGCACTGACACCTTGGACAGTTCTTTGTTGCATGCCTTTGTTAAATGGCCATAAGGTAATGTTGCTGAGTTGCATTAAAACATATGTCTTGTTTTAAAAATTATATCTAGGGGTAAGGTTTAAAATGTAATTTCTCATTGTTACATTGAGTTTGAATATCTGAGTTGTACTGAAAAATCTTTTGTAATTTAAAATTATTGGTGGAAGAATAATATTGACAGTAAATGCCAAAATAATATATTTTTCATTTTTGAGTATAATTTTATATATTGCCTTTTTTTGTCCTAATAAGAAAACAGTCATTGAAAATGCTGATATTTTTTCTCCTTGTGCAAGGCTACTTTTTGTTTTAACTAAGTGATGTTGGTGACCATAACAGTAAATACTTTTCAATGGCATATTTTATGTTTGTCTTCCACTTGTCAGCTTTATAAATAAAAAAAAATGTTAAGGAAAGACTGTGCTTTTTTTTATTATCTTTAAGAAGACAAAACAGCTTATACAAACATACCCAAGTCTTTGCTCCTCTACATTACATATATTATCTTAAGTTGGGCTTAACAGTTAATTGGTAAAGAAAAACAAACAAGGATTTGCAGGATGTGATAGCAACATTCATGTAGTTGTAAAAAGCATGACAATATATTAAGTAATCCAAAGTATTCAGAATACGTTACTCACATTGAGTAACTTAACGGAATACGTTACAAAATACATTTTGGGGCATGTATTCTGTATTCTGTACTGGAATATATTTTAAAAGTAACCTTCCCAACACTGCACATAACACATAAATAAATCATTGTAAAATTGTACCAACTGTGTGTTGTGGCTGCTTGAGGTCTGATGAGGATGGCTCACCTTCGTTTTGCAGTCTGGTCAGCCCTAGATGTTATGGGTCAACCCATAACATGAATTGTGGGCTCGTTCTGTGTCTTTTCTCACTTTTTCTGGCGAGTTTGATAAGTAAACATTGTTCTGGTTGGCAGTTTTGCTTGGTGTGCGGGGGAGTGGGAATGGATTTTTCGCTTGACAACTTTATAAAAGCACATTCATGGGAAGAAACAGAAAAATGTAAGAAAGCAGACCTGCTAACTATTATAAGTGCTCGTAAAGCACTAAAGGAAACCCTGTGTGAAAGAGTAGTGAAGAGAGGTGTGCTATCACTACAAATGGCTCCAGTGGAAAAGGACAGAAGACGTCGTACTTGGAGTGGATGTTGACACAGCTGATGTGTCTGCTGCTGGCACAGAGCCTGATCAGGCCTCTGAGCCTCACGAAGGTATGTCAACCAAGGATCTGTGCCTCACTCTCTTCATAAAGGAGTTGGAGACCTGCAACAAGGAGCTGGATGTGCAAGCCCTGCCCCTCCATATCAGGGCTCTTGACCTTCTTTGTTTCTGCCAGTTTTGACATAAGCAACATTGGTTACCCCATTTCAAGTCTGAGGTAGACTCTTATTTAAATGCATTTTAGGGCATAGCTGCTGCTTTGAGTTGACCAAAGAAGTCTGGTCCCTTTTACTTCAGTGTAAATTTGTGGGAAAGGCCCAAAATTTCTTTAGGTTTGCATCTCTGAAGAATTTGTGCAAATCCAAAAAGAGTTCAAATGGACTTACAGAAGAAGTTGGCACAAGAGAAAGACCAAGTTCAAGCAATGCTAGTTGAGCAGGAGTCAGTACAGTGCTCAGGTTTACAACAGCTGACTTCTTCCCCAATACTGGGGTTGGCTAAATGGGCAGTTGAATGGATATTTTTTTTCCCCGTCTGTGCATTTGACTTTAGACCACTCCTGGATAGGTTTTTTTTTTCTTATTTGAAGTTGTTGAAGGGAGTCTTTAACTTGGATGTGTGTCTTTAAACCAGACTTTCTGTTGTGTTGGGCATGGTTCAGTGATGGTGGAAGTGTTTATGGTTAAACTGTGAGTGTCCTGAGGCCAGGAATATGTGATTCCCTTCTTACAGTCCTTCTCAAATCTTAGGAATTCATCTTTTTTGAGGTCTTTTATTTGTGTTGTTCATTCTTTAATATTTCATCTTACTCTCTTCCTCATTTAAGTACTTTATAGTAACAGCCATTAGCGCAAAGGAGCATTTGTTAGGACACTTCTTCATGTGGATATGAAAGCTGGATTGTCCTTACCAAAAGATCGTGGCTCGAGAATGGATAGTCCTCTTGAAATCATTTCCTTTCTGATGTGTTCCGATAAGGTAATTGCGTGCCATCTGTTGCGAGGTATCTTTTGGAGTGAGAAATAGAACTTCTTCAGGTGATCCATGGTTTCATGATTAATGTCGAAGTCAAAAAGTGGGGTAGTTCAAACCACAGAAGACAGATGGTCCTTGAATGTCATTGTTTCTCGTGCTCGGGAGCAAGTGCTGTTAAACTGATGTTGTTGCTCCATGGTGATTTCCAAAGGTTTCCGACACAACTTCACCTACTTCTCAGATGCATAGAGAAAGAGAAAGAAATGGTCAGATGAAAACACCAGCAACACTTGAAACACTAGGGGACAACTTCATTAACAGACCGCCTGGCCTTTATCAGGCAACAAACAGTTTGTGTTTTAAAAAAGTATACTCCAGTATAATCGTCCATTCACACATAAATAGCCTGACCAATCAGCATTCAAGGGGATGATGCGTTCTGACTGGTTGAACTAAAGTTTAAATAGGCTCTGGACTGATGGATAGATGGATCCTCACTCACACCTGTGGGAAATAAACTCTTTAAATTAAAAAGATATTATTAGCTCTTTGACTCAGCTTAATGGCTTCAATGTCTATAAAGAATAAATGTGAGCTACAGTGTTTTTCATTAAAATGTTTTGCAAAGGGACTGGTTAAATTATTCCTGTTAATTCAGGATGGGATGTTTCTTATATATATATGTTTTTGTTGTCCATGTGTGTCCATGCAAGAACCAATTTAGAAGAACCATCCTCCAAAATGTTTTTCTACTCTTTAGAAAAACTGAACATATTAACCAAGCTGTAATTACTCTACACTGGATTCCCAGTTGATTCTAAGACTTAAAATCCAAATTGCACAGGGACCAGAAAAGGCAGTCAAATGTTTTCTTTGAGTGATCTGAAGGACTCTGGCTTCATTAAAATCACTTTTAAACGTAATTATTTATGGAATGGCTCTTACAAATGTTATTGTATCTTTCATTCTTAAATTCAAATGTTGTCATACACACATACTACTATTTTAATTGACATGCAGAGTGTATTTTTAACTCAATTCCTAATGTTTGGTTATTATGTGTTCTTGGGAAGCACTGATTTGTACTTCTGCTATACAAATAAACTTTATTACTATTAACGGTAGTACGTTAATGTCAAATGTCAAAATCTTGTGCCGCACATAAAACCTTTGATGTGAGGCACACCATCATCTTCAACACAAATATATTCTGTCCTGAGAATTAAAAACCCATGTGGCTGAGTGGCGTGCAGCCCAGTGGTGACATTTCCGCAACTAATAGTTGTCCACTCAGCTTCTGTCAACAACCCAGAACATAATGATCAAATTATTGAAAGAAAAATGCTTGTGTCTTTGACTGTGTTGGAACTGTCCACTAGTTCACTCCACAACATCGAAGACTGACTAGGGAGTAAGTGCTGAAAGCTGTTGGTACATTTTGGACACTACTTGCAGCTATATAATTATGCGCCAGCTGATGATCATTATCTCTGTCAGTAAAACAAAGTGCAGAACATTTGCACCAAATTTAGGGTCATTGAAACATCCTCTCTTCTTCTTCTTTTTCTTCTTCTTCTTCTTTTTTCTTCCTCTCCTTATTCTTGCTACTCCCGTCAGGGATCACTAGCAGATCATCTGCCTTCATCTCACCATACCCCTTGCTTCCTCTTCTATCACACCAACCTTCTACAAGTCCTGCACTACATCCATGAATCATCTCTCTGTTCTCCCTCATTTCCTCCTACATGGCAGCTGCTTATTTAACATCCTTTATCAAAAGTATCAAATATCCTTCTTCCGCATGTGTCCAACTCATCCCAGCCTCCAAAGCACTTGACCTGTATTGACCTGTGTCCCTCTGATGTATTTAATTCTGATGCTATCACTCCTCCCAGTGAAAATGTTAGCATCTTTGCCTCTGCCACCTCCAGCTCGGTCCCCTGTCTTTTTGTGAGTGGCACCATTTCCAAATCATGCATCATATTAGGTCGTACTACCATCATGTGAACCTTCCCTTTCATTTTTGCTGCTATCTTTCTGTCACAAACCACCCCACTCATCTCCACCCACCCCACCCTTCCTGCACTCCTTTCCTCACCTCTCTTTGGGTGGTTGATCCAGGTTTTTAAACTCATCCAGGTTCTGCCTAACCTCATCCGTCAGTCTCCATCACTCCTACCACACACCTCACCAGTGTCTCGCTGTGCTCAGACAGGTCCTGTACCACCATCACATACTTCTCTGTCACGCCTTCCTCATGCAGTACCATAGTTCCTCTGTTGCTATCCTATCATCTACTTTCTCTAGATCCACAAAGACACAGTGCAGCTCCTTCTGACCTTCTCTATACTTCCCATCAACACTCTTTTTTTAGTTTTCTCTGTATTATTGTAGATGTACTTACCTTACAATATAAAGCACCCTGAGGCAACTTTTGTTGTGATTCAGCACTATATAAATAATATTGAATTGAATCGAACTGAACTCTTGCAAACCAAACATCGCAATTGTAGTGTACCTTTTGAGCATGAAACCATACTGCTCCTTGATGACTATCACCTCTATTCTTAAGCTAGCTTCAGCAACTCTTTCTCACAGCTTCATGCTATGTCTCATCAACTGTGTTCCTCTGTAGCTGCTACAGCTCTGCACATCGCCCTCATTATTGAAAATCAGTACTGATACACTTCTCCATTCCTCAGGCATCCTCTCACCCTCCAAAACTGTGTTAAACAGTCTGGTCAAAAAGCCCATTTCCTCTGAGACATCTCCATACCTCCAGAAATGTGTCAGCAGCCTTTCCACTCTTCATCCTCTGTATAGCTGCTCTCACTTCCTCCTTACTAATCCTCTGCACTTCTGAATCGCTAACTATCCTCCATCTGTCCTCCTTTCTCTCTCATTTTCTTCATTCATCAGCTGCTCAAAGTATTCCCTCCACCTTCTCAGTAGACTTGCTCCACTTGTTAGTACATTTCCATCTCTTTCCTTAACCACTCTAACCTGCTGCATATCTTCCCAGCTCAATTTCTCTGCCTAGTCGAGTGTCCAGCCTTACATACTTTTCATTTGCCACCTCTCTCGTTGCTGTATGCCTAAGCTCTCGGTACTCACTCCTGTCTACTTTCTTCATCTTCCTATCCCACTTTTTCTTTGTTAACTTCTTCCTTTGAGTACTTTCCTCTACTTCCTCATTCCACCACCATCTTCTTGTCATCTTTCTGCTGTCCCAGGTACCACTGAATATTTTCTTGGCAGTTTCCCTCACCACTTCACTTGAGCTGTATTTTCCCAGTCATCTGGTAATTCTTCCCTTCAACTCAGAGTCTGTCTCAGTTCTTTCTTGAAATCTGTGCAATATTCATTGTTATTTAACTTCCACCATTTAATTCTTGGCCCTGCCTTCACTCGCTTCCTCTTCTTGATTTTCAAATTCATCCTTCAAAACTGCCATCCAATCCTTCTTTTTTTGGAAAGATGTATGCTGTTATTGACATTGGATCCATATCCACCTACACAAAAACCATGGCAACTATAGCTGTAACTGTGCTATTATTGTGAATTCACATTCTAGTGTCACCGAACAGCTATTTTTTAAATATGAAAGTAATTACTCATCGCTGACTGATAATTAATTTTATTAAGAGCAGGTAGCTGTATCCTTTGGAAGCTAAATTTGCCACCACAACTTCTAAACTAAATGAATTAAATTTATTCAGTCAAGCTTTTCATTTTTTCCATGGTTACTCACAATTTTTACAACTCTCTGATTTCCAAAACGCCCCCAGACTGCTATTATGAAAGAGACATTGGTAAAGCTGTTGAGGGCAATACTTTGTGTAATTTTAATGCTGAAACTTCACAGCTGGTGTTATTGGTTTGTGAAAATTTGTGGTTACAGTTATGTGAGAAAAGTTTTACAGCATTCAGCAGCGTGGCAGCAACTAAGCGTATCAATACTGCTTCCATAGGAATTAAGGATGTAAGTGTAGCTGCCAGATGCTGCTAATCAAGTCCACTTGATTAACTGATCATCAGCAACTCAACAACTCTCAACTATCTCTATAAAAGCAGAAGTTCTGACAGTTTGCTTGTGTGGAACATTCAGGTGTTTTAACTCGATGCCACATTCTTCCCAGGAGTGGACGCCCCAGCAAATTCAGACTGTGCAATGCTTATCTCAGGCTCCACAGGCCTCAGTTAACATGTTAAACAATAAAGTTCATGAGAGTAAAATCAGAAGCAAAATGAACATGTGTTGGTGTTTAGAAGGACTGCAGGAAAAAGTAAATAGCCACAAACTTCAGTGAAATGGAGTACAGCGTTTAAATTTAGGGCCTTGCATTATAATAAAGCACAAACTAAAGGACCGCAGTAAATGTTGTCATATGGCTCCTGTTAAGCAGAGATTTTAAGCTCTGAACAGAGGTAAAGAAAAAGAATCTAGAGGACTCGAATGATTCTTTAGAAAACACAAATGTAAAGACCAACAATGACACATTTCAATATTTGTTATTATTTAGTACTTTGGACATCAAATTTACAACAGGCTGTCAACTAAGTGACGCACTACAAAAAGCTCACCGCAAGCTTTATTGACGGAAAGTTGTTCACTTCTGGCTCCGTCAACACGGCATCCTGCCAGAGCCAGCTCAGCACTACTGAGAAACTCAAAGAAGAGGAAAATTAAAAACGGCAGCACACGTAATGAGAGCAAGAGGAAATTAGCAGCAAGTTCATTAAAATGTTCAGTTGTTCAATAGACCCTAAAGTTTGTGGCTTGTATGAGTTGAGCCAACACAAAATCCAAATAAACTGCACTTTTAGCCCCATTAAAATGTTTACTAAGATAAAAGCGCAGAGGTATGACCAAGAAGGTATATATTACTGTTTAAAGATGTTTCAGCCAATGAGACAATGGGATTTTCTGCCAGGGTTAGTTTGCTTGGATTTTTTAAAAATGATAACATTTGCCAGAAGGTAGAATTTAAAAACAAGTAATTTCAAAAGTAGGAACTGTGGCTTTTTGTTGTCCATTTAATCAAAAACTCACAAGCTGATGCTGAGCTGTGTGTAAATCCGCTATGCAACAGTTTAATTTTAAAGGAAAAAATATATTAAAAGAAGTACACTTATTTGTTTTCTGCAAGAAAAATGTAACTTGATATTGATATTGCTGTCATATCTGAGCTTTTAATGCACAGTATGAGGCCAAATCGAACATCCTCAGGCCCTGTGGATGAAACAAACATGGTGCGTACTTTCATATGCGAAAGTCTCTTTATCCCCCATCAGGCCAGGGGCTGATTTGCAAAACTGAAAATTGACATTTACAGCAATTTAGTGCGTAACCTCATAACAATGAGTAAGTGGCAATGATATTGTAAACATTTTAACTGCAACTTTACTAAATTACTGTCACATTAGTCGCCTACAAGGCAGAGCCTCTTGAGCCAAAGTGCCACGGTTGGCAGCACTCAGAAAATGGTGCTGGCAGTGTTTTACATACAGCCTGGCCCCAGTACAGAAACATCTAAAGAGGAGCAGTTAAATATACACATGCAGAGATGTTATAAGAGAAACACATGACGACTAAAGAATCCTGAATTTAAATCTATGGAAAGATGTATTTCTTCAAGGGAGGGAAAATGCCTTTAAATCTTAATTTACAACAAAATCTGCAAACCTTAGGAGTTTGGAGGGTTGTTGTTTTTTTCTTGTAGCATTTATTGGTCTATCAATGTGTTTTTTAATCATAGTAATAACAGAACTTAAACTCGGTGTAGATGGCACCTCAAACTGCCTAGATAAGTGCCCGGAAGCATTTCAGTATGGAAGATGAAGGACCATGCTCCATTCTTTAGTAATATCAGTGTCCCACAGCTCATCTAGAAGACATGTGCTAATATATTATATCTAGTTTGCTTAATCTACTGTACACATTGTCTGTTGTACAGTGGATTATGTACTGGACTTTCATAGTCTGTGATAAGTCTCTGCTGGGTGATAGCGGCACAGAAGTAAGAAATCAGAAAACATTACATTCCAGTTTAGCTGTGTCCCTTGTGCTGTGCTGACTTAACCGACTGTCTACTGCACAGCTGAGAGTGCTAAGAGTGTATAATATAGTCACATATTTATCTAACTAAAGTAACATTTATGTCAGTTATTGTATATTGTGAAATTTAAAATCCCCTAAGTTAAATAACTAAGTTAAATGTTTTTGCGATCATTTCAGCTTTCCCTTTTTAAAAATCCAATATCATTATATCTGCATTGCAAATTAAAGATCATTTACCCACGATTTAATATTGTTGCAACAAAATAAATGAATAAAAAAAAATTAACACGGAGCTGTGCACTTCTAGACACCAGAAACTTACAAAGAGCTTTGCTGGGTATGACCTCATTGCATTTCATTTTTAATTTTAGATGGAGCTAATGTGAGTAGAAACTGGGGGGGGAGCATACCGAAGCTTTACTGCTTTACTTTAATGTTTTCTTATTCTCCATATCCTCCTCTTGCTGTCTGCCAATTCATTCTCAGCAATAAGAAAAACACTCTCACGCAGCTGTTCCATGCAGCGTTTGGAGCATTTCACGTGTCATTTTCTTCCTATGACATATGCATTCCTGTGGTTAAGCATTCAACGGGCTCCCTGTGAACAGTTACTGGAATTTGCACATGAAAAAAAAATGTTTTTGAGGCTTTCCCATTTCATATATTCTTATGAGGCTTAGACCTCTGTTCACCTACAAAATGTTTAAATAGTCTTTGTGTGGTTGCAGGCGTGGGCGTGAGTCCAGCAGAATGATGAAACACAGATCAGGAGAGGAGGGCCACTACAATCAAAATAAAATATGATGCTGTCTATAGATGCTATACATCCTGGAAACATAGGAATTAAAGAAGCACTGTGTGTAAAAGCAGTCTTTTTTCCAGTCCTTGGGGAGGCTGCAGTGTCTGTGTTATCAACAAGACATCCAGTCTGTAGAATATCATTAGTCCAAAAAGCTTAGCTGCAACGAGGAGCCCTGCTGTTTCTTGCTATCACATCATCAGAATAAGTGGTGATAGAACAAAAGAGGAATATGAGAAGAGAAAATCTCAGAGAGGGACGAAACACAGAGATGAACTCACAGAGATGTGAAGCCTGAACGAGGTTTCTGCAAATGTGAGACAAAAGGAAGGGGCGAGATTTTTAAAGATCCTTTTTCCTGAGAACTGCTCTTAACAGCAGGGCCACAGTAAGGCACCATCTTATTTCACCCTCCCATAAAGTGATGGACACAGCATTTCCCTGCAGCCTTATCTCCAGCGACGCTTTAACACACAGCATGCTGCTCCAGTTCAGTATCAGCAAGCATACAACCAGAGAAATGTAACAGCGGTGCATTATCACACAAACCATAGGTAATGTGTTTAAACACTGCCGCTGCTTTTGTGTTGATTGCTTCCTGTTTTATCTGCGGAATATGCCATCAAATTCCCAGACGTCAGTTAAACTTATGCAAAGGCTTAATGCGCTCAGTTTATACACATACACAGGTCTGGTAACCCCTCACAGACAGGAGCTGATAGCAGAGAGGCTTATTCATTTATCAGCTGAGGGAAAGTGGAAAAAAACATGATATCAGTTTGCATAAAGATTGCAAAGCCTTATGGGAAAGTCACTCACCAAAGAGGCACATCTGTGATAATCTAAATCAAAACTTAGTGGTGCAGTCAACAAGTTTCAAGCTTGGTTTATTTTTACAGAAAGCAGATGTAAAAGTAAACTTTTGGCTCTTAACAGATTTTAAATTCTTTATTTCTTTTTTTTTTTTTTTAAATGACAAATCGCCATCAGGCGCAGGCTAAGAAGAGAAAACAGAAAAAATAAAAGGCGACGTGGTCTGTTTCACATTTTTGATAAACTGCCACTCTGTTATAACACGTTGTGTTCAGGGGGCTGCATCGCATTTTCCTGATAGTGTAATGAAATCTCAAAGAACATCTCTCTGAGTTTGTTTCAAGAGTTTATTTATCAGGACGACATTGGCTCAGCAGTCTCCCACAGTTTCCCAGCACAGCCAGCACTCTGATTTCTGTTGTGCACAGAGCAGCTCTGATGGAGCTCTTATGAGGGGGCTGCTCATTGAGGGAGTGGGAAACATTATTAATTTATTTTCCTCTAACTACATTTTCCCAGTCAGTCCGGGAACTGGTGACTCTCCAATCATAAGCCTGATCTTTAACCTCTGCAGACTGCTCAGTTCTTCTGTACGTGTGCTGAATTGCATTTAACGTGAAATAGCCCATTAATATTTTTAGCTCAGCTTGTATTTTTGCAGTATCCTCCCCCTGGGGCTACATACTTATACAACGCAAGAAAAAATCTGTGAAAAATAGAGTGTGCTCACCTCCTTCTGCTAATAAAATATATTTAGCATTTAGATATTAATAATTAAATTGATTAACCCACTATGATTAATATCAAATGGTGATGGTTTCATTATACTGTAAATGAGTTCTGTGGTCTTTAATTAATGACGCTGTTGAAGTTTTTTGTCATATATCTTTAGTTTTGTGGAAGACCAAAACTGCCATTTACACACACACTCTCGTTTTCATATCTTAGTGAGGACATCAATGAGATGTCCTTAGTGGGGCACTGCTTTCCCTAACCCTAACCATCAATAATGAATGCCTAATCCTCACCTTCAGCCGAAACTTAACATTAACCTAACCGTAACCCTGACACCAAAACCACATTGTGAGCCTCAAAAATGCCTTCAAGCTTGTAGGAAGAGGCATTTTGTCCCCATAATGACTGTTGGTCCCCACAAGTTTACTAGCATGCCAATTTTCTGTCCTCACAAAGATGTCTAAAGATGTACACAGACACACACTCATTTATATGAATAGTCTACTGAAGAGGTTATAAATACAAAGAAAAATAGCGATTTGTTTAAGTTCTTTATAAACATGATGTAATAAATATTTTGTTTTGTTTTTAAACTACGTGTATTAATTCCCTAGTGTTTTCATCTCAAATTAATTTTTTTAAATGCAATTTTTTAATACAAAAAATATTAGTGCTGTGAGCGTTAATCTTGTTAAAAGGACGTTAACGCCATAACCACATTAACGAGGCAAATCTCAGTTAGTGAGTTAATACGGATTGCCCTGTGCATGGGGCTGGACGCTAATGCGTTAACGAGCTAACTGTGCTAACGCTTTAACGAGCCAAACGAGCTAACGCGTTAACGAGCTAACCGTGCTGGCACGTTGACACCGTGCAGCCTCATGCACAGGGCGATCCGTGCTAAGTTGCTAACAGAGATTTGCCGCGTTAATGCGGTTATGGCGTTAATGTCATTTTAACGAGATTAACGCTGAAAATAGTAAATAATGTAAATAGATGACTGAATTAGCTAAATTAGCAAATTTCTGCTGTAAGCCTGGTGTCTAATAAATAAATATATTATATTTATTTATTAGACACCAGTAGCCAAATAAACCTGACCCCATAATACACTTTAAATGAAAGGCCCATGTTTGCATAAAGAAAAACAAAGGGAATAAAATGGGAAATGGTGAAGGGTGATTGTTCAGACATTAAAAAATACAGCCTTTAAAAATGAGCGAATCAATTTTAAAAGATACAAAAAAAATAAAAGGTAATGCATAAAGAGAGAAATAAAGACAGAAAAATCTATTCATATTGCATCTTCTAAAATTTTTAGTACACACATGAAGCTTGGTTTATGCCTTTTTTCTTACTCTGTGTGTTTGTGGATTGAGGATTTTGGCAGGTTTGGTTCTCCATACTTCTCAACCCCAAACTTTAGGCAGGACAATGGGCTCATTTCACAACATTGCTTCAGCGCTTACACACAGTGTAGACATGCTGTATTGCCTGCTGAGGAGGATTTTGAAAAGACAATACAGGAAAGTAGACAGCCCAATCCATTACAAGGCCTCTAGAATTACATTTTCCTGAGATACAGTGGAGCTTTGGGAGATTCAATACGCCGTGTTCCTGGGGATGGAAACAGTTTGGCCCAGGTTGGCTAATTCTCAGAGACTATGTACTTACTCACAGCAAAAACAGTTCAATACACAAAAGGAGGATTTTGTGATAAACAGAGGGAATTTTCGTGTCTTAAATTTATTGGACTGGTGTTCATCCATAACCACGCAGACTCAAAACATCTGGCTGTATAACCTCTAGCACAGCTGATGAGCAAGTTTTAACCTCTAGCCCTTTTCTTACGCTGACACAGTGCAGCAGTTTTTTTTATGTCAGCGGATTGTGCAAATAAAGCCAGAGTTGTACACCTTTTGTTCAGCGTTTCAGTTACAGAGAGAAAAACAGAGGAAAGAGGAAAAGCGAATTAGGGAACAGATGGTTCCCCTTGAGAACGGCTGAAGGGTGGGATTCAAATTAAAACAAAATGAATTATATGAGGTGTTTTTGATTGAATCGTGCCCTAGCGACTCTTATCAAGGGAAAGTGGTGAAAAATAATGTTGTGAAATGAAGAGCTGTTTTGTCAATAAATGTGCAGATATTTTGATTTATGAGTCCCCTGGGGGACTCCGGGGGCCAGCGGGCTCTTTAGCATTTCAGAGATGACAAAATTGCAGCGAGTCATCGCAGAGTGGAGTAGTCACAGCAGCTCGTTTGCTTGAGATCAGCAAGAAGAAGTACGATGGTCTGAAGCTGTAAGTGAATCCATCTAAACAAGTTGAAGCTAATTTGAATATATAGAGTACAGCACTGAAGAAGAAAGCTGCTGTTCCAAATCAGTGGTCTTGAGAGACAGATTATGAATGAGGTGCATTTAAAAGTGTCACAGATTGTGAATATCTGAAGCAAAAACTACAACTGCTTTAAAGCTGACTGCCTTCAAGGTAGTCTTCTTATCCATCCAACACTGGACCTCCACCTTAAACAGGAATATCATGTTAGAATAAGCCAACAAAGTCTCAGGGAGCCACATGGAACAAGTATTGTGGTGATAGATAATTGTGTGGGCTGGTTGTGCGGTTTCCATTGCACTTTCCCATCAGATGCTTCAGAACGTTACACTAGAAATTAGGAACCTGGGACATGCTCCCAGTCACACTCCTGAAAGGATGTGCATCCTTTGGGCTCAGACAGTGCAGGCTTTTCCACTGAAAACTGATATTTAGCCTTTGTGTTGTGGCTGAAGGACCAATTCTTGTCAGCAGTGATGATCCTTAACATGAAAGCTGGTCTGTTTGATGCACACCTGGAAGTGATTAGAGCGGGACTTTTGGGGAGTAATCTGAGCGTAGCAGAATTACTGAGAGCACTGATACACAAGTAGAAGGGGAGCCAAACATGAATCGGATATGGGGTTTGCGTTTTGATTGCATCTTCTATGTTTCCTTGATGCAGTCAATTACGCTGTAGAAACAAGACTCGGGATCTTTATGTGGTACACCCAGTCTTTGAGCTAAATGCTAATGACAGTATCTTCAGTGGACCAAAGTTTGTGAGCAAGTTCAACCAGGCAATCTAATCTGCACTGAGTCATACAGGCTAACATGCCTCCCTCTCCTCATGTCATATACCAAACACACCCGCACAATTTATACTTCAGAATTCCCCATCTCTCCCACTAACAGCTGCCAGTGCAGCTGCATTGTTGCCTTCTGCTTAACCTCTCCACCACCCCAGTATCTACCTCTAGACTCCCCAATTTACACTCATTGGGCACTACACTAGTTACATATTAATGCTAGTAGTGGGTTGGACCTCCTTTTTCATTCAGAACTGTCTTCATTCTTTGTGGCATGGATTCACGAGGGTCCGGATACATTCCTCAGACACTTTGGTTCATATTGGGATGATAGCATCACACAGTTGCTGAAGATCAGTCTGCTGTACATCCATGATGCAATTCTCCCATTCAACCACGTGCTCTATTGTTGAGGTGGGGGAACTCCAGGCCTCAAGGGCCGGTGTCCTGCAGGTTTTAGATGTGTCCTTGAGCCAACACAGCTGATTTAAATGGCTAAATTACCTCCTTGACATGTCTCAAAGTTCTCTACAGGCCTGGCAATGAACTAATCATTTGATTCAGGTGTGTTGACCCAGGGTGAGATCTAAAACCTGCAGGAGGCCTAGAGTTTCCCACCCCTGCTCTATTGGATTGAGATGTGATGACTGTGGAGGCCATTTAAGTGCAATGATACTACCATATTCAGTGAACTAGTTTGAAATTATTTAAGCTTTGTGATATGCCACTTTATCCTGCTGGAAGCATCCATTAACGGATGGACAGCAATAAAACTCAGGTAGATTATATTTTTTAAATCACGCCTGCTTGGTACTGAGAGTCCCAAAATGGGCCAAAATGGTATGCCCCACACTTATTTGTGTGGATGCCCTCACAGGGCATCCACACTATTGAGTTCCTGTTTCTCTTTAAACTTTATTCTTCAAGTTGCTCCGCGTTTTTCGGCACTTAACTACTCCCTCAGTTTTCAGCCGATTTTCTCCGTTCAAACTCTAAACTGTTCTGCTATTTCTGCTAATTCCAGCTATATCTTTTGGTGTTTATTACTATTATACTTTTTAAAATATTACACTTTTTTCCTTTTTTTTGTCCCATTGAAATGAATGGGAAACTTCCACAATTCTGCTAAAACTTGCTTGTTTTTGAAACTTAACTACATGCTCATACTTTCACGTAGAAACTCCGTTCAAACTTTAAAACGTTCTCAAATGATTGGGCTATTCCTGTGTGATTCAGCTTTTTCAGATCTTCTACCGTTTTAATCTTATCCCTCTTTAAGTTTTCAGTTGCAAAATTGTGATTTTTCAGAAAATACATGCGTTGCTATGGTTGCTATGCAATTAACTCAGAGTGAGCACTGGTCCGTTCTGAATTTTCTCTTCATGTCTGAATAACTTCTTGCTACTCATTCAATTTCCACTCAAGCCCCACAAATTATACATCAAAACGTAGGTATTTTTGCTGGCTTTCAGAAAATGTCACTATCATTGTTGTGGGACTTAGAGATATGTTTGCAAATCTCCTCAGAGTAACATAAAGTGTGAAAACTCTCCATACAAACTCAATGGAGAGTTTGTTCAAAATCACCGCTTGATTTCTGTAATGAGAGGCATATTCGAATCGTCATATCTCCTTAACGAAGCGAAGTTAAAACATGAGGCTTGTCCCCGTATATCTTCAGACAATCCTGACGCTCACAATTCAAGAATTTTTTTCTCACCTATTACCGTTCTGAGATGAGTTAGACTTGTTTGAGGGTAGGAAATTCGTCCTTCGCTCAGATTTCTTCAGATTTCAAACTCTGGAAATTAACCACTTTTTTCTCTCGTCATATTTTTTTAACGGATTTCCAGAGAGACCTGAAAATTTCCATGACTGTTCACCAAAGCCTGCTGTCTCTTACGGTGAAAGAATGATTTTGATGCTCCATAGAGATTTAGAGTTACAAAACGTTGTTTGAGGGCAAGTCAAGGCAGTTTTTGCTTCGCCTCTTCTCAGTTACAGTGTATTACAAGTCATATATCTTTGATAATTTATATTTTATCTCTGATTTATGAAGACCCAAAGATTCCCCCATCTGTTCTGAACAAAACGATGTCTGAATGAACGTTCTAACCCCTACGGTTAGGAAATTATGGCCATTTGTTCGAGGGGAATCCTGAATGTCAGAAATACACTGAAGAAAACTCATACCTCTCTCTGTGTCTGTGTGTGTAAGGGCTGACTACAGCAGGTGCAGCTAATTTAACTGACCTAGATATACCAAGCCCAGACTCTCAACAGCTCCTGTTCCCTTTACTCTCTGTGTATGTGTGTCTGTGTATCAATATTTCTCCTATGTTAAAGTATTACTCCTCAATCATAGTATTTCTGCTAAAGCAAAGTACTTCTACTACATCTTAGTACTTCTAAATCATAGTATTTCTGCTAAATCATAGTATATTTGCCAAATCATGGTATTTGTGCAAAATCATGGTTTTCGGGCCAAATCATAATATTTCTGTTATGTTATAGTATTACTACTAAGTGGAGGAATTTCTGTTATGTTATAGTATATGTGCTGAATATAGTATATGTGCCAATTCATAGTATTTATCCCAAATTATAGTATTTATGCCAAATTACAGTATTTCTGCTAAAAAGCAGAAATAGTACCTTTTAGCAGGAATTTCTGCCAAAAGATAGTATTTATGTTAAAACATAGTATTTCTGCTAAATCAGAGTATTCCTGCCAAATCATAGTATTTGTACTAAATGATAGTACTTGTGCCAAAGCATCGTATTTGTATGGAGTCATAGTATTTCTTCTAAATCATAGTATTTCAATCAAATCTCAGTAGTTGTTGTTAAAACGCAGTATTATTGCCAAATCATAGTATTTGTACCCAATCATAGTATTTCTGCTAAATCATAGCATTTGTGCCAAATCATGGTATTTGTGCAAAAACATAGTATGTCTGCAAAACCATAGTATATCTCTTATGTTATAGTATTACTACTAAGGCATAGTATTTCTGCCAAATCATAGTATTCCTTCAAAATCATAGTACTACTGCAATTTCATAGTATTTGAGCGAAATTATAGTATATGTGCAAAAACATACTATGTCTGCAAAATCACAGTATATCTGTCATTTTATAGTATTACTACTAAGTCACAGTATTTCTGCCAATTCGTAGTATTTGTACTAAATCATAGTACTTGTGCCAAATCATAGTATTTGTTGCCCATCATAGTATTGGAACCAAAACATAGTATTTGTCCCAAAGCATCGTATTTGTATGGAGTCATAGTATTTCTTCTAAATCATAGTATTTCAGTCAAATCTAAGTAGTTGTGCTAAAACGCAGTATTTCTGCGTAATCATAGTATTTGTACCCAATCATAGTATTTTTGCCATGTCATCGTATTTGTGCCAAATCATGGTATTTTTGCCAAATCGTGGTATTTGTGCCCAATTAATAATTCTGTTATGTTATAGTATTACTACTAAGTCGTAGAATATCTGTTATGTTATAGTGTATCTGCGGAATATAGTATATGTGGCAAATCATAGTATTTATACCAAATCACAGTATTTGTGCTAAAACATAGTATTTCTGCCATATTGTGGTATTTGTGCAAGAACATTGAACTGTTATGTTATAGTATTACTACTAAGTCATAGTATTTCTGCTTTGTTATAGTATTTGTGCTAAAACGTAGTATCTCTGCCAAGTCATAGAATTACTGCAATTTCATAGTATTTTGAGGAAATCTGTTATGTTATAGTATTACTACTAAGTCATAGTATTTCTGCCAAATCACAGTATTTGTGCTAAAAAGTAGTATTTCTGCCAAATCATAGTATTACTGCTATTTCATACTATTTAAGCGAAATTACAGTGTTTCTGCAAAAACATTGCATTTCTGCTAAATCATAGTATTTCTGTAATCTTATAGTACTTGTACTCAATTATAGTATTTGTGCCAAAGTTTAGTATTTCTGCCAAATCATATTATCTCTGCTGAATCATAGTGTCTGCCAAATCATAGCATTTGTGCCAAAGCATAGCATTTGTACCAAAACATAGTATTACTGGTAAATCATAGTATTTCTGCCAAATCATAGTATTTGTGCCAAAGCATAGTATTTCTTCCAAATCATAGTATAACTGCACAATAAAGGTTCTTGAGCCACATCAGTGTTTGTGCTAAAACATAGTATTTCTTCTAAATCCTAGTAATTCTGCTCAATGATAGAATTTCTGCTATGCTGTAGTACTTTTTGCTAGATTGTAGTACTTCTGCTAAGTCAAAGTATTTCATGTAAATCATAGTATTTCTACCAAGTCCCAGTATTTCTGCTAAATCATAAATCATAAATAATGTTTTAGCACAAATTGTATGATTTGGCTCAAATGCTATGATTTGGCAGGAAAAAATATTATTTAGTATAAATACTAAGTTTTAGCAGAAATACTATGTTTAAACTTTAAAAAATTCTGCTATTTCTGCTAATGTGTGTTATGACTTTTGACCATTGAAATGAATGGAACACATTATCAATGTGGTCACTGATTTTGCATGCCAGGTTGACCTGTGTTTCAGTTCAGTGAGATGAGCAGCTGTTCTTGGAGTGGGAGGCCCGGGTTCAAATCCCGCTTGTGGCAACAATATTTTCAGTTTACAGTTGAACTTTTTTAACTCTTTTCAACACAGATTTTAGCTTCTTCACCCATTTTCAACACAAATTCCAGTTCTTTCAGCAAAAACCTCTTTTCAGTAGAAATTCTGCTGATTCACCTCTTTTCAGTGCAATGTTCTGCTTCTTTACCTCTTTTCAGCAGAAATTCTGCTGATTCACCTCTTTTCTGCAAAGTTTTCAGCCTTTTCACCTCTTATCAGCACAATTCTCAGCAGCTTCTGCTCATTTTAGCAGAATTGTCAGTCTCTCCACCTTTTCTTTGTGCGCATGAGTTTGGCTCAGTGAGCTGAATCATCGCCTTGAGACTAGGAGGGCCAGGTTCGTATCCTGCTCAGGGCAATTTTTTTTCACCACTTTTCAGCAAAAATTTCTCCGTCTTTACCCCTTTCAGTAAAATTTTTTGCTTATCACCACTTTTCAGCAAAAATTTTCTGCTTCTTCACCTGTTTTCAGCAGAATTTTCAGTTTCTTCACTGCCATACAACTTTTTGCAACTTTTCAACTTTTTCAGCTTTTTTCAGCAGACATCTTCAGCGTTAAGGCATCCACACAGCATTTTCGCAGGAAATGCACATTTTTTCTAGTTATCATCTATTGTCCAATTTAAGAGATACTCTTCTGCATACCATGGTTGTAATGAATGGTTATTTAACATAAAATTTCTGTTAAATCACCTCAAAGCACCCTAGCCATTCTCCTTAAACCCCTGACATCATCAAGGCATCATCAGCCAGAGCAGCTCACTGGATATTTTCAGATCATTCTCAGTAAACCTCAGAGATGATTGTGTTGGAAAATCCCAGTAGAGCTGCAGCTTCTGAAATACTCACACCAGCCCGTCTGGCACCAATAACCGTGCCATAGTCTAATTCCCTTAAATCACTTTTCTTCCATCTCTGATGCACATTTTGAACTTCAGCAGGTTGTCCTTTTCTACAGGCAGTCATTGATTTACTGTGATGTGAGTATTTGATTAGTTATTTGCATTAACAAGCAGTCTAACAGGTCTACCTAATAAAGTCTCCATAGGGTGTATATATGTAACATGTTTGAAGGGGGGGTGATGATGGAGTCTAAATGCCAAATTGTAACAGCAATCTGCAGCAATAAATAAATCAAACCTGAGTTGTCTGACACAATTCCACAAGGTTTAATGTTAGCATGTTAACAAATTGAACACTGCTGTTTCTGGACATTTAACTCTAGACGGAAATACCAGCCAAAGTGATCAAATCTCATCCCGAGGAGAAGATGGATGCTTCGACCAACTTTTGTGACACGCCATTCAGTATTTATGGACAGGTGCCAAATAGATAAACCCTATTGTTACATTTAAAGACTACGCTGATAAAGATAGACCTTCTCATTTTTAAGAAAACTGAGGACAAGGATTGCCTGTCCAATCAATATTATATAATTAACGTATAAATAATAGTTCAGTGTGTGGTGAGCCAGTTTGCTGTCAGAAAAAAGCTACAAAAAATGTATCTTGTGGTTTTAAAGTGCTGAAGTTTGTTTGTGTCCAAACTTGTCAGGCTTTCACAGGTCTTTAGCGAAATAGCAACCAAATGTTTTTACCAACTTTTCAATCATTCACTCGGCAGATCATCTGTCATTATTCGTCTCAGGCATCGTTGGTGAGTGTTGCTTTACGGCCTTTAATTGGCTACTGTTGTCTCGGGGTTAACAAGCTGTGGTTGTGGTAACGGCCACAGGTACCCCCAGCTGACGTGATGTGCTTAATGCTCAACAGCTGCTGAAAGTAGTTACAGATTTGAAGCATAACCAAGCTTGGTCTACAACTGAATGGGTTTCTCACCAGGGGAAGACTTTGTGGTGACTAGTTGTAGGTCAGCTGTTTTCTTTTTTCTCTCTGTTTGGCTTATCCACATTTGTTGAGAAATGTTTCACCATCAACAGACAGAGTAGCTCCCAAAACTAATTTTTTACTATGTACACACAGAGCGACATGAGCATCCCACTGGACTCTTGTTTTATCACCACCTTTTTAATATATTCACTTTTGTTCCAACTTTGGAGATAAATAACTTGGTTTGGGTTTTCACTATTCATGTTTTATGCTGGAAGAGTGCTGGTAGTTGTAAAATTGGTCCAATTCAACCACAAAGAATAGAGTGTGGATTCTAACACCTGACATATTACATGGAGCAATTTCATTAAGTGCTTATCCCAAAAGCTTTCACTCCTCTTGCCACATTGTCTCAGGAGCCTGAAGTCTTTGCTAACTGTTGTTTTCATAGCCTAAAATTAGCTGTTAGCTAATAAACACATAATAAACAGAAGAAAGGTTAGCTGAATTCATGCAATTACCAACAAGTTCACAGAGAAATGTGATGTTTGTCTTATTCCATCTGTGAGGAAACTTCATACTAACTCTACATTCATTTTATTAGAATGTGTGGCAGATTTATTTACAATGCATGCCCAACGGTAAACATACTATGGTTGGACGTCTTCATACGAATGGTACAGGTCGCTTACTCTATTGTGCATCTCCCGTTTGAATCTCATGACATCTTAAAGGAGAAAAAAGTGATACATGAATGCGATTTCCTGTCAATTTAGCATTCCTCTGAAATTGGAGTCCAGCTACTTAACCCAGACACATGAACTCACTCAGGAAGACAAATCCACCGTTTAAATCAGAGTGATTCAATTATTGTATGTGCTCAAAAAAGTATTCAGCACTGGCACAAGCAGGTAAATGAGGATAAAATTAAATCTTGAGTGATTCAAAAGACACTGTGACTTTCCAGTGTTATCAGGATGGTGGATTTCCAGTGCATATCCTATTCACTCTTTTTTAAATGTTATCACGATATTAAAAGGCTATTATCAGTTGTTATAAGTTCGATACACATCTGCACCTTCTTTGCCTGCAAGGATGGCGCCTCACTTCTGTCAGTCTGCCCCAGGGAGGCTGTGGCTACAACTGGGGTTTGCCTCCACCAGTGTGTGAATGTGAGAGTGAATGAATAGTGGAATTATAAAGTGCTTTGAGTGTCTAGAAAAGCCCTATATAAATGCATTATTGTCTATCTTTCACACCAGTGTGTATGTGATTGGTGATTTACCCTGGGGAAAATGAGGTCTCCAAAACTGGTTGACCAGTGGTTGCTGGCTGTTTGGCTGCTGGTGCACCAAAAACCTGCTTATGATTGCTTTGGTCATTAGCAGACGTGGTCGCCCATAGTTTTTATGGACGACACTGACTCATCTCAAGCACTCAACATCTACTCACCAAGCAGCAGTGAAGTGTGACACAAACCAGAAATGAAGACTGGTTGCCTTCAAAGTAAAACCAATGTGTTTAAAGGGTTTACATTTTTACTTTAAAGGCAAATAGTCTCCATTTCCTGTGTGCTTTTGTCACTTTTCACAGTGTCACTCCTGGTTGGTGAGAAGTTGGTGATGTTTGCAGATTAGTGGGCTAACATAGCAATCAGCTAGCACCGAGCAATTACAAGGTGTGTTTCATTGGCGCATGCTAGATCTCTTTGAAACTACTGTCACCTACTGGTGAGGAGGTGACAGTAGCTAATCCTGGGTCTCCTGCATGTGCACTAGACCTTATCATGTGCCACCTATCGTCTCCATTTCAAGTCCTCCAATTCTCCAACAACTTCCTTCCTTTGGATAATAATAAATACATTTCTGTAAATAACCTCCCAACCTGAATCAAGTGTGATGAACCAGAATCTTATTTTTGCAGTTCAAATATAACAGCAGGTTGTTACCACACAATTTTGTCCTACTGAACAAGCTCATTCTCATTCCCACGGTGTCAGACAGTGTTTTGTCACAGCTTCTGCACATGGCGTCCTTTGGTAACGGAGTGTGACGCACTGGGTTTTTCCAGTAGTGAAACAGGTCTATCACTCCTGACACCTTATTGACTGATGTAAAGGTAGATTTTTAACCCAATTTCTACACCTAACCAAGTACCTTTAAGTGCCTATGCATAAACAGTGAGGGAACAATACTAAAGCCTCCAAATTTAGGGTTTGTAGAGTTTTTAAACTGGACCAGTATCTTAACAGTCACCAAAGGACACCATGAGCACAGTGATGAGATGTAGGCTTACTGTGACAACCTGGGATGAGAACATACTAGTGGTCTTTGTGTTTCCTGGTTAAAACAGTTAAAAATTCTGGTAGTTGAAGACACGGCAAAGATTTAATTCCCCTAATATGAAATGAGTTTGAGACACATGACCTTTACATCTGTCACATAAAAGGTTTCTTTTATTTTCTGGGGCCAATTTGGGTTTAGGCACCAAAACTACTTCATTCAAAATACCTGGTTAGGTGCTTTATGATGATAACACAAAGAACATCCTACAAAGCTATATTTGCTCGCCTAAAATGATATCAGCACCAAAAATATAATGTGCAGTTCTTGGCACGGCACCAAGATATCTGCATAAACTGTGTTCCTCCCTGTTTATGACTAGTATATGCTGGACGGTAGACAAGGGTGTGCATGGGATGAGATATTTTCTGTAACCAAAAGGTAACATAAAAACCATTTTAAGTCTCTCTTTTTCAAAACCGTGCCACTCAGTGATGGATGAATATTACGGGTAATTTTTCCCCCCCATGAAATAGCATTTCAAATCAAACTCCTTGAAAGACCAGTAATAAAACACATTTCACTAAATGTGCCTGTGGTTGAAAGACGTGTGTAAATGGTGGTCGAGCATCACGCTGTGCTTAGAGCTGGGAGATTTTCCAAGCCCAGCGGAGAGCTCATGTGCAGAAATGAAGGCGGCGGGAGTTGTGGTGGAGTTGGCGGGGAAGGGCGGGGGTATGAGAGACACCATTTCCTGTGTTTCTAACCAGCACCAAAGCCCTGAGCTTGTCAAAGTGACAGCTCCATTGACAGGCCACTAGTGACACATTGAACCGGAGTGAATAATAACAGAGACTCAAACTGAAAAATAGGCTGCTGCAGTTGTCCTTTGTCAGTGACACCATTAAAATTCTAAGGAAAATAGCTTGCTGAAAGCCTTGTGAGCAATTACTTCTGTGGATGAACTGTAAGGAAAGTGAAAGTGCTAACCTGGTCTAGATCTGTACAGATCAACAGCTCAGCTCAGTTATTGTCATTTCCTATATACTTCATAATGCTGGGGTGCAGTGATTTCAACAAGAAAGACACAGAGGGAATAAAATCAATATAATGGTGTTTAAAATCCCCCTGTAAAAATCTCTTTGTCCATTTTTCACTCCAGCATGTATGTTTTTCTCCCTCTCTCATTCGGCTCATATCATCTCTCCAGTGGAACTCCAGCAGACTCTGGCCACAGGTTATTTGTCATCCCTCATTTCTCCTTTGATCCCAGGGCTTTCCAAGGCTCAGGCAATTCAAGCCATCGCCGTCACCCTTTTGTAATTAATAACAGGCTTCCTTCAGGGGAATTCTACTCATTTGTTTTCTTTTTCCCCATAACTATCCAGCTGTGTCTGCACAAGACCCACAATAATCGTTTTTTGGCTGTTGCCGGTGCAGACCAGCGGGAAAACAAGCTTGAATTCAGCTTGAGAGGGCTGTTACATTTTTGTGCCAATGGGCAGGGAAGAATTGTTCTGTTTCTTTACGGGTCCACCTCGTACCTCAGATGAAGTCATTTTGTATTCAAATAATTGCTCTTGATCAGAAACAGGAGGGCTTTTATATTCTCTTCTTCCAAAAATATGAAACTAATTATTATTTGGAATCAAGTAGTTGCTTAGTTGGAAAATTCAAAAGGATATTGCTTCCTGCAGGGATAAATACTCTGTTATTGTTCACTTATCTCTTCTGCCTGTTAATCAGAAACAAGGTTTTAATCAGGATGGAGGTATTAATCTGAAAAGAAATAAAACTCAAAGAATACCAGGGGCCAGAAAAAATTAGCTGCAAGTGTTATGGTTGTTCTGTGGGAAGCACACCAGCTTATGTAAACCAGGGCTTTAGTTTTGTACATAGCATGTGGTGTTTAGCTGTTTGCAAGACTCTGGCTTTGGAATGACGTGAGGAAAAATGGAAGAATAATTTTGTTAGTATTTCTACTCAAGTGAAGTGCTAAAGTATATTAGATGATGAAGATAAGATCACAGGGAATGATTTGTAAACAATTTCTTCATCTGAACTGGAGCCCGTACCATGTGACACAGATCCTTCAGTGGAAACGGGTTAAAAGACCACGAAGAACCCACAGCGCTCAGATTTGGACCTGAATCTGGATACGAACAGAGCAAACAAACAGGAGCACAGCTGTTTGGAACAGGTTTTATCTCCTGAGTCTGGTTTCACTGGCCTGCTTAGGAGCTTTGACATGTTAGCAAATATCTGAGAACAGAAACCTGTTTGATAATAGAAGAAAATATACTTGTGATCTAAACCAGACCTGTTATACTCATTTCTATATCCACATTTTCATTCTTCGACTCTAATAACGTAGCTTTGTATGATTCACGGTTATATATATCTATTTTTATCTTATTCTGAACCTCTCTATAGGTCTATAGGTCCTAATCCACTTAACCCTTATATGCTGTTAATATTT